>NC_041383.1:305474594-305530531 GCF_002162155.2 Triticum dicoccoides | reverse complement strand
CGGCAGTGGAGCGGGGGAGTGTTGCGGTGGGTCGTCGGCGGCGGTGGAGCTAGCGGGGGAGGGTGCGGGTGGGATCGAGATTTAGATCAAAAAGTGTCCATGAAATTTAAAAATATTCATGATATCAAAAAGTGCCCATGAAATACAACCGAGAAATGAAGACTACGATTTAAATACAATCGATCTTAGCTAGCTATCTGTTCACAATCTTCTTGCCCTTCTTTTTCGCAAATGGAGTTCTTCTATGGAACGGACATCCTTTAGGTAGGGTTGTCCTGCTTCTTCTTGTGGTGTGTGCTGCTACTTCATCGTCGTCGTCATGTTCGATCTTCGGGTCGCCGTACTTGTCGAAGTCTTGCTCATTGGCTACTCCATCCATTCTGATGATCTTCCTTTTGCCTCTCATCACGACAACACGACTGGGCTTTGACGGGTTGGTAATGAAGAAGCATTGGTCCACTTGGGAAGCCAGTACCCATGGCTCATTTTTCGCGGTGACGTTTGCGCCCGCGGTCTTGGATTTGGCTTCGGGTATAACCATGGTGGTGAAATACCGGTCTTCTTTTAGGACGCTCTTGGCCCATCTGACACTGAACATCGGGACCTTCTCTCCAGCGTAGCTCAGCTCCCAGATCTCCTCGATCCTTCCGTAGTATCTGTCCTTGTCGTTGCCGGTGTAGGATTCCATTGTTACCCCGGAGTTTTGATAACAATCGCTCTTCATGTCCTTGTCCTCGGTGTAGAATGTGTAGCCGTTGATATCGTACGCCTCATAGGTCACCAGGTTGTGCTCGGCGCCCTGTGACAAGGCGAATATGAGTTGTTCTTCTGCGGAAGAATCCTCATGTAAAGGGTACGACAGAAGCTTCTGCTTGAACCAATGCGTGAAACATGAGTTGTGCTCTTTGATTATATCTCCGTCCGTCCTCTGTTGGCCTCGGTCATTGTATGTCTTCTCAATAAAGGTTTTGTGCTCTACCACCCAAGGACCGACCATGTCTATGTGTTGTAGCGCGACTAGGTTTGCTCTTTCAAAGTCGGCGAGTCGACACTCGAAGTCGACATGCATTTCGTGGCAACCCTCACGGTGACCCCATCCAACGAGCCTGCCTAGGTGCCTGTTGACGGGCAGACCAACGGGGTTCTCGATGCCTAGATAATTCGTGCAGTAGGAGATGCACTCTTCGGTCAGAAAGCCCCTGGCTGTACTTCCCTCTGGACGTGACATGTTGCGAACGTATCCTTTGATCACACCATTCATCCTTTCGAACGGCATCATGCTGTGCAGGAACGTCGGCCTGAGTTGGATGATATCCTCCATGATATGGACTAGCAGATGCACCATAACATCAAAGAATGCGGGCGGGAAGTACATCTCAAGCTCGCATAGTATCACCACGATCTCTTCCTGTAGCCTTCTGAGTTGCCTCACGCCAATGGACTTCTGAGAGATGACGTCGAAAAAGTTGCATAGGCCAAATAGCGTTTCACGGACGTGCGCGTCCATGATCCCACGGATTGCAACTGGAAGTATCTGCGTCATCAGCACGTGACAGTCGTGAGACTTCATCCCGCTGAACTTCTGCTTCGCTGGCTCTAGGTATCTGCTTATCTTCCCCGCGTAACCGTAAGGAAGTTTTACTCCTACGAGGCAGGTGAAAAACTGCTCGATCTCCTCCTAACTTAGAGTGAAGCACGCGGGAGGGTAGTCATTTCCGGTCTTCTTGGCCTTTTTGCCTTTGCGACGACTTTCTGTGTCCTGCTTCGCCTCATCATCATCATCATCATCATCATCATCATCATTAGCGTGAAGCTCCTGCCTGATGCCCATTGATTTCAAGTCTGCCCTTGCTTTCGGACCATCTTTGGTCCTCTTTGGCATGTTGAGTAGGGTACCAAGCAGACTCTTGCACACGTTCTTCGTGATATGCATGACATCAAGGCTGTGAGGCACACGGTGGATATTCCAGTACGGCAAATCCCAGAAAACAAACCTCGTTTTCCATACCTTCAGCAGCGGCTCTGGCGCCTTTCTCTTTTTCCCGGCTCTGGCGCCTTTTGCTTCTTTCCCGGCAGTGGGTAGTCTTTCCAATTTTTCAATAGCTCATCTATTTCCTCGCCGCTCCTCGTACACGGGCATTTTTGGGGTTCGGTTTCACCATCGAACAGATCCTTGCATTTCCTCCACGGGTCATCGTCGCGAAGCCACCTTCGATGTCCCATGAACAAAGTTTTTGAAGACCCGGGATCTCTAGCTAGCTGGTGCTACGTTGTGTCATCCATGCACCTTACATATCCAGAAAATCCGTGGACTACCTGCCCCGCGAGATATCCGTAACCAAGATAGTCGTGCACCGTCGTGAGCAGTGCGACTCTCATAGGGAAATATTCTTTCTCTGCGGCGTCCCACGTATTGGCTGGCGTTTTCCACAGCGTGTCTAGCTCCTCCTTCAGCAGCCCCAGATACAGATTGATGTCGTTCCCTGTTTGTTTCGGCCCTTCAATTAGGATACTCATGTGAATGTACTTCCTCTTCATGCACAACCAGGGGGGAAGGTTGTACATCCACACAAACACAGGCCAGGTGCTATGTGTGTTTCTCTGGCTGCCAAACGGACTGACTCCATCGGTGCTCGCGCCCAGCACGATGTTCCTTGGATCCTTCCCAAATTCTGGGTATTCGAAGTTCAACGCTTGCCACTAGCTCGCATCCTTAGGGTGACTCAGCATCTTGTCTTTTTTATTTATCTCCGGATCATTTCCGTCATCTTCCCGCTTCTTCTCCTCCCTATCCGCATACCAACGCAGGAGCTTTGCTACCTTAGGGTCCGCAAAATACCGCTGCAGACGAGGAGTGATCAGAAAGTCCCACACCGATTTTCGAGGAGGTTTCTTCCTCTTCTTGTATCGAGTGACGCCGCACACCGGACATATGGTAGACTCCGCGTGCTCGTCCCGATAAATGATGCAATTGTTCATGCACACATGGTATTTCACGTGCGGTAAATCCAGAGGACACACGATTTTCTTCGCCTCCTCGAAACTGGTCGGGCACTTGTTCCCCTTGGGAGGACGTTCGTGCCAGAATGACATGTTCTCGTCGAAGCATGCGTCGGTCATTTTGTGTTTTAACTTCCTCTCCAGAGCCATGAGCGTTACTTTCAGGTGGGTATCCTCGGGCCTGCATCCTTCATACAATGGAGTAACCGCGTCTATCTCTAGTTGATCCAGCTTGGCTTTCTCTCGGGCGGCAGCTCTTGCGTTATCCGTCTGCTTGCGAAGCAGCTCTTGAATATGAGGGTGCTGCACCCAGCCTCCATCATCGTCTGCTCCGGCATCTTCATCTTCATGATCATGCCCTTCATATTAATCTTCCTCATCTTCATGTACGACATCTTCTACATGATGACTGTGTATAGCATCACCGCCGTGATCATGTCCTGATGATTCTTCGTCTTCTCGCCCGCCCTCGCCGCAGTGGTACTTGTCTTGTTGCCCTTCCTCATTTCTTGCCCGGCCCCCATGGACGACTTCATAGTCATCTTCATCACCTTGCCACCGATAGCCATCCATGAAACCACGCAAGAGCAGGTGGTCCCGCACCTGCCCGGAATCCGGGTCCGCGATAAGGCTCTTCAGCTTGCATCTTCGACACGGACATCTTATCTTCGTCTCGTTCTTTTGAAGCATCTCGGCCTTCGCGGAGCTCAAAAACCTATTCACGATGCCTTCGGTCATCATGCGGACCATGGTCGCCTGCGGGGTAGAGCAAAACGATATTTTAGAACCAAGAAAAAATTTGGCATGACCTTCCCTAAAAATAGGACCAAAAAGTATGCATAGTGCCAAAATTCTCGCCGAAACGGAAATGAATCAACATTCCAGCAAAATATTGGCAGCTATTGCATTTCAAATACCGGTACCTGCAAACACAAACATATATGCAACACCACAAACACAAGCAACACCACAAACATACATAGATCTAGCTAGGCCACAAAAAGTGCATGTGCACGTTGTTGGAGCGAGCTAGGGAGAAAAAAAGTAGATCTACATCATGAAGATAGCTTTCCCCTTACTTACCTATCAAAAAAAGGTAATTTCACCACTTAATTTTGATGAATCTATGGTGGAAATGAGGTGAGGAGGAGGAGGCAGCCGAGACAAGCTTGGAGGAGGAGGTGGAAAGAATGAAGTGGGGAAAGTGAGTGGGTAGGTGGGCTGTCCAAAATATCTTGTTGGTCCCAGGTTACTAATGGCGCACCACCACAAAATGCGCCATTAGTAACCCTGGTTACTAATGGCGCACCTGCAGGTGGTGCGCCATTAGTACTTTTTGCAGAAAAGTAAAAAAAACATATGTATACTAATGGCACACTGTGGGAAAGTGCGCCATTAGTAGTTTAAATTAGTAATGGCGCACATTGACACGGTGCGCCATTAGTAGGTTTGCAAAAAAGTACAAAAAAAATTTATACTAATGGCGCACTACCTGGGTGGTGCGCCATTACTAGTTCTAACTAGTAATGGCGCACTTTGACATCATGCACCATTAGAATGTATGAAAAAATGGAGAAAAAAATTCAATACTAGTGGCGCACCGTGTGCCTGGTGTGCCATTAGTGTCTTCCACACTAATGGCGCACCTCCAACCGGTGCGCCATTAGTATATAGTAGTGGCGCACTGCTTACCTGGTGCGCCATTAGTATCAATCCTATCTATAGCCCTTTTCCTAGTAGTGGTTCCTCTTCCTCACCTCTTCTTCTTCCCCAACAGACCACCGCACGGGCCGTACGGATACTCCCCAACATGCGGTTGGATAAACATACTCTATGAACGATGGCTGAGTTTGGTTTGTTCACATGCGACAACACGTGTCAGTGAGGGTGCGTTCCCTTGGTTGGGTTTGCAGCGTGCAAGAGCGACTGTGTGAGGGTGCGGTGCGACCGTGGCGTGCAGGACCGGCCGTGTGAGGGTGCGGTGCGACCGCGACAGCCGTGTGCAAGTGTACCACCTTCTCATTTTGAAAACTTTAGGCAAGCTTGGCAAAAATGTGTGGCAAAGTTTGGCAATGCAAGGCCTAGATCCAAACAGGATAAGTACGTACGTACTATGAGTACTAGTGTTAAAAAATAAAGGCGGGGTTTTCCTTCGTGGGATTTAATCGATACAAATCCTCGTTTCACGTGTCAATTAATGCGTATTTTTTTCTCCAAAGACCAAAGAGCTAACCATCTCACTCCTCATCGCTTGATTAATGCAGCGCCATGCAAACCAACCTTCTCACTTCCGCATGCATGCATGGGATATTAATGTCCTTGGTTGCTAACCCCATCAATTTTGCCTCGATTAGTGTTAGTGGCCCTTTGCAAATTGTAATTTTGATATACTGGACTTGTGTACTAAAAAATGGAGGTAGTAACTATATTGGACTTCCTTCCCCATTGCGGTGATGTCGACGATATCTTTTTTTTTGTGGTTTGGCGAAGTGCGTTCGACGGAGAACACCATTGAGGGAGACCACGGTAAGTCGTTCGCAAGTGCCGCCTGCAAGCCGAGACAACCGCCTTATTTGCATCCAGGAAGTCCTTTACTAGTACTACTAGGAGTACTAGTGCGGTGAGATGGTTTCTTGAAGAAGACGATGGAGAAGCGGAGTCAGCGAAGAGTGAAATGATGGTTGCTTCGTCCGTGCTTTTGTGATTTGACGCCTCACTGCTTTGTGATTTGTGATAGAAGGGACAGGGGAGTAGACTCTGTGCTCTATACTGTACTACATGCGTCCAAGCATGGGAGAAAGAGGAGAGACGTTGCATTTTCTATTCCTTCAATCCATCAATCAGGGAGCTTCGGTTCCATCTTTTTGGCTTTGGCAACACCGTCCACAATGGTTCCCACGATGCCAAAAGCTATTTTCACATTTGGATACACATTGTGGATGCCCTTAACCGTACCACTTGGTTTTGCTCCTGTTTGCTATCTATACAAATCTCAATTATATTGATCTAAAAAATTATAGAATCAAGATTAGTAAAAAGGAGGTGATTTTGCCGCGCAGATGGCAGGGGAGGTTTCTTATTTAAGCAATGCTACATCCACGTAATGGTTTACGTAAAGTTACAAACTGATGTGATGTGGGACTGTTTGATTGGATTAAAGGAGAGGATTAGGCCCACCCCACCTGAAAATCAGGGGGAGCATATATAGATTAGATGGAAAGTATACGTAGCAGCTACGTAGCCCTTTGTAAGTCTAGGATTAGGCTTCTTATTTTCCGAGGACGTTGTCTTGGCGGTTTGCTAACATGTGGTCCCACGTGTCAGTGATTTACCAAGCCGATCCACGTCCCACATGAGGCAGAACAACGGCAGAAGCAACACATGGTTAAGTTGAAGAAGATGAGGGAGCAGCGGATTCAGCAACGAGTGAAATGATGGTTGCTTCGTCCCTCCAACTTCTTTTTTTAGCATTATTACTTCATCCCTCCAACTTAACTGCGGGAAAGGTGCAGCTTTCTGATTTGACACATCATTGCTCATTACTACGCCGGCGCCATGACTGGGGTGCTTCACCCCGACTGCTCTGCACTGTATTCCGGTATGGCATGTGGACCCGGTAGCTTGATGTCCCACATGTCGGCGAAAGGGACTAGAAGATTTATGAAAGTGAGCGCTCCACTCTTACAACGGAGGAGTAGACGACACGACGGCCAAGTGAACTGTCACTTGTACTGTATAGTACCATAGTTTTGCTGTTTCGCATGATCCATCGATACAAACCCGATTAAACAGGAAAGGGCAGGATTTTTCCCGCACGGTAGATGATACTGGCCATACATTTCAAAGGCAATTTTAATGTATGCAAACTCAATAATTATAAGTAACAATATGATATCTAGTAAAACTAAAAACACATATGATTTATTGTGTGAGAGTGTAGTAGTAGTGCTGTATTGCATAGTTGTTAGATGTAACATGCGAGAACGTGTAGAGATGTAGTTTTGAAGGGCCTACAGAGAGAAAAGCGTAATACGGTCACTGAACTTCAGAATAAGCTGATTACGGTCACTATATACGTTTTGTGGTGATTATACGGTCACTTGCTCACAGTTCAACATCGGATTGCACTCTGTTGACCGGCCAAATAGTCTGCGTGGCGCCATGTTGACTAGTTAAATTGACCGTCTTCCTTGTGGGTCCCACCTATCAGTTCGCATAGGAAAATGTCAGATAAACACAAATTTACGCAGGCGCAACAAGGCTCCAACCCGTGCGCGGGAATCACCTGGTTGTGTATGTGTCTGTCAGGGCCTGATGTGTGCGCATGCACGTGTGGGTTGAGCACTTGAGCGTGAGAGTGTGTGTTGGTCGTGTGGTGTACTGGTGTGTGCATGCATGCGTGCATGTGTGTGTGTGAGTGTTGCGTGTGGGCGTGGCTGCGTGTGTACGTGTGAGTGTTGCGTGCGTGCGTGGGTGCATGTGTTTGTGTGAGTGTTGTGTGGATGCAGTTCGTGTGCATGTGTGTGTGTGTGTATAATCACCACACCAGCTCTTGTGTGTTAAAACAGACGGCTCAGCATACCAATACAAGACCACCTTGTCCGCTGCGTCTGCGGTCATGACTTCGAACCACCGTCCAAATATTTTTTTGTCGTTTGTTTTCATTCTTACTAGAAAGATGCCCGTGCGTTGCATGTAACATCAAGATGCATTTGTATGACTTGTTTATCTTGCGAGAGAATAGGATGAACGAGGGAAGGCCTTATTTGCAAATGTGGAGAGGTGTGTGGGTACCTTTTTGCAAAATTGCCATAGTTTCTTTCCTATCCGTCTGATATAAATGCAGGATGGCAGGCACACCATCATCACCAACTCTGTTTTTTATAAGAGTGTATTTTATGTATTTTATAAGAGTGTAGATGTAGAGTAGATACAAGTTGACATGTAGGCATGATGGTAGTGAGATAATGTGATGCAACACTAGAGGTGCCACGTGGAGCGTTTAACCGGTCAATTAGTCATGTCATGAGCAAATACAGAGTTGTACGGTGAGCCCATGACTGTATAATAACCACTAAACATAAATGGTGACCGTAATGAGTGGATTCTGAAGTCCAATGTACGTATCGTGCTTTCGCTTCAAATACAATGATCATCATTGCATATATCACGAGAGAAAGATGAAACATGCGTGAACATTTTGGGGGCTTACTTTTAGATGACCTGGAGATAGTTTTGTGTGCATACGTGAAAGGGGCGTACAGGGGGGGTATGCGATGGAGAGAGATATGCTCTTCGTTTCTCTTTATTATGACTAACTTTGTATATAGTATAAAAATATACAAATTCACAGTGCGGAATAAATATCATTGTGGGCACCATGCAATGCAAATTAGCGTTCGTGCTCCTCCATATAACTTTGTAATGTTGTATATATGTAGAAACTCTAAAATAATTTTTTGGCCACACTTTATTCAAAAGAATGTTGTATGCGAAATAAACCTGAAGAGAGGGCTTTTTAGATCAATGGGGTACGTGATGTAACATGTGTGAATGTGTAGTTGATGCATTTGGCGGGGCCTAGAGAGGTACGTGTGTGTATTACGTATTCGAGAGAGGCATGGATAGAGGGGCCGACGGGGGGTGGGGGTGGGGGGTGGGAGAGATAGCATGAGAAATGAGAGTGGTCTAGAGAGAGAGACAAATATGACGTCACGACAAGAGGTTCCATTCCCTTGAGTGTGTATATGCAAGGGGGAGGGAATAGAGGCACTAGGAGAAATTTTCTGTGTGTGTGTGGTGTTTGTGTTGGTATGTGTGGGTGTGAGAAGATAATGAGACGTGGGGGCAGAGGGTGTGTCACCGCGTGAGGTCCGGTGGGTCAAGGTGAGGCCCTTCGTTCGGTTCCATCCTGCGCCACATTGGTCGGCCCGTGACGCATTTAGGAAGACCCATGGATGACTAGTTGTACAAGACAAAGATAGCAGAATTGTGAAGGACCCTGTGTCCACTGACAAAGCCGGCTAGGATTTGTAACCCTAGGTTCTCGGACTAAGGTAACCCCTTTATCTCTGATATTACTATTCATCCAACCTAACTTTAAGGGGCATCCTACAGAATGCTCTGCTAGAATCATACTCGTCGATTAGGAAGAGAGGTGTGAGACAATGCGTGGGAGACAGGCGTAAAGATAATGTGCGTACATGAGACGCATAGGCAGGTCCATGTATATAGAAAGGGTCGATGAGGATTGTGCGTGTGTATGTTTGCGAGAGGAAGAGTGCTTGTGATAAAGGTTAGTGAAAACAGTTGTAAATGGTTACAAGAGGGAGGGAGAGTTTTATCTAGAGCATGTGTGCGAGAAAGACACCTCGGGAGAGAGTGTGTGTGAGCATGTGTGAGAGACCACCGATGGAGAGTGAAACTACATGTAAAAGACTTCTCTACACATTTATTAAAGATATAAATTGTATCCAAATATTAGGATGGGATCATGATATTTGCAATTCGTGTAAGGAGCGGTCATTGATCCATCAGACATCTAGATTCTATCGAATTTGAGCATGTCTATGTTATTATTCGACACAATTGATCCACATAGTTAGTATTTTGAACTCCAGACAATGCATCACTTTAGCAATCGAATATAAACGTGAGGATAGTTCATGTTGTGTGTGTAAAGTACATTATACATAAGAAAGTTACACAATGGACATTATAAATAGCTACCTATGAACTAGCATACATTTGAGTTCAACTTAAGGTGGTTTAAAAAAATCGAATTCAACATGAAGTCCATTCAATTATTTGAATCTGATATCATGGCACTTGTAAACCATACCTAAATTATGGGGGCACCAATCTTTGCTCTGATTTTGTACATAATAGCATATGTACTCGTGTACAAAATAGATTCAAATTTAGCTCCTCCATTCCAAAATAATCATAGTTATAGGATTTTCCAGTGTCAAAATTTCAAAAACAAGCGGATAATTTAATGAGGTTTTCAAACATACAAGGTCAAATATAACATTGTCTATTTAGGTCAATCCTCATAGTTCAAGAGTACTCTAAACGTGAATGCTTGTGTTTCAAAATTTCGAACGAAGCGCCAAAAGAGCCTCTACTCGCCCAAAACCGCGTGAGACCAATGTTTGGTACTACAAGGAAATTACTTTTCTAATAACTCTGACCCGTGAAACCTACCGGCCCGACGTCCAAAGGTCTAAACCGGGGTAGGTTTGTAGCTTCATCTAGACGCCACGCAACCGCCTCCGAAAAACATTCATACACAATGGACACCTAAGCACACATGTGCGCGGCCGAAATCGCTCCCGCCCACTATTTGGGACACATGGGATTACCATCCTACCCCCGACCCATAGTAGGTCCGAAATTTAAGACGGGGGCAAAGTTTGTACTTTCCCCAAATTTCAAACAAGCGCGCCCCATCTTCTATTCAAAAAAGCCAAAAACAAGCATGTCCCAGACCAAAACATGGTCCCCCCACCCGACTGATTCCCCATTCGTACTCCGTGGGTGACAAAACTACCTCTCCACCAGTCGCGAAACCCCGGCGTCCTCCGTCCGCAACCCCATCCCACCCATCAACCGCCGCCCTCCTCCATCACACCGGAGCCGATACCCCGATGTCGTCGTCCACCGCAACCTCAACCGCAACGCCCTCCATGGCTAGTAGTTGAAGCCGAGGCCGAGCCGTCCATACCCGAGCCAGTTGAACCACGCCGTCTTGCGCCTCACCGCTGCCGGTCCAACTTCGCCACCCTCCACCGCACCGGAGCTGTTCCTGCTAAGCCGTCCTTCGCCGCCTCGGATCTGCTTCCCCTCCGCCGACATATGGCCACAACAACACAGTCAACAATTTGGCCATGGGTTCGTCCAAGCCTGCACCCTCCAGAACATCGGTTTCCCCGGTAAAAATAAGAAGATCGGCGCGACATGTGGAGGTGACCACACCGGCAACCGAAAAAGGTACTCCTCTTCCCTTATTCGTGCAAATCTTACGTCTCTTCTTGCACGGTATTCATCCCACAGAAGACACTACTTGACCGCTTCTTCTTGATACTAGATGTTCCTAGTAACTCACGATGCACAAGGTTTCTCCTCATATACTATTTCACCTTAGCTAGAGGTCCGTCGCCCCCCTGAATTTCAATTTCTGGCCAGTTGATTCCCAATTAACGGAAGCATTCCCCGGCGTAATAGGCGCTAGTACGACTATTACGCCGGGGAAGCAACGCCTTGGTGTTTATCTTAGGGGCGTGTGCAGCCTAGAGCTACTGGCGCCCGATCTGGAGGTCGACCGGGATTAAAGGGATGGCCTGGGGGCGCTGCCAAGCACGACGGTGGTGTGAGGTCGATGGGAGGGCGGGGCGGCGGAGGCAGCGGTCTGGGCTGGTGCTCGCTGGCGGTTCGAGAAAGATCGTCAACAATGACTGGCGGGAGGTAGACGAAGGCCATCTTCCTGTTCCTTATAGATCGGACGGTTCATTAAAAAAAATCGACTGACCTATTTATTTTCAGTCGACTGTTATCTTAGATATGACCACATGTGGTGGTGTGCTGGAGGAGTACCTGCATTTCCTGTGCTCATATATTACAAAATCATACGGAGTAGAATCTAATTTTGTTTGGCATGCAATGTTGTAGAGCTATCATATGTCTCCTGTCATTTATTTTTCAGCCACCTGCTATCTGCCACTTTTATAGTGCACTAGTTCTGCACACACTTCACCCATACTCTCACTATTGTGTTTTTATGCAAGGGTATTTCAGAGTCTGCCTCGAGAGAAGCAAAAAAGAAAAGAGACAAGTCGTGCCAGCTTTCTACGCGGCTAGGCACGACACGTTACAGCAATATAAAGGGTGAAGTGTCAGCAGATGGAGACGGTAAACATAGCTCTGGAGTTGATGACCTCGCTCACAGTGAACCACCATCCCAGGTGCTTGCTTTAACTTCACGGTGTCATATGTGGTTGCATGTTCCATATGGTGTCTAGTTTGTATTCGAAAGGCCGAAGTCGGTCTTTATTAAGATAAGGAAAGATATTTTTTACATGAACCACCATCCCGTGAGCACCAAAAGACAAATAGCTAGTCAGGGCACTGGCCGAGCCAGTGACAAGCCCAACAAAGATAGGCATCACCTGGAAGCCAACTAAAAAGCTGTGATGGTGGCAAAGCAGCCCGCCTCCCACCAGGATCTTAGGTCCTAGATGATCATGCTCACCACTCCAGCCGGATGTCTAGCTTGTATCGCTTCCAATTTGGTTAAATTGCATCTGCTTAGCTTACACATTATACCTTTGAATATGACATGCCTTTCTGTTTTTGGTACATACTAGTACATCGGTGTATTAACCATGTTCTTACATCAAACTAATGTTCTTGTGTATCCCTCATCAATCACTTATGACGAGGCAGGCAGGCAAGGGGACTACTCCTCATTTAAAGAATGCAGCGTCAGCCTCCCGACATGATTCTCAAGAAACAGAAATGCTAGATGAAGATAGTGAACGTAGATCTGTATTTGATTACAACATTTCCCCTACACTAGCATCGCAGGTGCTTGCTCTAACTTGGCAGCGTGATATGTGGTTGCATGTTGCATATGGTGTCTAGATTGTAATTCTTCCAATCTGGGTAAACTGCATGTGCTAGTCTGCTTAGCTTATACATTATACCTGTTAATGTGACATGCCTTCCTGTATTTAGTACATAGTACATCTGTCTATTAAGCATGTCCTTACATAAAACTATTGTTTTTTGTATCCCGCATCAATCAACATGACGAGACACCTTTAGTATATGCAGTACGATATTAGTTGCACCTTTAGTATATGCATGCGCTGCTTCTAATTTGATGAAATTCCATTTATGATGGGACGCTTTTAACTTGGCGGAGTCATATTGGTTGCATCTTTCATGTGGTGTCTAGCTTGCATTGCTTCTTATTTGCTGGAATGGTTTCTGCTTAGTTTACACAAATAGTTGTGAACATGCCATGTCGTCCTGTTTTTCATACATATTCCATCCTGGTATCATGTGTTTGCCTTACATCAAAGTAGTGATTGTCAGTATCATGCATGAATGAGTTCTGAAGAGAGAATTTTATTGCTTTTTCTTGTCGGTTTTACATGACAATTCAAAATCAATAAAGCGGAAGGAAGTTAGCAAGGCAGCGGATAAAGGTACTCCTTCCGAACGGAGGGCCTCTACAGTTTCTACTCCTCCACAACCCCAAGATGATTTCCATGACAACACATGCATAGACACTCAACAAAGATGTGTTTATGATGAGCACGTCTCCCCTAGTGCGGCATCACCGGTGCTCCCTCTAACTTGGCACTGTTATATGTGGTTGCATGTTATGTGTGATGTCTAGCTTGTATTGCTTCTAATTTTGTTGAATTCCATCTGCTTACTTTACACATTATACTTGAATAAGACACGTGTTCCTGTTTCTAGAACATACAATATCTGTCTATCATACCATGTTCTTACATCAAATTACTACTGTTGTGTAACCTGCAACAATCACTTATCATAAGACACGTTTGACTTTGGAGTGTGATATAGGTTACATCTCACATTCTTTTCTAGCTTGTACTACTAATTTGTTGAAATGGCACTTATGACGAGACAGTTTTAACCTGGTAGAGTGATATTTGTTGCATCTTTCATATGGTGTCTAGCTTTCATTGCTTCTAATTTGTTGAAATGCCATCTCCTTAGTTTACACATCATAAGCTATGAATATGCAATGGCACTAATGACGAGAGACCTCTAACATGGTAGTGTGATGTTGTTTGCATCTTGCATATGATTTATTTCTTGTACTGCTTCACATTTGTTTAAACGCCATTTATGATGAGACACTGTTAACTTGGCAGAGCGATATTTGTAGCATCTTTCATATGGTGTCTACCTTCCATTGCATTGCTTCTAATTTGGTGAAATGTCTTCTTCTTAGTTTACACATCATAGTTCTGGTTATCTCTTCCGTCCTATTTTTCATACATATTACATCCTCCTATCATGTGGTTGTCTAACATCAAAGTTCAGTTCATCTGCATCACGCATCAATTTGTTCTGAAGAACTAAATTGTTATTCGTTTTTTCTTGTCGGGTTGACTTAACATGGCACAGAGAAAGAGGAAGAAACACAGAATGGTAGGGAATGAGAAGCGGATGAATCCTGCAGATTCTGCTGGTACTGATGGTCCAATAGAAGGTCAATGTCCAGTGGAAAATTCTACAAACACGGCATCCCATGCTACACGAGTTGCAAAAAAAGCCAAACAGAAACAAATAGCTGCCACCAAACAAGCAGAGACAACCCTAGTTCTTGCAACACCTACCACAGTACTACCAGCTGCACGACTTACTCGTGCGTCAACTGAGCTAGCAGCACGTTCCCAAGCTCCCTTGCCACCTGACACTACTTCCCAAGCACTCTTGACACAAGACGAGTTGGCAATATCAGATGAACCTTGTGAGCTTCAACAGCAAGAAGGTAGTTGATGGAGTCAAGTTACAGTTGCATGCTTCTTTATATGTAGTCTCACAGTTTGATGTACACTAACACTTCCTATGTTTGTTGTTGGACTAGCACCTAGGCGCAAGAGGAAACAAACATCGGGGATAATGCTCAATAGGTTAACTAAATCTAGAGGAGGAAGAATGGAGATCCGTTTTGAGGCAAGTTTAAAAATGCCACTTGATGCTACAGAGTCAGCCAAGTTAGTATCAGAGGCAGTGGTTGCCGTTAGGTGTCATGTATGTATCCTCCCAACATGGATTTAGTACAAGAATGACAAATATGAAACCCAGTTCAACACCTTCCTCGACCATTTATCTGTAAGTATGGTTATGTATGGAAACTAGTAATATCGTCTTGCTCTGTCCCATACTTTCTAGGTTGCTCATAATGAGACTCCCATAATTTTCAACAGATGAGGTTCAAGTTGGATAGCCAAGATGATGCAACCAGACAAGCTTGCACCCATGTTTTCAAGTCTGCTCTACGACAATATCGGTATAACTTGAGGAAAACCCACTTTGAAGGCAAGGCTAACAGTGAACTTTCCCAAACATCTCCAGTGGAAAATATATCGGATGAAGACTGGAGGGGCCTTGTTAAACACTGGTCTGATCCGAAGTATCAGGTACATTATATATGTGTGATCAGATCACATGTTGAAGTACTATTTATGCATGTGCCACACAAATCTATCTTCTTGTAGGTGAACTGTTCAAAGAACAAGGCCGACCATACAAAAGTGAAATTCCAACAGACAACAGGATCTCATAGCTATATTGCACACTGCGAGGCTCTTGTAATTAGCTGTTGTTTCACTCTTTTCGTTGTACCATATTATTAGATCTATATTGACTTGTTTGAAATGCAGAGGAAAGCCTGCAAGGACCAAAAATTACCTGAACCAAATGCTGTGGAAATCTTCAAGGACTGTCACACCAGCAAGAAGAAGGGCATGACTACACCAGTCAAAGCCGCTGTTGTAAGTCCTTAATCCTCATGCCTTTTAACTACTACTTATTCTGACTTGTGCCTTGAACTGCATGGTTTATAGCCAATGTCTATTACTCTTTTCAATTTTATACACAATTGTCTTAGCGTATCATTGCACCTTACAAGGTTTAAAAGAGAGGAGTGATGTTCCTTTGATCTTGACCCGTAACCTAGTTCCGTGCTGGGCTTGCCCACACAACGTTACAATTGCCTGTTTGTCTGTTCTCAATTGTTTTGTGATATGTATGATGTCATACTATGCTTACCGTATTATGAACTTCGTCTCTTTATCCTTAGCCCTCAATATAATGTGAAGAAATAGACAATACATTAGCGATGGTACATGGTCATATGTTTGGAACCTGGTTTTATTATGTACTTTGCAATAAAATACAACTAATATTTTACATGGGTTCACGAGAATAAGTTCTGTATATAGACCAAAGCTATTTTGTTTGGTTTTGCTACCACCTTAATATCTTCTGTTCTAGTACTACTAATGTAAAACCTGAAGTTTTCAGCGAGCTATGGGAAAAATGGTGGAACCGCCACCTTCTGAAGGTGGCGAGGCAACTATAACCGCAATGTCAGCTCTTGCTACAGTGGGTCAGTACTTGTCCACTAACAGTGCCAAAAGCACGTTCCTGCATAATACTGGGTTGGTTGTTAAGGCAATATCGTCCAAACTGCCTCATGATCAAGATGTGCAAGCTCAAAACAATGTTGTATTTGTGCTCCAGACACAAGTCCATTCCCTAATAGAGACCCTTTTTGAAACAAGGAGAGAAATTTTTCGATGTCGTCAAGATATGCATTGTTTTGAAACCAGACTATCAGACATTTGCTATGTTGCTCAGGAGCCTAGGGGAAATGAAGGCGAGGGTTATGGTGCTCCATCGGACAATACAACATGAAAACATAACAGTCAGGTCAAATGAACTGAGCTTCTGAACTTCTGATGGTGCATTTATCTTCTAGACTGTTAAGTTTTATGCCAACCTTCCTTTTGTTATATAGTTGTAATTTGTTTTGGTGCGATACAAAATTTATTCTTAACGTGCAGCCATCGGCTGAAGAAAACAGCAAGCCATTTTTGTATAGTGTAGGGTGTTCCCTATATTTGCACTGGTGGCGATCTTTGATGCCGAGTGGATGTAATCTGTGCAATCGCCTTAATAGCCTAGCGTTAGTTTCGGCCTTATTTATTTCCTAGTCTTCTTTTCCCTGGTTTGCTAGTGGCGGCCATATACGGGCCGTAGGATCCATGGGTCTCCTACGGGCCGTCGATAAATGGGCCTGTAATCGGTGGGCCTCGGGCCGTCGGATACATGGGTCTACATGGGCCATAATCGGGCGTAATTGGTATCGTCCCAACACGGTAACAGGCCATTAACAGGCCGTAGGACAGCAAAGGCTTAATTCTGTCACAGGCATAACGGGTCGTTAATGGGCCAGAATATAGGACGGGCTAGAAACGGCACAACGGGTTAACATGCCAGAAACGGGCCGACTCTTGCCATGGGCCGAATTTGGCCAATTAGGGTAACAGGTCAGTAATGGACAGACTCTTGCCATGGGCCAAATTTGGCCCATTAGGGGAACATGCCAGTAATGGGCCGACTCTTGCCATGGGCCGAATTTGGCCCATTAGGGGAACAGGCCAGTAACGGGCCGGAAGTAATCGAGGGCCGAAAAGGAGCCCAAGAACGTATGGGCCGTCAATAGGCCGAAAGCTAACACGGGCTGGAAACGGCCCATGTTAATCATGGGCGATTAACGGGTATAAAGAAAATTACTGTTCATTATGGGCTAGAGTCACCGTGGGCCTGTAAAGGGCTGAAAGATACGAATGCCTCATATGGGCCGAAAGACGTCGTGGGCCATACATGTTCCAAAAGTGAAATGGGTTGGTGTTATATTCAACGGTCCACATGACGTTGTTGGGCCAGTTTCCTTTAGGGCCTAACGAGCCGTAAAATGGGTATTTGCAAATAGACCGTTAACAGGCTTTTCATGGGCCATCCCGTTAACTTTTGACCAAGTCAAACAGGCCGGCTTTGTAAGCTAAATGGGCCAGTGGTGGGCCGTGGCACGTGTCAACATATCATAGGCGCCTATCTGACCCACTGACGAGCTGACACGTGTTTCGTCCGGCCAATAAGAATTTTACACGTGGAAATTTCCCATTGGTCGGGGCTGTTAACGGGTTATCGGATCCAAAACCCGACCCGGTAGCTTAACGGCGTTCCGTTACGGTGGATGCCATGTGTTGGTCACCCTTGACGAAAGCACTTCTGTGACACGTGATTTATCGTCATGGAAGTGGACACTTCCGTGATGATAATTTTGGTAATGTCATGGAACACTTCTACGACAGCACAGGTATGACTATCTTGATTCTGTCGTAAAATTGTCATGGATGTACATGCATGACAAAGAATGCGACCTACAGTGACAAACATGTATCATCACGGAAGTGTATTTTTTTGTAGTGTAGTGAGGAAGCTAATGATAATGATCATGAAACTTCAGATCAAGTTACTACTGAACCTCGTAGGTTAACCAGAGCACGTTCCGCACCAGAGTGGTACGGTAATCCTGTTCTGGAAGTCATGTTACTAGACCATGATGAACCTATGAACTATGAAGAAGCGATGATGAGCCCAGATTCCAATAAATGGCTTGAGGCCATGAAATCTGAGATAGGATCCATATATGAGAACAAAGTGGGGACTTTGGTTGACTTGCTCGATGATCAGCGAGCCATAGAAAATAAATGGATCTTCAAGAGGAAGATGGATGGTGATGGTAGTGTTACTATCTACAAATCTCGAATTGTCTCAAAAGGTTTTCGACAAGTTCAAGGTGTTGACTACGATGAGATTTTCTCACTCGCATTGATGCTTAAGTCTGTCCGAATCATGTTAGCAATTGCCGCATTTTATGAAATCTGGCAAATGGATATCAAAACTGCATTCCTTAATGGATTTATTAAAAAAGAGTTGTATATGATGTAGAAGGTGCTAACAAAATGTGCAAGCTCCAGCGATCCATCTATGGACTGGTGCAAGCATCTCAGAGTTGGAATATACGCTTTGATGAGTTGATCAAAGCATATATTTTTATATAGACTTGCGGTGAAGCCTGTATTTACAAGAAAGTGAGTGGGAGTACTACGTCCTTTTTGATAAGTATATGTGAATGACATATTATTGATTGGATATGATGTAGAATTTTCTGGAAAGCATAAAGGAGAGTTTGAAAGGAGTTTTCTCAAAGAAATACTTCGGTGAAGCTGCTTACATATTGGGCATCAAGATCTATAGAGATAGATCAAGACGCTTGGTAAGATTTTTCAATGAGTACATACCTTGACAAAATTTTGAAGTAGTTCGAAATGGAACAGTCAATGAAGGAGTTCCTGCCTGTGTTGCAAGGTGTAAAGTTGAGTAAGACTCAAAACCCTACCACGTCCGAAAATAGAAAGAGATTGAAAGTCATTCCCTATGCCTCAGCCATAGGTTCTATAAAGTATGCCATGCTGTGTACCAGACCTATTGTGTACCTTATCATAAGTTTAGCAAGGGGTACGATAGTGATCTAGGAGTGGATCACTGGAGAGCGGTCAAAGTTATCCTTAGTTACCTAAGAGGACTAAGGAAATATTTCTTGGTTATGGAGGTGATAAAGATTTCATCGTAAAGAGTTACGTTGATGCAAGCTTTTACACCGATTCAGATGACTCTGAGTCTCAATCTAGATACATATTGAAAGTGGGAGCAATTAGCTAGAGTAGCTCCATGCAGAGCATTGTAGCTATAGAAAATTTTCAAAATACATATGACTCTGAATGTGGTAGACCCATTGACTAAACTTCTCTGACAAGCAAAACATGATCACACCTTATTACTCTTTGGGTGTTAATCACATAGCAATGTGAACTAGATTATTGACTCTAGTAAACCCTTTGGGTATAGTTCACATGGCGATGTGAACTATGTGTGTTAATCACATACATATGTGAACTATTGATGTTAAATCACATCATGATGTGAACTAGATAATTGACTCTAGTGCAAGTGGGGGACTGAAGGAAATATGCCCTAGAGGCAATAATAAAGTTGTTATTTTATATTTCCTTATATCATGATAAATGTCTATTATTCGTGCTAGAATTGTATTAACTGGAAACTTGATACATAGACAAAACACCGTGTCCCTAGTATGCCTCTACTTGACTAGCTCGTTAATCAAAGACGGTTAAGTTTCCTAACCATAGACATGTGTTGTCATTTGATAAACATGATCACATCATTAGGAGAATGATGTGATGGAAAAGACCCATTTGTTAGCTTAGCATAATGATCGTTCAGTTTATTGCTACTACTTTCTTCATGTCAAATACATATGCCTCCGACTATGAGATTATGAAACTCCTGGATATCGGAGGAATGCCTTGTGTACTATCAAACGTCATAACGTAAATGGGTGATTACAAGTATGCTCTACAGGTATCCCCGAAGGTGTTTCTCGGGTTGGCAGAGATCGAGGTTAGGTTATGTCACTCCGAGTATTGGAGAGGTATCTCTGGGCCCTCATGCACATCATATGAAGCTTGAAAGTGCAACTATCCCTTGGTGGTTTCGGTAATGATTAACAACATATAGCTCATTGAACTAATGCCATTTCAAGATGAATATTTCAGGAAAGTTCAATGTTTGGCGTGGCATGGATTAGGAATGTCGACCCCTCAAAATGCTAAGGACAAAGGACTGGCTCAAGCTCTAAAAGATTAAGACTCTACATTTTACTTTTAGTGATCCAAGATCACATTGAGTCTATAGGAAAAGCCAATACTATTAAAAGGGGATGAGGTGTTGCTTAATGGCTTGCTTGCTCAAAATGCTTAATGATATGCTCCAAAGCCCTCAACCACTTTCTCATATCCACATATGTCCGAAACCAAAAGTCAAACTCGGCCACATCGATTTGATCCATCCGTTGCCACCAAGTTCATTTAACATAGCCACTGCCAGAAACCCTAGTCACTTTGGTCTAACCGATAGGGATCTCGGTCTCACCGAGATGGAACTGCAAACTCTCTGTTTCGCTTCATAACATTTCGGTCCAACCGAGATGAGCGATCGGTCCCACCGAGTTCACAATGCAAACTCCTTGTTTCCCTTCCGTAACGTTTCGGTCCCACCGAAATGAGCGAATCGGTCCCACCGAGTTTGCCTGACCAACTCTCTAGTTAGCTTATTACCAAAGTCGGCCCCATCGAGTTTGTGTAATCATCCAACTGAGATTACGTTATGCCCCTAACCCTAACAAAATCGGTCCCACCAAATTGACGTGTCGGTCCCACTGAAATACCTAACGGTCACATTATGAACTGAATCGGCCCGACCGAGTTTTATGATTTGGTCTCACCGAGTTTGGTAAATTGTGTGTAACGGTTAGATTTTGTGTGGAGGCTATATACCCCTCCACCCTCTCCTCTTTCATGAGGGAAGCCATCAGAACATGCCTACACTTCCAGCATTCATTTTCTGTGAGAGAACCACCTACTCATTTGTCGAGGCCAAGATATTCCAATCCAACCATATGAATCTTGATTAGCCTTCCCCAAGTTGCTTTCCACTAAAATCATCTTTCCACCAAATCCAATCCTATGAGAGAGAGTTGAGTGTTGGGGAGACTATCATTTGAGGCACAAGAGCAAGGAGTTCATCAACAACACACAATCTATTACCTTTTGGAGAGTGGTGTCACCTAGATTGGTTAGGTGTCACTTGGGAGCCTCGTCAAGATTGTGGAGTTGAACCAAGGAGTTTGTACGATCAAGGAGATTGCCTACTTCGTGAAGATCTACCCTAGTGAGGCAAGTCCTTCGTGGGCGATGGCCATGGTGGGATAGACAAGGTTACTTCTTTGTGGACCCTTCATGGGTGGAGCCCTCCGTGGACTCGCGCAACCGTTACCCTTCGTGGGTTGAAGTCTCCGTCAACATGGATGTATGATAGCACCACCTATCAGAACCACGCCAAAACTCTCCGTGTCAACATTGTGTTTGCTCCCTCCAAACTCCTCCCCTTTACCTTCAATGCAATGATTTACATTCCGTTGCTATACTCTTAGAATTGCATGTGTAGGTTGATTACTTGACTTGTGCTAAGTTGCTAAAATCTTCCAAGAACTAAAATTGGTGATCATAGCCTTGGTTTCACAACCTAGAAGAGTAGGGCGTCTAGCGAGGGAAATTACCACCGTAGAGGTCCTTACTTTGATGGTATTAATTTTTCTAGTTGGAAGCATAAGATGAAAATGCATATTCTTGGGTATAACCCCGCCGTTTGGGCTATTGTGTGTTTTGGCTTGCAAGGTGAATTCTTCGATGGGAGAGAACCGAACCGTGAAGCTACCACGGAAGAGTTGAATATGTTGCAATACAACACTCAAGCTTGTGATATTCTCTTCAATGGATTGTGCCCCGAAGAATTCAACAAAATCAGCTGCCTTGAAAATGCAAAGGAAATTTGGGATACTTTGAATGATATGCACGAAGGTACCGACTCCATCAAGGAATCCAAATTTGATGTGCTTCAAAGTCAACTTGACAAGTTCAAAATGAAGGATGGTGAAGGTGTCGATGAAATGTACTCTAGGCTTGCTCTCATCACAAATGAGATTGCCGGCTTAGGAAGTGAAGAGATGACCGATAGATTCATCATCAAGAAGATCCTAAGAGCCTTGGATGGAAAATATGATACCGTGTGCACGTTGATCCAAATGATGCCCAATTACAAAGATCTCAAGCCAACAAAAGTCATTGGAATAATTGTTGCTCATGAGATGTCACTCAAGGATAAAGAGCATCTTCACAAGAAGTCAAGTGGCGCTTACGGAGCCTCATGTGATGCTCCTACATCATCAAGTGAGAAACAAACCTTCAATGAAGAATTGAGCCTAATGGTGAAGAACTTCAACAAGTTCTACAAGAGTAGAAGCAAGGAAAGAAGTTCCAAGTCAAGGTCCTACAATGACAAAAGATCCTCGAGTCGTGAATGTAATTGCTACAATTGTGCAAGACCCGGACACTACTCCAATGAGTGTACGGCTCCCTACAAAAGGAGAGAAGATTCACCAAAAAGAAGAAGTAGAAGAGAGGAATCACCACCAATAGAGAGGAGTAGAGATGATCGTTATGAACGAAGAACCTCAAGGAGAAGCAAGGATTCGGAAAGGAAGGACAAATCATCCAAGAGCTACACAAAGCGAAGACATCAAGCTGTGAATGGGTATCCGGCTCCGACTCCGACCATCACTCCGAGAGAAGTTATCACTCCGACTCCGAATATACTCAAGATGAAGGTGTTGCCGGTCTAGCACTTGTGTCAACCAACTCCTATGACATATTTGACTCACCAAATGAAGGAATTGGAAGATGTTTCATGGCTAAAGGCCCAAATGTATCACAACCCGAGTACGTTTATTTCAATAGTGATGAAGATGATTTGTTAGGTGATGATGATTTACCTGTTGACAACTCTAGTGATGAATACTATGATGAAACGTCAATTGATCATGCTAATCAAGATAAAATGAATGATAATGATAAGTAGAAGATTGAGCGTCTAACTAAAGAACTAAACACTCTTAAGTTAGCTCACTAAACTAACTTGGAAGATCATCGAGAACTTTTTAAGACTCATGAAAAGTTACACTTTGAAAAGCTCAAGCTAGAGCAAGAGCATGAGTTTTTAAAGGCAATCAATGATGACCTTTGCAAGAAAAGTTCTTCTTACATTGCCAAGCGTTTACTCTTATCTACTTACATGCCACAAGTAAAATCTAGCAACAAAAGTAAGAAAGATTCTTCTTCTAGTAGTAACAATAATCATGCTAAATCCAATGTTGTTGCTTCTAGTAGTTCTCTTGATTCCACTAATGATTCTCTTAGCCAAGTTACACTTGACCAAGAAAATAGCTTATTGGAGGGAATTATAGGGAAAGGTATTTACAAGAGCCTTGTCAGAAGAGAGCAATTTGAGGAAATTGTACGCAAGCAAGGAAGGCACCGGAAGAATCAAGGGGCTGGTTTTGAACGAAAGTTCAATGCCAATGGAGTTGACTGGGAAGAAGATCAATACCCCAAGACGAAGTTTGTTCCTCAACAAGAGAAGTATGATCCTACTTCTTTCCAAGGGACACAAGCTCAAGATGATCTTCCACCACAAGACCACAAGCAAAAAGGCAAGGGCAAGCTTCAAGAGTAGATTGATGCATTTGAATAAGCTCCCAAGCCCTTGGTGAAGTGGGTTCCCAAGACTACATCAAGTTCTACTTCATCAAGTATGACTAGTATTCCCATCAAGATGATGTGGATCTCAAAGAACAAGAACTAGAGAGTTCTCGAGGTGACTCCGCCAACATGCTTCACTCATATCATTTTGGCAAGAACAAGTGCAAACAACTTCCACATCTTGCACTAATTCAAGGAGTCACAAACCCTCTTGTTGGTAAGACAAGGGACAAGGTAACCTAATGCTTTCATGGACATCATCTTGTGTGCATCACTCTGTGTCTATGGATATCCTTGTTTGTTCCTTGTGGGACTAACCCGTGTAGGTATTGAAAGTGCAACCCACTCCAATGGATATCTCCGAATGATCTACATCAACATTGAGCATCCACATCTTCAACACCTACATGAAGTCATCATCGACAAAACCAAAGGTTAGTTCATCTCTCTTAGGGGGATATCACATCTAGGGGGAGCTTTACTCTAGGAGTTGAGCTAAAGCAACTCTAATGGTGTGAACACAACAATGCTTTATGTAAAAGTGGTAATCCCACTTATGCTTAAACGATGAGTATGACCTATGATAAAATGTTCTCATTTAACTCCTAAGTCAATATACTCATATATATATGACCTAGTCATCGCAAATTGCTTGATAGATACTAGAGTGTTTGTGCATGCTTCGCCACATTTTTCATTTGCCATTTTATTGTGTGAGCATGTTGGGTGCACATTTTACTCATTCGAGGACATCCACTTGTTGTTTTGATTGTTTGGCTCTTCCTGTTTTGCCAAGTGGATGGACAAGAATGCCTAAGAACCTTCTCAAGCTATCTATGCTTTTCTCGTCTCAAACTCTATTCATGCTACATCACAAAGTTTGATCAAGTCAGATTCGAACCACTCTGTGTGAGGAGCACTCAGAGTCCCCGATTCATCATAGACTTAAAGTTCCAAAACCTCTTTGTGCATTTCGGTCCGACCGAGTCATCCATTTCGGTCAAACCGAGTTCACTAAGTTGATCTAGGTTTTCATCTCGGTGCAACCGATTTGAACATTTCGGTCACACCGAGTTGCAGCAACCGCTTGCGATTCTGCAATCTTGGTGCCACCGAGTTGTTCCACTCGATCACACCGACAGGGTCGGGATATATATACCGACATGTGAGATTTTGGAAAATTCACAAAACCCCTCAGCCCGCGCGTGTCCTGCTCTGCCTCCTTGGGTCTCAGGATCGTCTCCTCGCCACCAGCGACCACACACCACTGGTTTCTGCCGTCGTCGACGGAATCTGCTCCGCCGTCGCCGCCATAGCAAACACCCGCCGAACTAGGGTATGTCTTTGAGCCCTTGTGCTATCTATTCACCTCCGATTCTAAGCACGAGGACAACGCCATGACTCTTTCCACGAATGAAATTGATCTATCCAGCTGAATCTTCCTTAGGCTTAGTTTGATACGAAAATGTTAGGGTTAGCTCTCCGCCGAACTCATCTCAGACCAACAAAATCATAGAAATCGGTCTCACCGATTTGGCTTAGGCCATTGCAGATGCGCTTTTTGGTCTGACCGAAAACTGCAAATCGTTGTGACAGAGATGAATTCTCTGTGAAACCCTAGCAATCTCGGTGCCACCAAACTGTGACTCGGTCTGACCGAGTTCACTAGTTTAGGTTCCAAATGTTGCTTCGGTATCACCGAGTTTATCAATTTGGTAGCTCTGAGATCTTTTCTGTAGAGAACTAAAACTAAGTTTTTGACTCATTTGTTTTGCAAAACCTATGTACTTTGTGATGCTCATCGACTCTACCTCATCTATAATCTATTCACAGGGTTTTCTATCAGTTTGCCTACCAAGATGTCTGAGCAAAGTGATAGCCAGAATAAGTCTGAAGAGCAAGTGCAAATGAGTGAGGGCACTAGTACCTCAAGCAGCTATTATGAGGGCAGCAGGAGCACACCTAGTAACTTGCCCAAGGCAGTCAATAGAGCAAGGAAGAAGAGAACCTCAGATTCTGAAGATGAGGATTATGTTGCAACTAAGGATGAGGCCATTTCAAACAGGAAGGTGGTGAAGAAGGAGTTTGGCACTGCTGCATCTACAAAGCCTGGCATGAACAAGAAGGCACCAGCTAGGAGAATCCCAATATCCAAGCCAAGAAAAGTTGCCACAGGAGAAACCACGAATTTCTCTCTAGAATCTGATGATGGAGAGGCAGCTGGTGATGACAAGAAGAAGAGGGCAAGAACCACTACTACTAAAGTTCTTGGAAAGTCAACCATGGTGAGAGATTCTGAAGAGGAAGAGGAAGAGGATGCTGCTCCAGCACCCAAATCCCAAAAGCTTATGGGAGATGCAATCAAGTCAGGGGTTGCTCCTAAGCCCAAACATGCTCCCAAAGCTGCTGCTCCAGCCTCCAAGTCTGCACCCAAGAGAAGCACCATAAACATCCTTGGTGAAGAGAAGAACAAGGCCCCAGTGCCTGAAGCTAAAGAAGAAGTAGCTGAAGCCCAAGTGTTGAGAAAGCTCAAACCAAAGATACCAGACCACAATGACACTCATCCAGTGGCAGAGGACATGAGCATCAGGAAAGATGCAGGTCTGACACTTTGGAGGAAGAGTGATCCTTATGCTGTGAGAAGGAGAACTGCTGTGGATTATAGGTTCCACACTAAAGAACAGCAAGACTTCTATGAGACCACTCTGCTTGACAAGAAGCAAATTGTCTGTGACATGAGATGGGTTGACTGGACATACATCAGAGAGAATGAAGATCACTTCCCAGGTGTATATGATAGCTTCAAGGCTTGTGGAGTTGACAAGTTTGTTGGACAGAAGCTCACCAAGTGGAATGATGAGCTGATCATGCAATTCTACTCCACTGCTCACTTCTATCCTGATGGAAGGATAGTGTGGATGTCTGAAGGTACTAGGTACCAATCAACTATTGATGAATGGGGCAAGCTGATCAATGCTCCAGAAGCTCATGACGATGACTTGGATGTGTATGCAAAGAAGAAGAAAGACCACAACTCCATGGCTAGTATGTACAAGGAAACTCCTGATGTATCCCTGGAAACTCATAAGTTGGGCTCAGTGAAGTATCTATTGTCTAGTCTACCTACAATCAACACCATCCTGAGGCATACTCTTTTGCCCAAGTCCGGAGATCACAGGATGATAAGAGGACATTCAATCAACTTGTTGCCCATTTTTATGTCCCTTGGAAGTTCAAGGTGATGATTCTAAACAACCAAGAGGACATCTGCTGATTAGAAGAGGTCTTGTGGGTATGCTCCACAAATTCAGGTGCTCATCAACTCAAAGATGGGCACAGGAACTTATTTTTTGGACAAGGAGCACTTACCTCTCAAGTCAGATTTTGAAGACAACATAGTTGTGATGGATGAGAATGACCCTTCATCCGTGCAAGCACATGAGAAGAGAGCAAAGGCAAGGGAAGAGAGAGCTGCAAAGATGCCAAGTGCCTAAGAGGCATCTCAGGTGTTCTTGAAGAGCAAACAAGATCAACTTGGATTTCTGATCCAATCTACCTTGAGGATTGAGAAGGGCTTGGCCACTCTGACTCAGAATAAGGAGAGTTTGGAGAGAATCATTGAGAAAAAATTCTATGATCTTGATGTAAAAGTAACTGAGATTCAGTCAGTAGTTGAGCAGCTCCAGGAGGAAGCAGAGGAGAAGAAATGCAAGGCAACTACAGAAGCTTTTCAGTGTGTGCCAAGAGGTATAAGGTGTGCTGTAGTCCAGTTCTAGATACACGAGCTACTACATATGCACCAGCAGCCACAACTTCAGTGCCACCTCCAGCAACCACTCCAACAACTCTAGCTACATCAACTGAAGCCTTCGTTGTTGGCATCGTCACTACCCCACCTCATGGAGATCAAGCCTGAGAGACGCATAGCACTATGCATGTTTGAACTTTTTGGTAACTTGTTGCCAATGGGGGAGAAATATGTATAGATCATACTCTGACAGAGAGAGAGAGAGAGAGAGAGTTTCTTTTTGTCTCTCTTGCACTTTATTTGGTTGAATTTATTGTATGCTTGCTTGATACATTATGTCCTTTTGTGAGATACTTGGACGATCATGTGTTTGATCATATGCTACTTTAATGTGTGCTTGAATGATATTATCTCTTATACCCATGCACGATCACTCACTTTGCTTGGTGATGAGTGCATGCTTTTAATTGTTATCATTTTGAGCGCTCCACCAAGATGTATGTGGCATGGAAGAGTAACCCATGATACTAATCGTTTGTGCATTTGCATTCAAAAGCAAATATTAAATAATGCACAAATTTAGGGGGAGCTCTTGCTTATCACATACTTCTCAAATCAAAGATGTATTTCAATCTTATTATCATTTGTCGAAGCTTTGATCTATATGTTGTCATCAATTACCAAAAAGGGGGAGTTTGAAAGTGCAACTATCCCTGGGTGGTTTTGGTAATGATTAACAACATATAGCTCATTGAACTAATGCCATTTCAAGATGAATATTTCAGGAATGTTCAATGTTTGGCATGACATGGATTAGGAATGTGGACCCCTCAAAATGCTAAGGACAAAAGACTGGCTCAAGCTCTAAAAGCTCAAGACTTTACATTTTACTTTTAGTGATTCAAGATCACATTGAGTCTATAGGAAAAGCCAATACTATTAAAAGGGGATGATGTGTTGCTTAATGGCTTGCTTGCTCAAAATGCTTAGTGATATGCTCCAAAGCCCTCAACCACTTTCTCATATCCACATATGTCCCAAACCAAAAGTCAAACTCGGCCCCACCGATTTGATCCATCCGGCGCCACCGAGTTCATTTGACATATCCACTGTCAGAAACCCTAGTCACTTCGGTCTCACCGATAAGGATCTCGGTCTCACCGAGATGGGATTGCAAACTCTCTTTTTCCCTTCATAATGTTTCGGTCCAACCGAGATGAGCGATCAGTCCCACCGATTTCGCAATGCAAACTCCCTGTTTCCCTTTCGTAATGTTTCGGTCCCACCAAAATGAGCGAATCGGTCCCACCGAGTTTGCCTAACCAAATCTCTGTTTAGCTTATTACCAAAGTTGGTCCCACCGAGTTTGTGTAATCAGTCCAATTGAGATTACATTATGCCCTAACCCTAACAAAATCGGTCCCACCGAGTTGACATGTCGGTCCCACCGAAATACCTAATGGTCACATTATGAACTGAATCGGTCTGACCGAGTTTTATGATTTGGTCTCATCGAGTTTGGTAAATTGTGTGTAATGGTAAGATTTTTTGTGGAGGCTGTATATACCCCTCCACCCTCTCCTCTTTCGCGAGGGAAGCCATCAGAACATGCCTACACTTCCAGCATTCATTTTCTGAGAGAGAACCACCTACTCATGTGTTGAGGCCAAGATATTCCAATCCAACCATATGAATCTTGATCTCTAGCCTTCCCCAAGTTGCTTTTCACTCAAATCATCTTTCCACCAAATCCAATCCTATGATAGAGAGTTGAGTGTTGGGGAGACTATCATTTGAAGCACAAGAGCAAGGAGTACATCACCAACAAACCATCTATTACCTTTTGGAGAGTGGTGTATCCTAGATTGGTTAGGTGTCACTTGGGAGCCTCTGTCAAGATTGTGGAGTTGAACCAAGGAGTTTGTACGGGCAAGGAGATCGCCTACTTCGTGAAGATCTACCCTAGTGAGGCAAGTCCTTCGCGGGCGATGGCCATGGTGGGATAGACAAGGTTGCTTATTCATGGACCCTTCGTGGGTGTAGCCCTCCGTGGACTCGCGCAACCTTTACCCTTCTTGGGTTGAAGTCTCCATCAACGTGGATGTACGATAGCACCACCTATCGGAACCACGCCAAAAATATCCGTGTCAACATTGCGTTTGCTCCTTCCAAACTCCTCCCCTTTACCTTCATATGCAATGATTAACATTCCACTTCTATACTCTTAGAATTTCATGTGTAGGTTGATTGCTTGACTTGTGCTAAGTTGCTAAAATCTGCCAAGAACTAAAATTGGGAAAAGGCTAGATTTTTATTTGGTCAAGTAGTCTAATCACCCCCCTCTAGACATACTTTCGATCCTAGGTTGAACTGGGTTTGAAGATATCGACAATCGAATCTCGGGCAAGTAACATACCGATGACGAAGGGAATAAGGTATGTTGTCATAACGGTTCGACCGATAAAGATCTTTGTAGAATATGTGCGAGACAATATGAGCATCCAGGTTTCGCTATTGGTTATTGACCAGAGAGGTGTCTCGGTCATGTCTACATAGTTCTTGAACCCGTAAGGTCCGCACGCTTAACGTTCGATGAGGATTTGTATTATATGAGTTATGTGTTTTGGTGACCGAAGGTTGTTCGGAGTCCCGGATGATATCACGAACATGACAAGGAGTCTTGAAATGGTCAAGAGGTAAAGATTGATATATTGGAAGGTAGTATTCGGACACAGGAAGTGTTCCGGAATGTATCAGGTACATATCAGAGTACCGAAGGGGTTACCGGAAACCCCTAGGGAAAGATATGGGCCATATGGGCCATAGGGGGGGAGGCACATGAGCCCACATAAGGGTGGCGCGCCCCCCACAGGGAAGGAGTTCGAATTGGACAAGGAGGGGGCGACGCCCCCCTTTCCTTCTCCCCCCTCTGTCCTTTCCCCTTTCCCCTCTGGAAAAAGAAGGGAGGTGGTCGAATCCTACTAGGACCCCAAGTAGGACTCCTCCTACTTGAGGCGCGCCTAGGGCCGTCCTCCTCTCCATCCCTCCTTTATATATGGGGGTGCCCCTACAACACACATCAATTGTTCCAAGCCGTGTGCGGTGCCCCCTCCACAGTTTGCCCCTCCAGTCATATTCTCGCGATGCTTAGGCGAAGCCCTACATGGATCACATCACCATCACCATCACCACGCCGTCGTGCTGACGGAACTCATCTACCTCCTCGAACCTCTGCTGGATCAAGAGCTCGAGGGACGTCATTGTGCTGAACATGTGCAGAACTCGGAGGTGCCGTACGTTTGGTACTTGATCGGTCGGAACGAGAAGACGTTCGACTAAATCAACTGTGTTAAGAAAAAGCTTCTGCTTTCGGTCTACGAGGGTACGTGGACACACTCTCCCCCTCTCGTTGCTATGCATCTCCTAGATAGATCTTGCGCGAGCGTAGGAATTTTTTTGAAATATCATGCCACGTTTCCCAATAGTTGTACCGTTGTTCCTCCTACGCCTGCTAGAACACCGACAAAGGCGTCGATATAGGCTGCACCTCCGCAATGGCAGCATTGTAGTGTGCTTTCCCTTCCTCCATGGTGAAGCCGGCATGCACAGGAGGCGCCGAGTCGGGGCGGTGTCATCGGAGCCCGTCTCCATCGTGGTGTCGTCTTTGTTGTCGGAGACCTCGGGCGAGCTGGTCGGCAACCCGGCCTCGATCTGTCTGGCACGACGGCTCTACCAAATGGCGGCAAGCGCGGCCACGGGGTGCTTCATCTCCATAGAAAGGCTCCCTCATAGAGCTTTGCCGCCTGCAGTCATGGCGGATGCACTGCAAGGGAGGAGGACAGGGAGCGGCTTGTGTTGTGGTGTGGAGTTAGCCGGGTGTGGTTGCCTTTAAATAGCAATTTTCAATGAGGCGATGCGTCCGGGTGCATCAATGCGCGCCGCCAGAGTGGGTTTATTAGCCGGCGAGCCTGCTTAATGGTGGCATACTGACGGAAATGGGCATTGAACAGGTGTGGTAGATATCTGTCCCGTCCCATCCAGTCATGCTTCTTCGGCATTGAACAGGCGCGAACAACAGAAAATGCATCGCGGGCGGCGCCCTCGGCCGACCCGCCGCTTCAATGGCGGAGGTTGTGTCTGCCCTGAGTCATCTTCAATGTGGAGCGGCGTGCTCTACAGGGGCATGAATGCATGCAACTAGCGTCGGGGCAGGAATGCGCGCGGGCGAGTGGGGAGGGGTTTGGGTGGGCCTGGGCGGTCAGAAGCGGGCGTCAGAGCTGTCTGAAATCCCACAAAGCCACCCCCGTTTGTCTTCAATTTGCGGGAGAAAGTATGTTCAAACCGCGCCGCGGACCGATACAGGACCACGTTGGATGGCTTCCGCGGTCCAGACAACACGGTCTAGACGTATGCGGGAGGTTTGCAGGGCGGCATTCGAGATGCCCTAACTTTTTTTAATTATCCTTGATCAATAAAGCATGATATACATTAAAAAATCAAACATTTTGACAATGTCATGGTTCAAGTGTTTCATAATACCTATGGAACCTGGGAAGTAACTAGGTACTTTCTTATTCTTTATTTGTCATTACATTCGATAGCCTATTTGAAGTTAAAAAAAGCTTATTAGGGTGTCTCCAACGTCGACTCTCAAATCGCCTGCAATCATCTGGACCATGGGTTCGAATGTGTTTCGTCATCCAACACAGTTCTGTTTCAGTCCGCTCGATGGTCTGAGCATCATTTTTCCAGCAAAACTGGAAGCAAGCCCAAGGCTTTGCGGACGTCTGGACTGCTTCCACACAAACGTTAGTCAAACCTAGCTCACCAAACCCTCTCCCTTGTCCGTGCCTTTTCTCATTCGAAGCGGTCAGCATCGCTCCAGTGTCGGATTCATGTCGGCCAGTAGTTGACGTGACCTCTCACGTTGCTCCAGCATTGAAGCGGCGTGCCGGCTGAGAGCGCTGCCCACACATCCTAGTGCATGCGACTGCTCTTCGTTAAAAGGACAAGCCGTTCCTCTGCCTACCTACATTAAACATGTGCGAATGCTGAGGAACCTTCTCTGGGTGCCACCCATCCGTCTGTCTGCCTCCCACCATTAGCCACCTCGTGAGTTACCCTACCCTCTGCCCGATATTTAAACTCCAGTCCCGTCCATAGCCACATCCAACCTCTTGTTCTCCCTTTCTCCTCTCGGCACCACGCCCGCCATGGCCTCCTCGAGCTACAAAGCCATTTGGGACAGCCTCTCGTCCAGGCAAATGAAGGAGATCGCTGCCATTGCAGTCGGCTGGCAGGCCGGCAGGCAGGCGGAAGCCTACGGTACGAACGCCCCAATGGAGGAGTCGACCGACGATGAGCGGACGCCACCATCCTCGTCGGGCCATGCCGGCATCACCATGGGCAAGGCTCATGCTCACTACACTGAGATGGTGTTGGCAGAGTGGGAGGCCCCATTCCGGCAGGTGCAGGCCACCCAAAAGTACAAGCTCCTCCTCCTCCATGAGGACCGGCGCACGGAGGAGCAACTTGCCGCCAGCATGGCCATCATGCCGAACGTGGACACGGTCGAGAAGGAGGTGCTGATCAACTCCTATTGCTCTGCCCGTGACATCCACTACGACCACTGGATGTACTGCCTCCATCAATGGAGTTAGAAGCCGCCTTCAAGGAGATTGATGAGGTGGTGGTTGAGGTGTACGACAAGAGCGAGGACGAGGACGACGTCACCAGCTCCGCCACGGTCGTGCGCCACCACCATGACCACAAGGCCGTCATGTCCGCGGGCGCTGATACGTCTCCAACGTATCTATATTTTCTTTATAATTTATGAAGTACTAGATCGTTGGGTGGGTGTTGCTGTGCCCATCTATTTGGAAGTTTGTATTGTACCATTTACATAATTTTTTAGCAAAATAAATCCCTTACCAGCAATTCCTGTGACAGTGGCGATGGTGACTGATACGTCTCCAACGTATCTATATTTTTTGATTGTTCCATGCTATTATAGTATCAATCTTGAATGTTTTATATGCAATTATATATCAATGGACTAACCTATTAACAGAGTGCCTGGTGCCAGTTGCTATTTTTTTGCTTGTTTTGGCTTTTTAGGATATCAATATCAAATAGAGTCCAAATGGTGAAAAAACTTCGGATTAATTTTTTCTAGACTAGAAGAGACCCTAGAAGGTTCAGAAGAAGACCTGAAGAGCCATGAGGGATCGACAAGCTCGAAAGGAGTGCCCCGGGGGGCACCCCTAGGCTTGCGGGCCCTCGTAGCACCTTTTGACCTAATTCTGCCTCTAAAAATTCTCATATATTCCCCTGACATCAGAGAGCCACCCGAAATACTTTTTCCGCCACCGCAAGTTTCCGTTCCCACAAGATCCCATCTGGAGGCCTTCTCCAGTACTCTGCCGAAGGGGGAATCGATCACGGAGGGGCTCTACATCAACCTTGCGGCCCTTCTAATGATGTGTAAGTAGCTTACCACAGACCTACGGGTTCATAGCTAGTAGCTAGATGTCTTCTTCTCTCTCTTTGATCTTCAATACAATGTTCTCCTTGATGTTCTTGGAGATCTATCCGATGTAATGACTTTTTGCGGTGTGTTTGTTGGGATCTGATGAATTGTGAGTTTATGATCAAATTATCCAGGAATATTATTTGAGTTTTCTCTGAACTCTTTTATGCATGTTGTTGTAGCTTTATATTTCTCTCTGATCTATTTATTTGGTTTGGCCAACTAGATTGATTTTTCTTGCAATGGGAGAGGTGCTTTGTGATGGGTTCGATCTTGCGGTGCTCAATCTAAGTGAGAGAAGGGGACATGACACGTATTTGTATCGTTGCCATTGAGGATAAAAATATGGGGTTTATTCATACAATGAGTTTAATTACTTTGTCTACACCATGTCATCTTGCTTAAGGTGTTACTCCGTTCTTTATGAACTTAATACTCTAGATGCATGCTGGATAGTGGTCAACGTGTGGAGTAATAGTAGCAGATGCAGAATCGTTTCGGTCTACTTGTCTCAGACATGATGCCTATATATATGATCATTACCTTGGATATCGTCATGATTATTTGCTTTTCTATCAATTGCCCAACAGTAATTTGTTTACCCACCGTATGCTATTTTCAAGAGAGAAGCCTCTAGTGAAAACTATGGCCTCGGGGTCTACTTTTTATCATATACTAAAATCAAAAATATGTTGCTGTAGTTTTTCTTTATTTATTTAATTTTGTGTTTTAATTATCTATCTATCACCATACAATTAAATCTTGCAAGTAACCGCCGAGGGATTGACAACCCCTTGTTCGCGTTGGGTGCAAGGATTTATTATTTTGTGTGTAGGTACTGCTAATGGGTGTTGTGTGGTTCTCCTAATGGATTCATAACCTTGGTTCTTAACCAAGGGAAATACTTGTCTCTAATGTACTGCATCATCCTCTCCTCTTCGAGGAAATCCCAACGCAGCTCACGAGTAGTAGGAAGAATTTCTAGCGCCGTTGCCGGGGAGACATCATTAACATCTATCAAGTACCATCACATAAACTTTCATCTCCTTGCATTTACTTTATTTTCCATTTTCCTTTTGAAAGGATCGAGAAGACGTGTCTATAGGGGGGGGGGGTATGTGAACAAGATGATAGCATTGGTCAGACCAAAAGCTATAATGGTGCATGCTCGAGGAAATAACCAGGAGTAAGACAACATTATGAAAATCGCTTGTTTTGACTTTGATTTGATGATAGCCTGCACTCAGATAAAAAATGGATACGACAATAGATCCAACAACTGATCATGAAGATCAATTGATGAAGATATCATCTTTGTGCAACACACACACTAAAGATATCCCTTTGTTGTAGTGTCCAAGATGTTATTATATCCCAATCATGTGATGAATTCATGATTGAGGCACAACCGCATTTTGAGCGCATAGCAAGATGGATATCATTACAACATACCATGTACTGAATATACGAGAATACTAGATAAAGGCTTACACTTGCCACAAGCTACAACATGGATACATGAATACATCAATAGAATAGCAATCATCATACGCAAGAGCAGGATCCGACTACAGATGAAATCAAACAAAAAAGAAGAATGATATCCACCCTGCTAATCCCAGGCTCCCGACCCGAAACTTATCCCTTCATTGAGTAAGAAGAAGGATACGAAGAACTCCAAAAGCAATCAAGCATCGCTCTCAAGCCAAAGCATCACTTTACCCATACATGCACCCGTTGTTGTAGTAATCCGTGAGCCACAAGGACTGAGCAATCCCATTACCATGGGTATCAAGACTAGCAAAGCTTAATGGGTATGGAATGGTTAAGTGGTGAGGTTGCAGTAAGTACTAAGCATTGTATGGTGGCTAACTTACGATTACAAGAGTAAGAAGAGTAACTACGCTTAATGGTCGCAAACTAGTAATGATCAAGAAGTGATCCTAAACTACTTACGAGTCAAACATAACTCCACCATGTTCTCTTCCCGAACTTCGTCGAAAAGAGACAATCACGGTTACACATGCTGTTGGTGAATTTAATTTGGATTTAGTTTCAAGTTCTCCACAACCGGATATAATAAATTCCCAAGTCGCCACAAAACCACGAGCATGGCTCTCGAAAAGATTAAACCCCTCTAGGGGTGTCCCAACTAAGTCCATCATAAACTCTCACGATCCGCTGAGGAAAAACCTAAATCTCGAGACAACCCGATCAAGCTCAGAATCCCGGTGCAGAAGATATTCAACAATGGTAAAACAAAACCAGCAAGACCTCCCGACGTGCTGACACCTGATAGGAGCCGCGCGTATCTCATCTCAGGCCACGATCGAATGTCGATCAGATGGGACATCCTACGAGTAAAACCAATCCTCGAGTTCCCCGTGGCGGCCCCGCTGTCTACCCGGTTTGGGCAACACTCATGAGGAGCAATGGCCCGGGTTGTTGATTAATTATTCTCGGGTGCTAGCCAGTCCCTATGCAAGTTTTAGTTGTTATTAGGCAAATGACAAGACCAAAGTTGGGCCTTGCTGAAAGAGTTTTATTCAAAGCAAACTGTCGAGGGGGCGCATAAACCCCTATCGTGTAAGGAACACAAATCAAGGAAGATAAAACAGGTGTGATAGAAACTAGGGCGGCAAGAGTGGAACAAAAGACCGAGCAAAAGGCTGAGCCTTCCACATTTTACCAATTCTATAGATGCATTAATTAAATAAGAGGTCCGAAGATGGAACAACCTGCAACTAGCAACACTATAAGAGGGGTTGAGCAAAGCGGTAACATAGCCAAACAATGGTTTTCTGGGGCGATGGAATGTTAGTGGCTGTATCATGGCAAATTGGGAGGCTTGACAAATAAGTGGTAGGTAGCACGACATAGCGATAGCATCGAGACAGTTAGCAAAGCAAAGATAGTAGTGATATCCAAGGTAATGGTCATCTTACCTGAAATCCCGCTAGGAAGAAGATCAAGTCCATGAAGAAGACAAACCAGCGTAGTCAAACGAATCCTCGCAATCGCAATGTTACCGGGAACTATCAAGAAGAAGCAACACCAGAATGAAGCAAACAACATGGTTGAAAGTGCAACTATCCCTGGGTGGTTTTGGTAATGATTAACAACATATAGCTCATTGAACTAATGTTATTTCAAGATGAATATTTCAGGAAATTTCAAAGATCCCAGACCACAATGACACTCATCCAGTGGCACAGGACATGAGCATCAGGAAGGATGCAGGTCTGAGACTTTGGAGGAAGAGTGATCCTTATGATGTGTCGTGGAAAAGTCACGATAGATGTCCTAGTGAAAGGACTTAGTCGTGGAGCCATCGCAACTAGGAAGCTTAAAGGGGTTAAAACGGGACAAAGGACACGGGAGTTTATACTGGTTTGGCCCCTTGTGGTGAAGGTAATGGCTTAATCCGTAGTCCCCAAGGGCTGGTTTAATCAACATGAATGAGCCGGTCCTTCACATGCTTGTGTATAATATTGGAATTGTGTAGATTTAACAGCAATATGCATTAGCCCCCAAGTGCCAAGTACTCTTGCTTGCAAAGTGCTTGGGACTTACTCTCATGAACTGCCACTTAAATAGAATCTTTTGGTAGACATTAGCCCCCATGTGCGAAGTGTTGTTGCTTGCAAAAGGCTTGGTACTTAGTACTATATGCTAATATTCATGATTTGACCTTGTATTTGTACAGGCCACCACTACAGAACTTTAATCAGAACTGTCTGAATTGAAGAACCGCCTGGAAGCACAGGAGACTGAAACCCAAAGAGCCAACTGCAAATTTGAATTCAGTGTGTCTGAACAAGAGAAACTGAAAAAAGACTTTGAAGTAGAGAAAAAGGCTTGGGCTGAAGAAAAAATCGCCTTGACCAATCAAGCTAAGAAAGCAGAGGCGGCTCTTGAAGAGGTGGCCATCGAATTATGTGGCTTAAAACGCCATGTATCTCAGATGGTCTCAGCAATCTTTGGTAAGTCGCCCTGCAAGTGTCAAATATTTGAATCTTTCTAGTGATCATATAAATTGTCATTAACTCTCCTGACTTTGCTATGCACGCCCAGGAGCTCAAATCTCAATCAAGACATGCTGGTGAAGTTGAAGGCGGTTTATACACTCGTGGAACAACTTTACACCAGATCTCAGCGTGCCTTAGCCACAGTTGCCCTGTAAAACGAAGTCCCCACACTCCAGGTGGATGTGCTAAAGAAGCTTTCTGTGCTGCCCCAGCGGTTCAATAAATTAAGGCGGTCGTCTGCGAGAGCCGGAGCCATGGCTGCCTTAAGCTGGGCCAAAGCTTGGCTACCGGAATTAGGCCCGGCCGACATCTCCATTGGGTATCCAAGCCTTAAGGAAGATGGCACTTCATTTGAACAGAGGACTTCGCCGCTTGTGTGAAGGAAACACGCCCTGTGGCCACCCTGATTGCTGATGAGGCGGATCTCACTAGGTACCAGCCGAGTTATGACGCGGAGAACCAGGGGATTCCAATGCCGCATTATAAAGTGACCAGCCTGATCCCACCAATCCGTAAGCATACCTTCACCCCTGAAGTTGACCCGACCGGACTAATTGATGATGAAGCTGAATTTGAAGCTTTGAATGGCATTGGCTGGTCATCATCAACCTTCTAGGACAGGGAACATGGCGAAGGAGCGGAGAGGGCTGACCCGGAAGCTTCAGGTCAACAAGATAATTGACCCGCCAGGCGGCTCATATTTGTAGCCTCTTGAAAAACAACTTAATCATTTGGACTCAGGGAGTCATGTAATAGGGTAGAAATGACTTTGCTTTGTCGTGCCATCGTGCATATTTTGGTCCTCAACACTGTTAAGCCGCCGTCTTATATTCACCCCTTTTTATACTTATCATCTATTGTCTTTATGCATAAGAAAGTCTTTGAATTGTCCTGCACACAGAAATAGATCACAAGAACCCTTGGCGGCTTACCGCAGGGCGGGTCATAATATCTTACATATAACCCTTAATATATAAAAAAGAGTCATAGATAAGCCTGTTATGAATTATAGCTATGAAACACAACTATAATATCATACCTATGATTTTAAATTTGTACTGCCGGTTTATGTGACCGGAACAGTAAGGGTCATAACCCAATCCTTAGAGGCCAATACTTCCAAATATATGATGATTGTCATATGCTAGCGACTTATTGTCCAAAGCCAGGCCGGGTTAAATTTAAACCACACGTATACTTAGATTTGAACAAAAAAGTCTCAAGACAAAACCAAAGATTGCTTTATAAAAAAACATAAGCCAAATAGAAAGAAAAAAATTGAGGCTTCTGATTCGAATACGATCAGTAAACCACTCCAAAGGGGTTAAGCTAGGATTCAAATACGATCATGTAGCCCCCAGTGGCTTTGGCGTTGCGCCGATCAAGAGGGTACCGACAGCTATGTTCTCTTTGGTTTGAATACGCCCTATGTTTGAACATGAATCCCCCAAATGACCTTGAGAGTTTTCTTTAACGACTCTGATTCAAATACGATCAAGAAACGCCCTAGTGAGTTTGGCATTGTGCCGATCAAGAGGTTACCGACAACTATGTTCTCTTTGGTTCGAATATGACCTGTGTTTGAACAGGAAGCCCCCTAGTGACCATGAGATTTAACTGCTAGATTAAAATACGATCATGAGCCGGACCAGGAGGGTTAAGCTAGATTCGAATACGATCAGCCCCCAATTTGTCGTTTGAAATTTTGATGATGAAGACATATGATCATTGAGGATGAAAAGGACAGAGGTCTAGCTTTATTACTTATCATAATATATAAATCATCAAAATATGTACATCATGAGAGCCGGTGGCTCAAGTGTAGTAAGGCCGAAGATGAGCGATATTCCACGGTCGGCGGGTCTCTTCCTCCGACTTACGTGAGTCTTTATGCTCTCGAACATTGATAAGGTAGTATGATCTGTTGTTCAAGTTCTTACTGACCACAAAGGGCCCTTCCCAAGGTGGGGACAACTTGTGTGCATCAATTTGATCCTGGATGAGCCGGAGCACCAAATCACCTTCTTGAAAGGTTCTGGATTTAACCCAACAGCTGTGATAATGGCGTAGATTCTATTGGTAAATCGCTAAGTGGGCTGCTGCCAAGTCACGCTTTTCATCTAACAGGTCAAGTGCGTCCTGACGAGCATCTTTGAAGAGAGTAGGCCAATAAAAACCAGATTGCAATACCTTATGTGCAGTTCTGTCTCCAGTGTGGTGTCCTCCATATGATTCAGAGTGACACTTGCGTAGGATCTGTTCCTGTTCATGCTTAGGTACACAACGTCAAATAACACCATCTACTCCTTCTTTATAAAGGTGTGGGTCATCCCAGAAGTAATGTCTTAAATCATAAAAGAACTATTTCTTTTGTTGGTATGTGAAACTAGGTGGTATAAATTTAGCAACAATGTAATTAGCATAATCAGCATACCAAGGAGCAGTACGAGAAGCATTAACAATCGCTAATTGTTCATCAGGAAAGCTATCATCAATAGGCAGTGGGTCATCAAGAAAATTCTCTAACCTAGACAAGTTGTCTGCAACGGGGTTCTCAGCTCCCTTTCTATCAATAATATGCAAATCAAATTCTTGGAGCAAGAGAACCCATCTAATGAGTCTAGGCTTAGCATCTTTCTTTTCCATAAGATATTTAATAGCAGCATGATTAGTGTGAATAGTAACTTTGGAATCAACAATATAAGGTCTAAACTTATCACATGCAAACACAACTGCTAAGAACTCTTTTTCAGTAGTAGCATAATTTCTCTGGGCAGTATCAAGAGTCTTACTAGCATACTGGATAACACTCAATTTCTTATCAACTCTTTGCCCTAGAACAGCACCTACACCATAATCACTAGCATCACACATAATTTCAAAGGATAAACTCCAATCAGGTGGCTGAACAATAGGTGCAGTGATCAAAGCTTTCTTAAGTATTTCAATGCTTCTACACAATCATCATCAAAGACAAAAGGGATATCTTTTTGCAATAAATTAGTCAGAGGCCTAGAGATTTTAGAGAAGTCCTTAATGAACCTCCTACAAAAGTCAGGGAATGTAGCCATCATACATATTTGAAAGGTAGCAGGTGCATTACATAAACCAAAAGGCATACGTCTATAAGAAAATGTACCGAAAGGGCAAGTAAAAGTAGTTTTTGATTGATCCTCCGCTGACACAGGTATTTGAGAGAAACCAGAATAACCATCTAGAAAGCAGAAATGTGTGTGTTTGGATAGTCTTTCTAGCATTTGATCGATAAAAGGTAAAGGGTAATGATCTTTCTTAGTAGCTTTATTTAATTTACGGAAATCAATTACCATCCTACAACCAGTAATAATTCTTTGCGGACCAATTCATCTTTATCATTAGGAACAACGGTAATATCTCCCTTTTCAGGAACACAATGGACAGAGCTTACCCAAACATGGGACTAATGCCCTTGAGATCATCCAGAGTATATCCAATAGCAGCACGGTGCTTCTTCAGAGTTTTCAATAACCATTCTTCTTCTTGCTCTGAAAGGTTAGCACTAATAATAACATGATATATTTTATTTTCATCAAGATAAGCATACTTAAGATTATCAGGTAATGGTTTGAGTTCAAACACGGGATCACCCTTGGGAGGAGGGGGATCCCCTAGAATTTCAACGGGTAGGTTGTGTTTCAGCATAGGTTCCTGTTGAAGGAACACTTCATCTATTTCCCTTCTTTCCTTCATAAACATATCATTTTCATGGTCTAGCAAATATTGTTCTAACGGACCAGTAGGAGGCACGGCAATAGAAGCAAGACCAATAATCTCATCCTTACTAGGTGATTCTCTATCACGAGGTTGTCTACAAAACTTAGCAAAATTAAACTCATGAGACATACCCTCTAAGCTAATTGTAACAATATCCTTTTCACAATCAATCTTAGCATTAACTATATTCAAGAAGGGTCTACCAAAAATAATGGGACAAAAGTCATCTTGCGGGGAACCAAGAACAAGACAATCAGCAGGGTATTTAACCTTCCCACACAAGACTTCAACATCTCTAACTATCCCAACTGGTTTAATGGTATCCCTATTAGCAAGCTTAATAGTAAAATCAATATCTTCTATTTCAGTGGGTGCAATATCATGCATAATAATTTCTTTATATAAGTCATAGGGTATCGCACTAGCACTAGCACCGATATCACATAAGCCATGATAACAATGATCTCCTATCTTAACAGAAATAATAGGCATGCCTACAACAGGTCTATGTATCTTAGCATCTGGTCTCACGATATTAGTAGTCTCACCACAGAAATATATAACATGCCCATCTAAATCATCATCCAAGAGATCTTTAACCATAGTAATACTAGGTTCAACATTGATTTGCTCAGGAGGTGTATATGTCCTAGTATTACTCTTGCGAACAACAGTCGAATTTTTAGCATGATCCATTATCCTAACATGAAAAGGAGGTTTCTCAACATAAGTAGTAGGAACAATAGGATCGCTATAGGTGACAGTCTTTTATTCAACTGTAATAGGTGCAACTACTTTTACTTCAACGGGAGGATTATATTTAAACCACTTCTCCCTAGGGAGATCAACGCGAGTAGCAAAAGATTCATAGAAAGAAGCTACTATCTCAGAGTCAAGTCCATTTTTAGTGCAATCAAACTTAGGTGTCATACCTGACTCCTTACCATCGTCGGAACCCCAATCTTCAGAGTTGCGTTTAATTCTTTCCAATAAGTCCCATTTTAATTCAATAGTCTTCATCATATAAGAACCGGCACATGAAGTATCGAGCATGTTGCGATCGCTGAGAGAAAGCCGAGCATAATTTTTTTGAATAATCATTTCTCTGGAGAGCTCATGATTGGGGCATGAATATAACATTGACTTAAGCCTCACCCAAGCTTGAGCGATGCTTCCTCCTTCGCGAGGCCAGAAATTATATATGTAATTATGATCACGATGAACAAGATGCATAGGATAGAACTTCTGGTGAAATTCCAACTTTAATCGTTTATAATTCCAAGATCCCGTATCATCACATAGCCTATACCATGTCAATGCATCTCCCTTCAAAGATAAAGGGAAGACCTTCCTTTTGACAACATCATTGGGAATACCTGCAAGCTTAAATAATCCACAAACTTCATCCACAAAGGTAAGGTGTAAATCGGGATGCAATGTTCCATCTCCTGTAAATGGATTAGCTAGCAGTTTCTCTATCATACCCGAAGGAATCTCAAAGTAAATATTTTCAGTAGGTTTAGTAGGTTGAGGAGAAACTCTTTGCTCTTCTGGTCGGGGTGAAGATACCCCAAACAAGCCCCTCAAAGGATTAGTTTCCATAGTAACAAGTGACAGAAAATTTCAGCACACTATAAATGTTTCCTTACCAAGTTCCACTCACCAAAACCGCTACGCTCCCCGGCAATGGCACCAGAAAAGAGTCTTGATGACCCACAAGTATAGGGGATCTATCGTAGTCCTTTTTATAAGTAAGAGTGTCGAATCCAACGAGGAGCAGAAGGAAATGATAAGCGGTCTTCAGTAAGGTTTTCTCTGCAAGCACTGAAATTGTAGGTAATAGATAGTTTTGTGATAAGATAAATTGTAACGAGTAACAAGCAATGAAAGTAAATAAAGTGCAGCAAGGTGGCCCAATCCTTTTTGTAGCAAAGGACAAGCCTGTACAATTTCTTATAATGAGAAAAGAGCTCCCGAGGACACATGGGAATTATCGTCAAGCTAGTTTTCATCACGCTCAAATGATTCGCGTTCGGTACTTTGATAATTTGGTTTGTGGGTGGACCAGTGTTTGGGTACTGCCCTTACTTGGACAAGCATCCCACTTATGATTAACCCCTATTTCAAGCATCCGCAACTACAAAAGAAGTATTAAGGTAAACCTAACCACAACATTAAACATATGGATCCAAATCAGCCCCTTACGAAGCAACGCATAAACTAGGGTTTAAGCTTCTGTCACTCTAGCAACCCATCATCTACTTATTACTTCCCAATGCCTTCCTGTAGGACCAAATAATGGTGAAGTGTCATATAGTCGACGTTCACATAACACCACTAGAGGAAAGACAACATACATCTCATCAAAATATCGAACGAATACCAAATTCACATGACTACTAATAGCAAGACTTCACCCATGTCCTCAGGAACAAACGTAACTACTCACAAAGCATATTCATGTTCATAATCAGAGGAGTAATAATATGCATTAAGGATCTGAACATATGATCTTCCACCAAGTAAACCAATTAGCATCAACTACAAGGAGTAATCAATACTACTAGCAACCCACAGGTACCAATTTGTGGGTTTGATACAAGATTGGGTATAAGAGATGAACTAGGGTTTTGAGAGGAGATGGTGCTGGTGAAGATGTTGATGGAGATTGACCCCCTCCCGATGAGAGGATCGTTGGTGATGATGATGGTGATGATTTCCCCCTCCCGTAGGGAAGTTTCCCCAGCAGATCGGCTCTGCCGGAGCTCTAGATTGGTTCCGCCTTGTGGCGGCGGAGTTTCGTCCTGTAAGCTTGCCTCTGATTTTTTCCAGGGTAAAAGCCTTCATATAGCAGAAGATGGACACCGGAGGGCCACCAGGGGGCCCAGGAGACAGGGGGCAAGCCCAGTAGCGGTCGGCGCGCCTCCCACCCTCCTGGCCAGGGTGTGGGCCCCCTCTAGTGTTTCTTTCGCTCAATAGTTCTTATTAATTCCAAAAATAACTTTCATGGAGTTTTAGGATTTTTGGAGCAGTGCAGAATATGTTTCCAATGTTTGTTCCTTTTCCACCAGAATTGCAGCTGCCGGCATCCCCCCTCTTCATGGTAAACCTTGTAAAATAAGAGAGAATAGCCATAAGTATTGATATATAATGTGTAATAACAGCCCATGATGCAATAAATATTGATATAAAAGCATGATGCAAAATGGACGTATCAACTCCCCCAAGCTTAGACCTCGCTTGTCCTCAAGCGGAAGCCGATATCGAAAAATATGTCCACATGTTTAGAGATAGAGGTGTCGATAAAAATAAAATACGGACATGAGGGCATCATGATCACTCTTATAACAACAACATAAATAGATTTTGTCATATGATCTCTTATGTTCAAGTAACGATAATTCACAATGTCAAGTATGGTTCAGAAACTTCATTGGGAACTAACTAACTATAATCTCAGTCATTGAATCAATTGAAATTTATCATAACATCAGAAAGAGTCAAGAATAGAGCTTTTCAGCAAGTCCACATACTCAACTATCATGTAGTCTCCTACAATTGCTAACACTCATGCAGTACTTGTGGTTATGGAGTTTCAGTCGGACACTAAGAAAGACAGGGGCTTATTGTGTTGCCTCCCAACGTATTCACCTTTAGGTGATGTCAACAATAATAGTTCATGCTAACTTACATCCAATTGGATATATATATATCAAGACCTTTCAAAAATGAGGAGCTTGCCAAAGGATAAAATGAAAAAGGGAAAGGTGGAGATCACCTTGTGTCAAGCATAAAGTAAAAACATAAAGTAAAAGATAGGCCATTCGCAGAGGGAAGCAGAGGTTGTCATGTGCTTTTAGGGTTGGATGCATAAAATCTTAATGCAAAAGAACATCACTTTATATTGCCACTTGTATGTGGACCTTTATTATGCAGTCTATCGCTTTTATTGCTTCCAAAACAAGATCGTATAAAGCTTATTTTCTCTGCACTAATAAGTCGTACATATGTAGATAGAAATTTTTATTGCCTGCAACATGACAACTTACTTGAAGGATCTTACTCAATCCATAGGTAGGTATGGTGGACTCTCATGGCAAAACTGGGTTTAAGGATAATTGGAAGCACAAGTAGTATCTCTACTTGGTGCAAGGAATTTGTCTAGCATGAGGGGGAAAGGCAAGCTCAACATGTTTGGAAGGTCAATGACAATATACTTCAACTGAGATGTGACAAAACATAAACCATTACGTTGTCTTCCTTGTCCAACATCAACTCTTTTAGCATGTCATACTTAATGAGTACTTCACAATCATAAAAGATGTCCAAGATATTATATTTGTATGTGAAACCTCTCTTCCCTTATTACTTCCTATTAATTGCAACGATGACCAAAACTAAGTTTGTCAACTCCCAACAACTTTTATGCCTCATACTTTCTATGTGTGAAGCCATTACTATCCATAAGATCAATATGAACTCTTTTATTCTTTTTATTCTTTCTACTTCCTTAAGATCATAGCAAGATAGCAAAGCCCTTGACTCAACACTAATCTTTATTATAAATAGCTCACGGACTCGATTACATAAAGAGATCACAAAGCAAAACTCAAAACTACTTGATACTAAAACTTCAATCTACTAGATCAAGATACTACTAAAAGGGTTGAACTAAATAAAACAGTAAAGATAGGAGTGCGATGGTGATATTATACTGGGGCACCTCCCCCACGCTTGGCAGTTGCCAAGGGGAGTGCCCATACCCATGTGATTATGTTCTCGGAGGTGATGGAGGTGGTGATGATGATGGTGGATAGTCGCACATCGAGCGTAAAAGCTCCTCCAGCTTGTGGATAATGACCTTGAATCCGGCGATATGATCCTTCAAGAAAATATTCTCCTGTGTGAGATACTTATTCTGTATGTGAGCTAACTCAATCATCTTGAAAGCTTCAATCTCAGTTGGACTAAAGAGGTTAGGTAAGGGTTGAGGGATGTCTTCTTCTTCCACCACCGGAGCTTGAACCTCAATGGCCTTCTTGATCCCTTCATCCTTGTTGATCTCTTCTAGTTCTTCTCTTTTCAGCTCTATCTTCAATCGCCAAGCATCCTTGTCTTCATTGTTGAAGGAGGGCAACGTCATAGTGCTCTAGATCTGTAACAAAAACAGCTTGAAACGAAAATAGAGGATATTTGCGTGATACGGTGGTCAAAGCCTTCGGGAGATTATATAATGAATTTTTACTGACCAAAATACATAACGTGAAAGAAAATGGAGTCTGGGAGGCACACGAGGTGGCCATGAGACAAGGGGGTGCGCCCAGGAAGGGTGGGCGCGCCCTCCACCCTCGTGGAGGCCTCGTGTCCTTCCCGGACTACTTCTTTCTTCCTAAAATTCTTAAATATTACAAAATGGATAAAAATTGCCATTAGAATTGTTTTGGAATAGATTTACTTACCGTACCACATACCTATTCCTTTTCGGAGTCCGGAACATTCTGGAAAGTGTCCCTTATGTATTCCTCCGGGGTTACGGTTTCAACAATATTAGTTTCAACATTGATAGGATTACCTGAGATGTAATGTTTAATTCTTTGACCGGTCACCACCCTTGGACTTGTGCCTTCGAAGTTGTTGATTTTTATGGCACCGGAATGATAGACCTCCTCGATAACGTAAGGACCTTCCCATTTAGAGAGAAGTTTTCCTGCAAAAAATCTTAAACGAGAGTTGAATAATAACACATAATCACCTACGTTAAACTCACGCTTTTGTATCCTTTTATCATGCCAGCGTTTGACTTTTTCTTTGAATAGCTTGGCATTTTCATAGGCTTGGGTTCTCCATTCATCAAGTGAGCTAATATCAAATAACCTCTTCTCACCGGCAAGTTTGAAGTCATAGTTGAGCTCTTTAATAGCCCAATATGCTTTATGTTCAAGTTCAAGAGGTAAGTGACATGCTTTTCCATAAACCATCTTATACGGAGACATACCCATAGGATTTTTGTATGCAGTTCTATAGGCCCATAATGCATCATCAAGTTTCTTGGACCAATTTTTTCTAGATCTATTCACAGTCTTTTGCAAAATTAATTTGAGCTCTCTGTTGCTCAACTCTACTTGACCACTAGACTGCGGGTGATAAGGAGATGCAATTCTATGATTAACATCATACTTAGCAAGCATCTTACAAAAAGCACCATGAATAAAATGTGAACCACCGTCAGTCATAAGATATCTAGGGACTCCAAACCTCGGAAAAATAATTTCTTTAAGCATTTTAATAGAAGTGTTATGATCAACACTACTAGTTGGAATAGCTTCTACCCACTTAGTAATGTAATCAACAACAACTAAAATATGTGTATAACCATTGGAGGCAGGAAAAGGTCCCATATAATCAATGCCCCAAACATCAAATGGTTCAATAACAAGAGAATAATTCATAGGCATTTCTTGACGTCTACTAATATTACCAAAACTTTGACATTCATCACAAGATAAGACAAACTTACAAGCATCTTTGAAGAGAGTAGGCCAATAAAAACCAGATTGCAATACCTTATGTGCAGTTCTGTCTCCAGCGTGGTGTCCTCCATATGATTTAGAGTGACACTTGCATAGGATCTGTTCCTGTTCATGCTCAGGTACATAACATCTAATAACACCATCTACTCCTTCTTTATAAAGGTGTGGGTCATCCCAGAAGTAATGTCTTAAATCATACAGGAACTTTTTCTTTTGCTGGTATGTGAAACTAGGTGGTATAAATTTAGCAACAATGTAATTAGCATAATCAGCATACCAAGGAGCAGTACGAGAAGCATTAACAAACGCTAATTGTTCATCAGGAAAGCTATCATCAATAGGTAGTGGGTCATCAAGAATATTCTCTAACCTAGACAAGTTTTCTGCAACGGGGTTCTCAGCTCCCTTTCTATCAATAATATGCAAATCAAATTCTTGGAGCAAGAGAACCCATCTAATGAGTCTAGGATTAGCATCTTTCTTTTCCATAAGATATTTAATAGCAGCATGATCAGTGTCTATAGTAACTTTGGAATCAACAATATAAGGTCTAAACTTATCACATGCAAACACAACTGCTAAGAACTCTTTTTCACTAGTAGCATAATTTCTCTGGGCAGTATCAAGAGTCTTACTAGCATACTAGATAACATTCAATTTCTTATCAACTCTTTGCCCTAGAACAACACCTACACCATAATCACTAGCATCACACATAATTTCAAAGGGTAAATTCCAATCAGGTGGCTGAACAATAGGTGCAGTGATCAAAGCTTTCTTAGGTATTTCAATGCTTCTACACAATCATCATCAAAGACAAAATGGATATCTTTTTTGCAATAAATTATTCAGAGGCCTAGAGATTTTAGAAAAGTCCTTAATGAACCTCCTATAAAAACCGGCATGACCAAGGAAACTTCTTATACCTTTTATGTCCTTGGGACACTGCATCTTTTCAATAGCATCAACTTTGGCTTTATCAACTTCAATACCTCTCTCGGAAACCTTACGCCCCAAGACAATGCCTTCATTAAACATAAAGTGGCACTTTTCCCAATTCAAGACGAGACTAGTGTCTTCACATCTCTGCAAAACTCGATCAAGGTTGCTCAAGCAATCATCAAAAGAGGATCCATAAACAGAGAAATTATCCATGAATACCTCACAAATCTTTTCACAAAAGTCAGAGAATATAGCCATCATACATCTTTGAAAGGTAGCAGGTGCATTACATAAACCAAAAGGCATACGTCTCTAAGAAAAATTACCGAAAGGGCAAGTAAAAGTAGTTTTTGATTGATCCTTCGCTGACACAGGTATTTGAGAGAAACCAGAATAACCATCTAGAAAGCAGAAATGTGTCTGTTTGGATAGTCTTTCTAGCATTTGATCGATAAAAGGTAAAGGGTAATGATCTTTCTTAGTAGCTTTATTTAATTTATGGAAATCAATTACCATCCTATAACCTGTAATAATTCTTTGTGGGATCAATTCATCTTTATCATTAGGAATGACGGTAATACCTCCCTTTTTAGGAACACAATGGATAGGGCTTACCCAATCACTATCAACAAAGGGATAGATTATACCTGCCTCAAGGAGCTTTAGTATCTCCTTTCTTACCACTTCTTACATCTTAGGATTCAATCGTCGTTGAGGATCTCTAACTGGTTTGGCATTGTCCTCCAAATTAATTTTGTGTTGGCATAACGTGGGACAAATGCCCTTGACATCATCCAGAGTATATCCAATAGCAGCACGGTGCTTCTTCAGAGTTTTCAATAATATTTCTTCTTCTTGGTCTGAAAGGTTAGCACTAATAATAACAGGATATATTTTCTTTCCATCAAGATAAGCATACTAAAGATTATCAGGTAATGGTTTGAGTTCAAACACGGGATCACCCTTGGGTGGAGGGGGATCCCCTAGAATTTCAACGGGTAGGTTGTGTTTCAGCATAGGTTCCTATTGAAGGAACACTTCATCTATTTCCCTTCTTTCCTTCATAAACATATCATTTTCATGGTCTAGCAAATATTGTTCTAACGGATCATAGGAGGGACATCAATAGAAGCAAGACCAATAATCGCATCCTTACTAGGTGATTCTCTATCACGAGGTTGTCTACGAAACTTAGCAAAATTAAACTCATGAGACATACCCTCTAAGCCAATTGTAACAATATCCTTTTCACAATCAATCTTAGCATTAACTGTATTCAAGAAGGGTGTACCAAAAATAATGGGACAAAAGTCATCTTGTGGGGAACCAAGAACAAGAAAATCAACAGGGTATTTAACCTTCCGACACAAGACTTCAACATCTCTAACTATCCCAACTGGTTTAATGGTATCCCTGTTAGTAAGCTTAATAGTAACATCAATATCTTCTATTTCAGCGGGTGCAATATCATGCATAATTTCTTTATATAAGTCATAGGGTATCGCACTAGCACCATCACCGATATTACATAAGCCATGATAACAATGATCTCCTATCTTAATAGAAATAACAGGCATGCCTACAGCAGGTCTATGTATCTTAGCATCTGGTCTAACAATATTAGCAGTCTCACCACAGAAATAAATAACATGCCCATCTAAATCATCATCCAAGAGATCTTTAACCATAGTATTACTCTTGATTTGCTCAGGAGGTGTATAAGTCCTAGTATTACTCTTGCGAACAACAGTCGAAGTTTTAGCATGATCCTTTATCCTAACAGGAAGAGGAGGTTTCTCAACATAAGTGGTAGGAACAATAGGATCACTGTAAGTGACAGTCTTTTCTTCAACTATAATAGGTGCAACTACTTTTACTTCAATGGGAGGATTATATTTAAACCACTTCTCCTTATGGAGATCAACGTGAGTAGCAAAAGATTCACAGAAAGAAGCTACTATCTCAGAGTCAAGTCCATATTTAGCGCTAAATCCACGAAAGGCATTGGTATCCATAAAAGATTTAACACAATCAAACTTAGGTGTCATACCTGACTCCTTACCATCGTCAGAACCCCAATTTTCAGAGTTGCATTTAATTCTTTCCAATAAGTCCCATTTGAATTCAATAGTCTTCAGCATATAAGAACCAGCACACAAAGTATCGAGCATGTTGCGATCATTGAGAGAAAGCCAAGCATACAATTTTGAATAATCATTTCTCTGGAGAGCTCATGATTGGGTCATGAATATAACATTGACTTAAGCCTCCCCCAAGCTTGAGCGATGCTTTCTCCTTCACGAGGCCAGAAATTATATATGTAATTACGATCACGATGAACAAGATGCATATGATAGAACTTCTGGTGAAATTCCAACTTTAATCGTTTATAATTCCAAGATCCCGTATCATCACATAGCCTATACCATGTCAATGAATCTCCCTTCAAAGATAAAGGGAAGACCTTCCTTTTGACAACATCATCGGGAATACCTGCAATCTTAAATAATCCACAAACTTCATCCACAAAGATAAGGTGTAAATCCGGATGCAATGTTCCATCCCCTGCAAATGGATTAGCTAGCAGTTTCTCTATCATACCCGAAGGAATCTCAAAGTAAATATTTTCAGTAGGTTCAGTAGGTTGAGGAGCAACTCTTTGCTCTTCTGGTCGAGGGGAAGATACCCCGAACAAGCCCCTCAAAGGATTAGTTTCCATAGTAACAAGTCACAGAAAATTTCAGCACACTATATAAATGTTTCCTTACCAAGTTCCACTCACCAAAAGCGTTGTGCTCCCCGACAACGGCGCCAGAAAAGAGTCTTGATGACCCACAAGTATAGGGGATTTATCATAGCCTTTCGATAAGTAAGAGTGTCGAACCCAACGAGGAGCAGAAGGAAATGATAAGCGGTCTTCAGTAAGGTTTTCTCTGCAAGCACTGAAATTGTAGGTAATAGATAGTTTTGTGATAAGATAAATTGTAACGAGTAAGAAGCAATGAAAGTAAATAAAGTGCAGCAAGGTGGCCCAATCCTTTTTGTAGCAAAGGACAAGCCTGGACAATTTCTTATAATGAGAGAAGAGCTCCCGAGGACACATGGGAATTATCGTCAAGCTAGTTTTCATCACGCTCATATGATTCGCGTTTGGTACTTTGATAATTTGGTATGTGCGTGGACCAGTGTTTGGGTACTGCCCTTACTTGGACAAGCATCCCACTTATGATTAACCACTATTGCAAGCATCCGCAACTACAAAAGAACTATTAAGGTAAACCTAACCTCACATTAAACATATGGATCCAAATCAGCCCCTTACGAAGCAACGCATAAACTAGGGTTTAAGCTTCTGTCACTCTAGCAACCCATCATCTACTTATTACTTCCCAATGCCTTCCTCTAGGCCCAAATAATGGTGAAGTGTCATGTAGTCGACATTCACATAACACCACTAGAGGAAAAACAACATAAATCTCATCAAAATATCGAACGAATACCAAATTCACATGACTACTAATAGCAAGACTTCACCCATGTCCTCAGGAACAAACGTAACTACTCACAAAGCATATTCATGTTCATAATCAGAGAGTAATAATATAGGATCTGAACATTTGATCTTCCACCAAGTAAACCAATTAGCATCAACTACAAGGAGTAATCAACACTACTAGCAACCCAAAGGTACCAATTTGTGGTTTTGATACAAGATTGGATACAAGAGATGAACTAGGGTTTTGAGAGGAGATGGTGATGGTGAAGATGTTGACGGAGATTGAACCCCTCCTGATGAGAGGATCATTGGTGATGACAATGGTGATGATTTCCCCCTCCCAGAGGGAAGTTTACCCGGCAGAACGGCTCTGCCGGAGCTCTAGATTGGTTCCGCCAAGGTTCCGCCTCGTGGCGGCAGAGTTTCGTCCCGTAAGCTTGCCTCTAATTTTTTCTAGGGTAAAAGCCTTCATATAGCAGAAGATGGACACCAGAGGGCCACCAGGGGGCCCAGGAGATAGGGGCACGCCTAGTAGGGGTGGGCGCGCCCCCTACCCTCCTGGCCAGGGTGTGGGCCCCCGCTAGTGTTTTTTTTGCTCAATAATTCTTATTAATTCCAAAAATAACTTTCGTGGAGTTCTAGATTTTTGGAGCAGTGCAGAATAGGTTCCCAATGTTTGCACTTTTCCAGCCAGAATTCCAGCTGCCGGCATCCGTCGTCTTCATGGTAAACCTTGTAAAATAAGAGAGAATAGCCATAAGAATTGATATATAATGTGTAATAACAGCCCATAATGCAATAAATATTGATATAAAAGCATGATGTAAAATGGACATATCAAACCATAAGTCGGGGTTTGATGGCTTTCAAGATTTCCTGATTGGCTCTTTCAGCTTGACCATTGGATTGAGGGTGAGCTACTGATGAAACATCAAGCCAGATATGCTCACGTTGACAGAACTCCTCCATGGCACCCTTGGACAGATTAGTACCATTGTCAGTTATAATGCTATGTGGAAAGCAAAAGCGAAAGATCACTTTTTTCATGAATTGAACCGCCGTGGCTGTGTCACACTTACTAACTGGCTCTGCCTCAACCCACTTTGTGAATTTGTCAACCACCACCAAAAGGTGTTTTTTTATCTGTGGATCTTTTGAAAGGCCCAACCATGTCAAGCCCCCAGACTGCAAACGACCAAGTAATTGGAATCATCCTCAATTCTTGAGCCGGCACATGAGCTCGTCATGAGAATTTCTGACAATCGTCACATTTACTGACCAAATCCTCCGCATCAACGTGAGCCGTCAGTCAATAATATCCATGATGAAAAGCCTTGGCCACAAGGGACTTTGAACCGGAATGATGGCCACAATCTCCTTCATGAATCTCACGAAGAATTTCTTGACCTTCCTCACGAGAGACACAACACTGAAAGGCCCTAGTGACACTGCAGTGATGCAACTCGCCATTCGCAATTGTCATTGACTTAGACCGTCGGGTTATCTGCCTGGCCAAGGTTTCATCCTGAAGCAACTCGCCCCAGGTCATGTAAGCCAAATATGGCACTGTCCAATCTAGGATGACGTGAAGAGCTGCCACCAATTGTGCCTCCGGGTCAGGAACAACCAAGTGTTCCTCTGTAGGTAACTTGACAGAAGGGTTATGCAGAATATCTAAGAAAGTGTTAGGTGGCACCGGGTTATGCTAAGACCCCAACCGGCTTAAAGCATCAGCCGCCTCATTCTTTCTACGATCAATGTGCTCCACTTGATAACCCTTGAAGTGTCCAGCAATGGCATCAACTTCACGGCGATAAGCCGCCATGAGACGATCCTTGGAATCCCACTTGCCTAATACTTGTGGAGCCACCAAATCCTAGTCGCCAAAGCATCTTACCCAGCTTAAGCTCATCTCTTTAGCCATCCGAAGACCATGGAGTAAGGCCTCATACTCAACTGCGTTGTTAGTATAGGGAAACATCAACCTTAGCACATAGCAAAATTTGTCACCTCGAGGGGAAGCTAAAACAACTCCAGCCCCCAAGCCCTCCAACTGCCTGGACCCATCAAAGTGAATAGTCCAATATGTGTTGTCCGGCTTCTCTTCAGGCATCTGCAGCTTTGTCCAATCGTTGATGAAGTCCAGCAGTGCTTGAGACTTGATAGCAGTGCGTGGCACATATTTTAAACCATGAGACCCAAGTTCAATGGCCCACTTGGCGACTCGTCTTGTGGCTTCTCTATTTTGAATGATATCTCCTAAAGGAGCAGAACTGACCACAGTGATGGGATGACCCAGAAAATATTGCTTAAGTTTGCGGCTTTCCATGAACACCCCATAAACGAGGTTCTGTCATTGTGGATATCTTTGCTTGGTATCAATAAGCACCTCACTGATGTAGTAAACCGGCCGTTGAACCGAATGTTCCTTGCCAACCTCCTTGCGCTCCACCACAATGGCCACACTGATAGCACGCGTTTTAGTAGCCACATATAACTATGAGGGCTACTTATCAATGGGAGCAACAAGGACCGGCAGCTCAGCTAGCTGTCTCTTCAAATCTTCAAACGTAGCTTAGCAGCATCACTCCATATGACACTATGACGATTATTGTGACAAAACCTGGTATCATCATAGATGTGGTGGGCTCCTACTTCTATGACAAAAAATCATGACAGAAAATGGGCTTTTCATCCTGGGCGGGCCGGAGACACAGCTGGATGCCATTCTTTGGGCCGTCCATGACGGAAAAAACCATGGTAGAAGCGAGGGGGAGGAAAATTTCGGGGAGTTGCCGGTTACAGTGGGAGGTCGGGGGCCGAGCGATGCACATTTCTCTTGTACGTACGCGCGTGTGTTCCAGGCGTTGGCTCTAACTGAACCCGAGCGAGGCGTTGGGCTCTAACTAAACCTAAGCGATTGCACTGCAGGCTATGCGTTACTGAACCCGAGCGATCGATCGATGACTGTTAACTAAACCCGATGGAGTGTTTCTTTTGCTACTGCTGCTAACTGAAGCCGATCGATGCTGCCTCTGGGATGAATAGTGAGC
>NC_041383.1:305442115-305474323 GCF_002162155.2 Triticum dicoccoides | reverse complement strand
TGAGCGGTGGCGTTGCCTCTGGATGAACAGGACCCCGTGGTGTGGAGGGCTGGATGAACAATAGACGGTGGAGGGGTGGTCGTGGAGGGGTGGTTGAATAGGACCCCGTGGTGTGGAGGGCTGGATGAACAGTACATGGTGGAGGGGTTCCCGTGGAGGGCTGGTTGAACAGTAGCCGGTGGAGTAGCGCGCGGTGGAGGTTGGATGAATAGGAGCCCGTGGAGGCTGGAGGAGGTCGACGGTAGCCCATGGAGGTTGGAGGAGGTCGATGGTGGAGATGAACAGTATCCCGTGGAGTCCCGTTTTGCGGTACGCCACACCCCTCCCGATGAACACGACCCCCATTTCGACCGTAGCGCCCCAACACAAGTCCGTTTCGCGGTACGCCACACCCCTCCCGATCAACAGGGCCCCCGTTTCGACCGTAGGAGGTCCGTTTCCTCCATTTTGCGGTACGCCACAGCCCTCCCGATGAACAGGATCCCGTTTCGAACGTGGCCGGTCGAACATAAGGCCGTTTCCTCCGTTGTGCGGTACGCCAGGCCTCGTTTCCATTGCCTGTTCCATCCAAGCCCTCCCGATGAACACGACCATGCATTCCGTTCCGACCGAGTCAGTTGGCTCCCCATGAACACGACGATGACGCTGTTTCTCCATTCCGACCCAGCCATGTACGTATGCGCGATAGGTGTTAGAGACCCTGCCCGTATGTACGTACGTGGCTGTATTTTCTTTCTTGCACCCTCGTCGCTGTACGGAATATACGTGTACATGCTACGTGCGTGCCTCTACTACGACATGCGTGCGCCTCTACATCCACCAGTGTATATGTATGTACATGTTCGCGACCAGAATGACAACGCTACGTACGCTTCGACCAGGTGGGTCCCGACTGTCAGGCACTTCCTTGCGTGTGAAGATGTAGCTGGTGGGTCCCAGCAGTCAGGGGGGCGAATCGTTTTTTTTTGGACGTACTTCATTGCGTGCGAAGATGTAATTGGTGGATCCCAGCAGACAAGGGGAAACATTTTTTTTGCTAAATACGGTGGCCCATCCGGTGGGTCCCCGCTGTTAGGTGGAGGAATAATTATTTTGCGTGTAATAAGGAGGCACTTCCTTGCTGCGGCCGTGGACCCAGCTATCAGCCTCTCCATGTACAGTTGACGTCCAATGGAAGCCATTCTTTGACCATGTTGACCACACCATGCCGAAAGCACTAGGGCGGTGGACGACGGCGAGGCCTAGGAAGGGGACAACGCAGAGTCGAGGAAGACGCGGCAGTGGATGCCCACGCGTAGAGGAGTACGAGGGTTCACTGGTTCGCTGCGGTGTGAGGCTGCCGTCGCCGCAGAATAACAGGGGGTGTGGGTGAGTAGAGGGATGGCCTGGCCAGCAGTGGGAGTAGTAGGGGGCGGTGAGGCCTCCGCCGCATCGCAGCCAGCCACGGGAGGCAGGAGCACGAGGCACGACCGACGCTGGTCTGGGCGGCTGGAGCAAGAAGACCAGAGGTTTAAGAAGCACTACGGCTGTTGGATGGACATCGTACGGTCACTGGAGCTAGAATCGTGCATATTGACTAAGTTGACAAAGCCCTCCGTCCCAGTCAACTTAGTATGCCCACAAGTCAGCCTGCCACTATACTGGGTCCCAGCTAACAGGGGGAGTATTCATTTTTGTGTGCGTAATAAGGAGGCACTTCCTTGTGTGCGAAGATATAGCTGATGGGTCCGAGCTGTCAGCGGCGGTAATGTTTTTTTCGCGACATACTGAGGCCCTTTCGGTGGGTCCCTGATGTCAGGTGGACGAATCATTATTTTGCGTGTAATAAGGAGGCATTTCCTTGCATGCGGCCGTGGACCCAGCAGTCGACCTCTCCATGTACAGTCCACTTCAGATGCATGTCGGTCGTTGACCATGTTGACCAGGCCGCGCCGAGAGCACCAGGGCGGTGGACGACGACGAGGCCTAGGTAGGGAATGACACAGAGGCAGGGAAGACTCAGCAGTTGTTTCCCACACGGAGGGGAGTACGACTGAACGAGGATTTACTTGTTCGTCTGCCGTCGCCGGAGAATAATAGCAGGTGTGGGTGAGTAGAGGGATGGCTAGGCCAGCGATGGGAGTACGGTGGGGCGGTGAGGCCTGCGCTGCAGCACAGCCGGCCGCGGGGAGGAGGGAGCAGGTAGTCCCGCCGGCGCTTGTTTGAGCGGCTGGAGCAGGAAGAGCAGAGATTGAAGAAGCACGACGGCCGTTGGATGGCCATCCAACAGTCACTGCTTGTGCGTCAACCTTTTTCTAGGAAAGCCTCAAATCTGCGGAAAACAACATACAACCCATCTGCCATTATTTCTAATAATTTACAGCCCATTTGCTAATTCTTAAGGTTTTTTTTGGAGCCCATATTCTTTTTGTTAGCATTACAGCCCATATTGTGGCCACGGTTAAAAAATTATACGGAATTTTGCATATTTCGGTGCGGTCCAAAATGCTTTTAATCCCGAAATTTTAACTCACATTCAAACTGATTTTAAAACTAAATGTATATCAATATAAAATCCAACAAATTCTCCACGCATAAAAATTAATGTAACTTAAAATCTTGAAATGAAAAAAAAGATATTTGAAACTAATTGCCGCTTTGATGTGTTTTAAAAATGTACAACCCATTTCTCATTACTGATGGGCCATTTTCTTGGCCAGCCGAATGAAAGCTCTCCTCGTCTTGAAAGATTTGCAGCCCAACAGGCCTGACAAAGCGACTTACTTGGTAAATCACAAAAAAACTGGGCCGTGGCCGTGGACCCAGCTGTCAGCCTCTCCACGTACAGCACTCTTCCGATGGAAGTCGTTCCTTGACCATGTTGACCATGCCGCGCAGAGAGCACCACGGCGGTGGACGACGGCGAGGCCTAGGAAGGGGACAACGCGGAGCCGGGGAAGAAGCGGCAGTGGAAGCCCGCGCAGAGAGGAGTACGAGGGTTCACTGGTTCGGCTGCGGTGTGAGGCTGCCGTCGCCACAGGGCCTGGCCAGCGGTGGGAATGGTAGGGGGCGGTGAGTCCTCCGCGACAGCACAGCCGGCCACGAGAGGCAGGAGCATGAGGCACGACCGGCGCTGGTTTGGGCGGCTGGAGCAAGAAGACCAGAGGTTGAAGAAGCACTACGGCCGTTGGATGGACATCGTACGTTCACTGGAGCTAGAATCGTTCATATTGACTAAGTTGACAAAGCCCTTCATCCCCGTCAACTTAGTAGGCCCACAACTCAGCCTCCCACCAAGGTGGGTCCCAGCTAGCAGGGGGGTATTCATTTTTTGTGCGTAATAAGGAGGCACTTCCAGTGGGTCCATGCTGACAGCGGGGGGGGGGCATTTTTTTCGTGAAATACGGTGGCCCATTAGGTGGGTCCCAGCAGTGAGGGGGCAAATGTTTTTTCGCAAAATACAGTGGCCCGTATAGTGGGTCCCTGCTATCAGTTGGAGGAATCATTATTTTCAGCGTAATAAGGAGGCACTTACTTGCTGCGGCCGTGGACCCAGCTGAGACTCTCCACGTACAGTATACTTCCGATGGAAGTTGTTCCTTGACCATGTTGACCTCGCCGCGTTCCGTTGCATGCATGCGTCCATGGGCGTGCTGCGTCCCCACTGTCAGCCTCTCATGTACAGTCACCTTCCGATGACTCTCGGTTGTTGACCATGTTGACCACACCGTGCCAAGCGCACCTAGACTGGAACGACTCGGAGATGGGGAAGACGGGGCAGTGGAGTCACAGATGGAGAGGAGTGGGAAACTTCACTGGTTCGGGTGCGCCATAGCACAGCCGCGGTGCCGCCCATGGGAGACAGGAGCAAGAACAAAGGTTGAAGAAGGAGCACGGCTGTTGGATTAACATCCAACGGTCCAGCTGCTAGAATCATTTGTTGATTAAGTTGACAAAGCCGTGCGCACACGTCTGCTTAGCAGGCCTACAAGTCAGTCACCAAATCTGACGGGTCCCAGCTGTCAACGGGATGAATATTTTTTTTGCAAAACAAGGAGGCACTTCCTTCCGTACGAAGATACAGCCGGTAGGTGGAGGAAACATTTTTTTTCATCTTAATAAGGAGGAACTTTCCTTGCGTGCGACCATGGACCTCATGGGTCCCAGCCGTCAGGCTCTCCACGTACAGTCCTCTTCTGATGACTCTCGTTTGTTGACCACACCGCACCAAACACAGCGAGGCAGTGGACGACGGCGAGGCCCCGAACGGGAATGACTCGGAGATGGGAAAACGCGGCAGTGGAGTCGCAGATTGAGAGGAGGAGAAGGGTTATAACTGGTTCTGTTGCAATTCATATCAAGCTCAGGTTCACAGGACACGTTCATATTCATAGCCAACATTCACTATCAACAACTCAAAAGATTCATATATACACAAGCTGAGCATATCTATGCATCCAAAAGATTGATAGATCACACGACAATATTCATACGTAATTCACAAAAAGATTCAGATATACACATGTTCAGTATGTTTATGCATCCAAATGATTGAGATCACAGCCAAGATGATCCATGGATGAACTTTAATTACCTAGGGTATAGACTGGTAAATGGTGTTCAATCAGAGGTACTTCTTGCTAAAATTAGTTCTTGTACGACTAAACTTTCGAGTACATAAGATGCAGCACAGACAATCTGAACTTTGCTTGTAGGTTTATCCTCAAATAGTGGCCTTGTGCCGACGGAGGTTTGAGCAACTTGGCCACTACTTTCATCCAACTAGTTTACTGGCTCATCTTGGTCCTGTATCTCGCCAAAGTTCTACATTGCAGACGAGAAAGGAGGCGGTTGAGAAAATGAACCACCCAAATTTTTTGTGCAGTTCAACTGAAATGGAGCATCCTTAGCGTGCAGACTGATTAAGTCCCAGATGAATATATGCGTAAACCAACTTGTCTGGAATCTTTAGACTCCATGCCATATAGTTCGCTACCATATGTGCCGATAACCAAAAGGCACAAGTTGGGACCAAAGACTGGACTGCGTTTTTCTAGGCTATGCACCAAGCAATATTTTTGGCGTTCACTCTCCTAATACTTGGAGTTTGACAATTGGTTGACGCCGGTTGATACTCGAATGAATATAGGCACTTCTTGTCAACATCGATGCTTGTCTGAGTGAACTTTGGAGTACATAGCGGCAACATAAGTACCTGTCCATCTGATCATTTTGTGCAGTTCTACTGAAATCACCCGATGTAATGATTTGCCTGTGAGTTGAGGCTCCAAATTACTCCTTTATGAAATCGGCAAACAGTAGCACAATACCAAATTACCAATACATATGGCAGGCACAATAATCAGGATATAGACCAGTACCAACCTGTGTGAGGTAGCACAAAATTACTATTTCCTTTGACTGGAAGCCGAGATAAGCCAAGCGACTGACAACAAAGCGGAGATTAGCGACTGACAGGAAAGGACGGAAGCTGTCGAGGCAATGAAGCACCCAAAGTTTCTGTGCAGTTCCACCAAAATCGAGCATCCCTGTTGGCACATATATTGAGAGAGTGAGATTACTGTAATAGTGGGACTAGTTGATGAAACATACACTAACAAATAGAAGCACCCTCATTATCTTAATGGGTAAAGTTAGCAACATACTAGTCTTGCTTAAAGAGAGGTATTAGTTTATTTAATCAGTGCCAATTAGCTCAACTCAACACTCAAAGCATTGCCATTTATCATAGGTTGCAAAACATAAAAGTGCAAAGATAAAGGAGTTTCTCATGACAGTAGCACGATAAAAATAGAGATGACAGCAAACTAATATGGATGAAGGCCTTAGGCCCATACCAACCTGAGAAAAAAAGCTAATTCATGTAGTCCCATAAGAGATGATAAAGCACACACTAGAATCACACAATAGTATATATTTTTGTGCACTTCAAATGTATGGTTGAAATCACTCTTGTTTACCAGTGCTGAGATTATATCAAAAGATTATCAAGAACTTCCAGCAGAGTTAAAGCACTAGCTGGGATACAGTTCATTGTATTGTCTTGTGTAGTTCCACTAAAATGTATGATTGGCACAACATGATCCCTGTTTGCACAAGTAGGAATAAGGTTAAACCTTCATTAGCTTAGTGAGAAAGTATAGGAAGACATTAGCATATTACTCAAACAGTAGCATCAAATTCATGATGGACAATACGCAAAACATTGCCTCATTGAACCAATGGCAATAAATTGACATGCAAAACAATAGCACTATTATGTCTTGACACTAATAATATTCCCTCCTTGCTCCACCACATGATTCACCTCCATAGACAAACATTCACACATACATGATTCAGCATAGGGTCCTACTAAAGATTTGTTTAACTCCAACAGGAAAATTAGGCAGTAATAAATTAGTGGTACTTAAGTGCTCCTAATTAATTAAGTGAGACAGCAGAAGTGGAAGGGCTCCCTGGAGGATCGTCTCACATGTAAGGTAGTCGTTGCCGGAGCCCTTGAATAGCCTCGACTGAGGCCTCTGGCTTCAGCAAGATCGCCTTGGCACTGTTTATTCTTCTTCTTCTTCCTCTTCATGCTCTGTTTCTCTTTCTCCTCACCGGTTGGTGAAACCAAGTACATGATTGGCCTTCTAATTTAGAATTGGTTTTGTCAGTGAGGGAGTACAAGTGTACTAGTAAAAAACAACATTATTTTCTCATGGCAGTCGGAAAATAGAGATGAACACATGCATTAAATATCATTCTTACCTAAAGGAGGGTTATGGCGCCAATATGGATGATGAGGATTGGAACACAGATCTCCCTTTGTGCAATTCCACCAAAATGAACCAACTATTCCATCTGACATTCCAGTTAAACAGCACAAAAGTCACTTCTTTTAAGAAGAGTTTTGTGTAGTGCACCAAAAGGTCACAACAGCAACCAGGTGAATTGGATATCCCTGTTTGCACAAAAAGGCATAGAGGAAACAGTCAGATTCTCAAACAATTACAGGCAAAAACATTTGGCTAAACATGTCAGAGTCTCAAACAATTACAGGCAAAAACAGTGGCATGGCTTCATTTTTACCAGGGACATTATATTAAGAACAGCTAAGGCTGCGTTCGGTTCACAGGTTTGGTGCAGGATTTTCGTAGGAACACAATTCCTACCATGTTCTTTCCCTTCCAACTGTTTGGAACATGGGAAAGGTGAATAGTGTTTCATGGGAAAGCTGGTCTGGTAGTACTGATCCCATCGGATTAGAAACATCCACGCGCTGCTCATTTTTTGGGCGGAAGCCCGAGGCGGGTGCTCGCTGCCATGCGTTAGACAGGTTGTTGTGCTGTGTTTGCCGGAATAAAAAAATCAACCTATGTGTGGTACGTGAGGTGAGGACAAGAGTAGTCACTGTGCAGCTGAATAAACAAATAGCATCTCATACTGCCAAGCATGCTACTCTAAAAAACAAATCTGTATATTTCGTAGTCCATCGAACACATTCTCTTGAGAGTTTTCTCCGGCTTGCTGTTCCATAGTTTTATACCTACATTCCTTTCCTATTCCTCTATTTTCATCAAGACCTATGTTTTCTGCCCCTTTATTCCGACCGGAGCCTAAATATTTGGTATAAGGGCATGGGACAGTGGGTGCACCAGCAGTACAGCACCATATACGTAAACAGGGGCATAAAGTGGTGATTCACAGTTTGTTGCCCCGAGAAACAAACATCCAAGAAACATATCTGGGTTGGTCCCATTTTTGTTCACTCTAGCAACCTACTCCTATGTGTGGATAGCAAATCTAGTCCTGGTCATACCACTATGTACAACGTTACCCCTATATTTCCCTTTTCGACCAAGAGACCGGTTGGATGACCAGTCTGTACTACTTTCATCCCCTTTCCTTCCTGTTTGTACCAAGTCCGATGTACATACTAAATTCCCCCACCCCCATTTTATTTCAATGACAAGTATTTTCGGACGGAGGGTGTAAAAGATTCGACTCCATGAAGTAGCTTTACCTCTAACAATAGAAGAAAAAAAGGTGACGTTGGACCATCCGATCGAGAGGGGCTGAGAGGTAGAAAATGATGCACATGCAGCGACATAGCGAGTTGGGGAAGTAGAGCTAAGGCGGTTTCGAACGAAGATATACCTGAAGGTCGTCGGGATGTGGATAGGTGGGCGGCGGGAGGCCGGATCCACCCACAGGCAACGACGAAGGGATCGGTGGACCTCCCGCGCCGGCGCTCGGCCAGAGATAACGGTGCGGCAGGCAGTGGGTCTCCTCCCTCGCTGCCGATGACGGCCTAAACGCTGCCCCTCCTCCCCTTCACCGGCGGAGGGGGATACGTCCGGATCTGTAACCAGCGGTGAGGATAGAAAGCCAGTGTTTTTTGAAGGGAGAAAGACAAGGTTACTACCCCTATCATGTTTAGATCTAGAGAGGATGAGAGTGTGTGAATAGAGCAGCCCTAGCAAGCAAGCGCGGAGGCTCCGGCCTATATATAAGTAGTGGGGTAGTTTTCCTTTTTCACTCCATCAAAACAATCGTTTAAAATTGTGTACTACTACATGCCAGGTCGCGGTTTTTTTAGTTGTTGATTGTTTTTTGAGATAGCTACCCGCTTGTTCCAAGTGGTGTTACGATGTGCCAGGTCACACTTTGTGTCTTTCAAGTCTGGTAGTACTACAAGTCCCTCCATTAAATGAACAACCACCCCCTCGTAAAAATTGTGAACAAGCCCACGGCTAAAATTAGCGGAAACGTGGGTTGCCCCAACATGCATTATTATTTATATTTTCTACTCCCTCCGTTGCTATATATAAGTCTTTTTTATTAGCCACACCTAAGACAAGAATTTTTTTTATTAGCAGTGAACCCCACATGTCATAGACACAAAAATTGTGGCAAGATTCCCTTAGGCAAGCCAAAGTGTGTCTAACAATTTGAGCAACTCAGGTTAGGCAAGTGTGGCAAGTGTGGGAAAAATAATGTGGCAACATAAGACAAACATAGTCACAATGCAAACAGCCCCGTGATTTTTTGTGACATGCATGAAAATTTGGTTAGTTAAATTTATAGTCAAAATTTGGCAAGGTGCATCAAATCAACACATGCAAGTATCAAAAGGAAAGTCGCGGCATGCATGCATGCTTTGTACTCCCTCCATTTCCAAATATAAGTCTTTTTAGAGATTGCAACAAGTGACTACTCCCTCCGTTCCTAAATGTAAGTCTTTTTGGGGATTCCACTACAAACTACATACGGATGTATATAGACATATTTTAGAGTGTAGATTCACTCATTTTGTTTCGTATGTAGTTCATAGTGAAATCTCTAAAAAGACTTATATTTTGGAACGGAGGGAGTACATACGAAGCAGAATATGTCTACTCCTACATACGAAGTAGCCCATTTGAAATGTGTAAAAAGACTTTTATCGAATGCAGTGCTTTGATGTGTCGCGTCAATTCGTACAAGCCCAAGAAATTTGATTACTACGACGCCCTCTCCCTCGCGGACTGAGCTCCGGTGCCTTAACTGCACCTGCCTTTGGCTGCATGACAGGTGGGCCAACCACCTGTTGGGACCACCTATCATGGACGCAAAGGCAGGAGCAGTAAGTAGAAGATTTCGCTACACGCTATCCCTCCCGCACGAGGTGGACGAACATGCAGCAGTGGATTCGATACTATAGAAGTAGGAGTAACATCATTGTTCGTCTTCTCGAAGAGGCGAAGAGCCAAGTGCAAACCGAACGCGGTAGTTGTGAACGCTCGCGTGGTGCGGTTCCTTGGAGTACTAGCCAGGCTCTTGCATGAGACAAAATTGCTATTGTTTAACAATTAGACTCCATTATCCATTGGTTGATACTCATTCTGCATAGGTCCACGCACTTAGCCCCGTTTCCTCCTGGGGTCACCAATGTTTATTTGCTAATTAATAGCATTCCATGCAATGAACTAGCCATTGCAAGTCATTAAAAGCATGCACACCTCTCATCTCTTATTGGTTGATACGTATGTCAAGAAACAAGAAACAAGGTAGAAGTTAATGCACCGCGCCTAAGTGTTTTGGGACTATTTGGTTTTTGTAAGATGACTTACACACCTAGATGGAGGGAGTAGTATAGACCTGTAAACTGGAAAGGAGTATTTGCCTTTCTAGAGATTTCAACAAGTGACTAGACTTCGGCTCGAAAAAAAAAACAAGTGACTAGACTACATCGTGTGCATTACCCCCTCCCTTTTGGTTTATAGGTCTCAAATCTCAAATCTCATGAACCAAGGCATTTTGCGATTGGAGGAATGTATCTCGTACTTTACAAAACTACCCTAATTAAACTCATGCATTAATTACATAGTTCTCTCGTTTTCCTCTCCGCCTTGGTCGCAGTGCACAATATTGAGAGAATGTCACATCCTAGTTAGCCATGCATTAGAGTGTTGCATCATGTTTACTTTTTCATCAGAAACTTGAAATGGGGATGACAGAACCCCCAGTCCCCTCTGAAACCAACTAGGGTTTACTAAAAACTTTTTCAATGAACCTGAAATGCCCTTCTAAAATGCCCATCATTTTTGTCTTGGTTCAGAACCCCTGCCAAAAGTGGTGCACATTTTCCTAGGCCATCTTAGGGTTTTTGAATTAAATCATAAATATTTGAATTTGGGCATTTAAAATTATATAAAATATTTAAATGCTCAAATACCTCCAAACTAAAATGTTTCATGTTGGAAATAATCCAACTATGGACCAGGAGTAATTTGGTGATTTTTGAAGTTGCCTAGGTATTTTATTAAATTCAACAAAGTTGCAGATATATTAAATAAAAACAGAAACAGAAAAAAGGGGAAAACTTACCTGGCGCCACCGCAGGCCCACCAGCCAGCCCACCTGGCCGGCCCAGCCCGGCCACCGCTCCAGCGAGCTGCTTGGCTCGCCAGGCAGGCAGCCAAGGTGCTCGGCGGCGGCACCGCAGCTCGCCACGCAGCTGCTCGCCGCCTCGCCGCCTCCCTCGCCCGGCTAACGCCGTGGATCGGCCTCCCTCTCTCCCCCGAACCCCCCAGACACCCCCTCTCCTCTCCAGCTCCTCCCCCTCGCACGCCCCAGCCATGGCCGACGCCATCGCCGCCACCCCCACGCCGTAGCCACGCCCTCCGTCCACCCCACGCCGTGCCACCGTGTCCAGGAGCTCCGCCGCTGTCTACTTCATCGAGCAGCCGAGCCCCGTGTGCTCGTGCGGCCCGAGACCACCGCACCGACCTCGCCCGAGCTCACCGTCGCCGGAGATCCCCTTCAACGCCGTCGCCGCCTCAGCTCGTCCCCGACCTCACCGGTGGCCTCTACGGGAGCGCTGTGAGCCTAGCTACTCCTCCGGCCCTCTCTCTCTCATTCCTGAGCCGTGTAGCCACCGCACGAGGATCACACGCCCGCACCGCCGCGGACCTCGTCGCCGACGTGCTTCCGGCCACACTCCGGCCACAAGATGGTGTCCATCTTACTCACCAAGTCCCGCAACACCTAGCTAGCTACTCCACGAGCCTCACCGACCCCTCTAGCGCCAAGTTCACCTCCGACCGAGCCTCGGTGGCCGCCAAAGTCGTCGCCGGCGCCAACTCCGGCCACCCCGACCTCAACGGACTCCGCCAAGAGCTGCGGTTTGTCCTCAGCTCCCCTCCGGTGGTCTCCGCGGCCCATTTGGTGGCCGAAATGACCAAAACCACTCCCGCCGCCGCGTCGGGCTCGCCGGCGGCTAAACGCCGGTGCAGCCGACCCGGGTTTGACCACGGGTGGGCCCTGGTTGACTCCCCTGAGTCAATGATAGGTGGGGCCCAGCCCTGTTAATTAAACAGGATTAGTTTTAATTAAGTTAAGTTTTAATTAAAATAATCACCCTGACATGCGGGACCCACTGTCAGGTTTGACCCAGACCTGTCCCGTTGACCTGCTGACGTCACACTGACGTCAGGCTGACGCAGTAATTGATTTTCTGGATTTAATTTAAATCAGGAAATTCCAGAATATAATTTAAACTTCAAAAATTCATAACTTTTATTCTGTAACTCCAAATTGGACAAATTATATATGGAAAATGATCAGAAAAATCCAATCTATCCATCTGTACTATTTTCATGCATGATCAAACAAGTTAAATTGATGTTTTAAGCAGAACAAGGAAAAGCACTTTAAAAGGCCATATTTGAATTTGAAATTTGAATCCTTGATTCAAATTTGTTCAAACCCTTCTGGTTTTAGTTGCATTAGCCCAATACACTCATTTTGCCATGTCTCATGCATGCATCATATTGTTGCACACTGTTTGGTAATGTTTGTGTATCGGTGCTCTCTGCGGCAGGTTCTGTCTCCGAAGAATACCGTGATTACCCTAACGAAGAACCGTATCAGTGCATCGAGCCATCAGGCAAGCAACCAACCATTTGATCATATCGATACAATCCCATGTTCTCGCTCCTGCTCTCTTTTACTGCATTAAAACAACGCGTTTCAAACTGCTGTGTGCTACGGTAGTTGAACCCATTTCCTCTGCATGACCTGTCATTGCCACAGTAACTAGATGAAACCCACTAGCATGTGTAGGAGTTGTCTGAGCCATATGTATGTGTTGTTCCTACCTTGCTATGCCTGCTATGCTTAGAGTCGTGTCAGGTCTGGTTCATCTGGGTGATGGGCTAGAGTGAAATGAGTATGTCGGTAATGAGAGTGGTGTGGTGAACACGATTTGGTAAAGGTATCGATGAGAGGCCATGTAGGAGTACATGGTGGGTTGTTTCATTGAAGCCGACCTTAAGCACTGAGATCTGTATGCGTGATTTAAGATACAGCTACTACCATGCATTGGGCCCTGAAATATGACCCCGCTCGACTTCTTATTCACCCTAGCTCTCTGTCCAGGAGTTGCAAGTAGTTTCTGGTGTTTGTAGCCTACTGGAGGCCGTGGACAGCGCTGACCGTAGGGGTGGGCTGTGATGCGGTAGGTACGTGGCACGGTGTACCGAATACCCGTTAGGTATCTCGGGAACCCTGTTCACATCGTTCGGGGCCGTATGGGAAACCTCGGCCGAACTCCCTGCGGATGGAACCTGAATAGGCGATAAACCTGGACTAGAGGCTTAAGTGTTTAGGTAGGTCGTGGTCTACACCCACGTCGGCTTTCGCTTGAAGTCTGCCGAGCACATGTCGTGTGCAGACGCTAAGTGGTGGAAACATGTATGAAGAAGTACACCCCTGCAGGGTTATCATAATCTATTCGAATAGCCGCGTCCGCGGTAAAGGACTACTTGGTTGCCTATACAGTTCATAGACAAGTAAATGGAAACTGTTAAAAGCCTCAAGATAAGTGTGAGTGCCGAGGATGGCTCTTCCGTAGGAAGACGGAGGTGGATCCTCGGTAGTGTATTGAAGTGGTGAGTAGTGGACTCGTGTGCGCAAAACCATTTCAAGTTGGAGTATCGTAGGATAGTTTAGCCAAGAGTCAAAGCTGGCTTGCTGCAATAACTCCACCAACCCTTCTTGATAACATGCATGTATGTAGGATCTGATGTAAGTCTTGCTGAGTACCTTTGTACTCATGTTGCTATAATTTACATTTTTTACAGAAGACGCTGCAACCCCTTCTGATGGGTTCTTTGTAGACGTTGACATCAACGAGTAGGCTAAAGACCCTGGTGGTGACCCTGAGCTTGTGAAGGACCACGTAGTATAGTTAGGCTTTCCAAGCCTCTTTTATTTTACTAGTTGTCTGTACTCAGACAAGCTACTTCCGCTGCTGGTTTGTATGACTGTATGACTTGTATGTTGGGTCGTGAGACCCGTACCTTTGTGTATGTTATGTATGGCTCCCTGAGCCTTAAATAAAGTACTTGTGTCGTAGAGTCATGTTGTGATGCTTCGTTGTATTTGCACATATCGAGCATATTGTGTGTATGATTGAAATGCTTGGTATGTGTGGGACCTGACTATCTAGTTGTTCATCTTTAGTAGCCTCTCTTACCGGGAAATGTCTCCTAGTGTTACCGCTGAGCCATGGTAGCTTGCTACTGCTCTGGAACACTTAGGCTGGCCGGCATGTGTCCTTCTTCGTTCCTGTGTCTGTCCCTTCTGGGAAATGTCACGCTTTGAGTACCGGAGTCCTGTTAGCCCGCTACAGCCCGGTTTACCGGAGTCCTGCTAGCCCAGTGCTACAGCCCGGACCCACTTGCTGATGACCGACACATTCGAAGCTGGGTCATGGATGCCTGTCCCTGTAAGTCTGTGCCACTTTGGGTTTACGACTACTCATGTCAGCCCGGGCTCTTTATCATATGGATGCTAGCGCCACTATCATATACGTGAGCCAAAAGGCGCAAACGGTCCCGGGCAAAGGTAAGGCGACACCCGTGGGGATACCGTGCGTGAGGCCGCAAAGTGATATGAGGTGTTATCGGCTAGATCGATGTGACATCGAGTCGGGGTCCTGACAGCGTTGGCATCAGAGCCGGACTGCCTGTAGGTTCTCCAAGCCAAACTGGTCGATGTTGAGTCTAGAAATTCTTTAGTTATATGTAGGGGAATTGTTTGTGGGATGGAACGTAAGGCTCTTTTTATTCCTTTATCTTATGACATTCTGATCTGAGTCAGTCCATTCTTCTACCGGGGGTTAAGGAATTAGGATCTATTCTCTCTATCAGGATCACGTGTTACTAATCAGTAGTACCTTATAAGATTGATGGATACAAGCCTAGTTCAGTTCTACTACCACATTATGTTGTTAGAATGGATTCAGAACTTTGATATGATGATGTTGAGTGTGTATGAAATCCTTTGTCAAATGTCTCAAAATCCTTCTTGAGCATTTACTGCTGTTATGCTGCCGAAATTTTGCTAGAAACTCTAATGCCCTTGCATTATGATTGTGCTTTCAGATGGCCACTCGCGACCTCAATCAAGTGGTTCGCCTGACTCGATGCCTAGATGTACCCGGCCATACTGCCAAGTTGGTCAGGGTAATGACTGAGGCTGGATACCGCTGGTATCCCGAGTACACGGTCGAAGAGCAATTTCGGGACTTCAATCAAAGCCAGTATCTCTGTACTGTCAGGATATTTCCATCTTATCCTGGATCCACCGAGCCTCTTCACTGCTCCTATGGACTCGGGGTTACTATTGAGATGGCTGTGCAGGACGCCGCCTACTCTATGATGACCATTATGCGAGTCAGATCTGGTCTATTTCGGGACTCTGATTTCCGGTATATGCCAGGATCACTTCCGGGAGCACAAGGGTATCTCCAGGCTATCTATGCTGACCCCACTCAGGAGGATTCACGGACTCGCACCACTGCTGAGATGCTCGAGGATAAGGACCGTGAAAATCGGGCCTTAAGGTTAGAGCTCTTCAATACCCGTGCTGACCACTGGGCCACTTTGACTCGGTTCGCACCGGCGGTGCAAGCTGGATTCTCAGATATGCGCGATCTCTATCCTGTGAGATCTGCTCTGCCAGACGTGATGGTTTGGCGTGATGCAGGAGGCATCACCCCACCTCGCGGGCCCCGCAGGCCACCGTTTGTTGGTCCAAGGCCTCATCCTAGCCCCTATGGTCCACAAGCTCCGCGAGATCGTCTGTTTCCGGATGATCATGTTGAGCTCCCAAGCTATGGAGGTGACTTCTACGAGGACTACTACGGAGAGGTCTGAGTTAGTGGTAGTATCACTAGTTCGCACTAGCTGTGTCGTCTATCGTCCCGCATGACTCGTGGGATATGACCTAGTTTGTACTCCTTCCGGAGGTGTAGAAAAATAATGTATAGGAGCTTGGAATGCCTCCGATGAGATGTAATCCTCTTTTCACCGTAATAGTACTTGTTTGGTCTTGTACTAAACCCTGTATGGTGTGTATGACGATGGAATAAAGAAGCAGCTTCTGTATCTACCATGTCATACGGATGATCATCTTGCATTTCGAGTTATTCCTTACATTTTACCCTATGTCGGAATTTTATCATCCTGACTAAATCATTGTCTTGTTTACCTAGGATGGTCAACACGCGCGCTAACCCTGCTTCTCAAGAGCAGGCCGAAGGCAGTGAAGCCAGGGATGTAAATCTGCCTCATCCTCCTTCACTAGCCGAGGTTATGATGGAAGCTGAGAGAAACAAGCGGGAGACCAACCGTTTGTTGGAGCGTATTGAACAGAACACAGCACACCATCAGAGGAGTAACGTGGTGTCACTCAGTGATTTCATCAAATTACATCCACCCACGTTCCACCACTCTGTCGAGCCCCTCGACGCTGATGACTGGCTTCGCAGTATCTCTCATAAACTGCGTTCCGCGCTGGTAGCGGAGGCTGACAAGGTCACCTTTGCTGCATATCATCTTGAAGGCCCCGCCAGTCTATGGTGGGAGAATTATGGAGCTATGCGCCCAGCGGGCCATGTCACTACTTGGGCTGAATTCAGCGAGGCTTTCCGTGAACATCACATTCCGGAGGGTCTCATGGACCGTAAACGTGAAGAATTTTGCAGTTTCACCCAAGGCCGACTTTCTGTGGATGCTTACAGCAGGGAGTTTGGTAATCTCGCACGATATGCAACCGAGGAAGTGTCTACCGATGCCAAGAAGCAAGCAAGGTTCCGTAAGGGCCTTAGTCCTGAGCTTCGCCGTGACCTCCGTCTGCATGAGTGCACAACTTTTCAGAAACTTGTCAACAAAGCCATCAGTGCCGAAACTGGTCAGACTGACTATGACGCAACACGCAAGCATGGCCGTGACATGGGTTCCTCATCCGGTGCTGGTCCTCAGAAGCGCCGCGTGTGGGTACCCAACACCGCCCTGCCACCCAGGTTTACACCGAGGCCATCCTTCCAGGCGCCTCGCCCCGTTCAACAGTCTGCTCCAGCCAAGCCCTGTGGGGGTCCAACTAACAATGCTCCTCCACGTACCAGTTCCGTGACTTGTTTCAAGTGTGGGGAATCTGGTCACTATATGCTTGAGTGTCCCCAGACCAACCCAAATCAATCTGCTAAAGTTGTTGGCCGTGGCAAGCCGACAGGAAAAATATTCCACGCCAAGCCGGTCACCGCTTCACGTGGCCATGTCAACTGTATCTCCGCCGAAGAAGCTCAAGAGGATCCCAACGTCGTTCTCGGTACGCTTCTTGTTAATTGCCACCCGGCATCTGTTCTTTTCGATACAGGAGCCTCTCATTCTTTTATATCCGAAAGTTATGCTCGTTTGCATAACGTTGCATTCTGTAACATGCCATCCACTATGGAAATTTCTACCCCTGGTTCTAGATGGCAGACCTCTAGGGTAAGTTATGGAAATGAAATCCAAGTCGACAGACTTGTTTTCCTCGCGTCTTTGATAGCCCTTAAATCTTCAGATATTAATATCATTCTGGGTATGGACTGGATGTCGGCTCATCATGCCCAAATCGATTGCTTCTCTAGGACTGTCCAACTCACCCATCCTTCGGGAAAGTTAGTCAATGTCTTGACCCGAATAGCCAAGCAACAATTATATTCTCTTAACGCCAGCCCTTTGCCAGACCTTGAGGACGTTCCGGTAGTCCGTGACTTCCCGGATGTCTTTCCAGAAGAATTGCCAGGTGTTCCACCTGACAGGGATGTTGAGTTTGTAATAGACCTCATTCCAGGAACCGTTCCGATTGCTAGAAGACCTTATAAGATGGCACCCCTAGAACTAGCCGAACTTAAGAAACAACTCGATGAGTCCTTGAAAAAGGGTTTCATCCGACCTAGCTCTTCTCCGTGGGCTTGCCCCGTCCTATTCGTCAAGAAGAAGGATGGTACGGACCGGATGGTTGTAGATTACCGACCTGTCAATTTGGTCACAATCAAGAACAAATATCCACTTCCCAGGATCAACGACCTATACGATCAGCTCGCTGGATCCTCAGTCTTCTCCAAAATGGATTTGAGGTTGGGTTACCATCAAATCAAAATCAGAAACGGGGACATTCCTAAAACGGCCTTTGTTACTCGTTATGGCCAATACGAGTACACCGTCATGTCCTTCGGATTAACCAACGCTCCAGCCACCTCTTCTCGGTTAATGAACTCAATCTTCATGGAGTATTTGGATAAATTCGTCGTGGTTTACCTCGATGATATACTCATCTACTCCAAGAACGAGGAAGAACATGCCGAACATCTAAGGCTAGTGTTGCAGAAACTTCGAGAGCATCGCCTTTATGCCAAATTTTCTAAATGTGAATTCTGGTTGCCAGAAGTGACCTATCTGGGTCATGTAATATCTGGTAAAGGTATTGCTGTTAATCCTGAGCGAGTTCAAGCCGTCCTTAATTGGACTCCACCTGAATCGGTCAAGCAAGTTCGGAGCTTTCTGGGCTTAGCGAGCTATTGTCGTCGCTTTGTCGAGAACTTCTCCAAGGTTGCTAAACCTCTAACCGAACTCCTCAAGAAAGATAAGAAGTTCGAATGGACTCCACAATGTGAGCACAGCTTTCAGGAACTGAAAAGACGCCTGACTTCTGCTCCCGTACTGGTACCGCCAGACTTCTCTAAGGACTTTGTTATCTACTGCGACGCCTCGCGACAAGGACTAGGTTGCATTCTCATGCAAGATCGACACGTAATTGCCTACGCTTCACGGCAATTGCACCCACATGAGGAGAATTATCCTACCCATGATCTAGAGCTTGCAGCCGTAGTCTATGCACTTAAGACCTGGCGACATTACCTCCTCGGTAATCGTTGCGAAATATTCACTGATCACCAAAGTCTGTAGTACATCTTCAACCCACCGGATTTGAATCTCAGGCAAAGACGTTGGGTCGAGTTGATCACAGATTTTGACTTAGGAATAACCTACACCCCAGGGAAAGCCAACGTCATGGCTGATGCGCTAAGTCGTAAATCTTATTGTAACAATCTGATGTTACAACAAAGTCAACCGCTTCTCCATGAGGAATTTCGGAAGCTTAACCTCCACATTGTTCCTCAAGGATTTCTTTCCACCTTGGTGGCGAAACCTACTCTTACGGATCAAATCATTGCTGCCCAGAAGCGAGATAAGGGAATAGCTAAGATCAAGGAGAACATTGCTAGCGGAGGTGCTAGTTGTTTCTCCACAAATGATCATGGTGTTGTGTACTTTGAGAACCGTCTAGTGGTTCCCAGGAACCAGCATCTACGGCAGTTGATCCTTAAGGAGGCTCATGAATCTCCTCTCACTATTCATCCCGGTGGTACTAAGATGTATCAGGACCTACGCCAGAGGTTCTGGTGGACTAGGATGAAGAGAGAAATTGCTCAGTATATTGCTAATTGCAACGTCTGTCGTCGTGTAAAAGCAGAGCATCAACGGCCTGCTGGCACCCTTCAACCCCTAGCTATTCTTGAATGGAAATGGGATAAAATTGGTATGGATTTCATTACCGGTTTTCCCAGGACTAAGAGAGGGAATAATGCTATCTTCGTCGTGGTCGATCGTCTTTCCAAAGTAGCCCATTTCTTACCTGTTCGTGAGAGTATAACCGCTAGTCAGCTGGCAGACTTATACATCTCCCGAATAGTGTCTCTCCATGGTGTTCCTTTGGAAATTAACTCGGATCGAGGAAGTCTTTTCACCTCTCGATTTTGGGAAAGTTTCCAAAATGCTATGGGAACCCGTCTCTCCTTTAGCACCGCCTTCCACCCTCAGTCGAGCGGTCAAGTGGAACGCGTCAACCAGATTCTAGAAGACATGCTTCGAGCCTCTGTTATCTCATTCGGAATGGATTGGGAGAAGTGCCTTCCATTTTCCGAATTCGCTTATAACAACAGCTATCAATCTAGCTTGGGTAAAGCCCCTTTTGAAGTTCTCTATGGACGACGGTGTCGAACACCCCTTAACTGGTCAGAGACCGGGGAAAGACAATTCTTTGGCCCGGATATGATTCAGGAAGCAGAAGAACAAGTTCGCATCGTTCGTGAAAAGTTGAAAAAAGCCCAATCTCGTCAAAAGAGTCAATATGACCGAAAACATAAGGCTATGACTTTCGAGGTTGACGAGAAGGCTTATCTTCGGGTCACCCCTCTGAAGGGAACCCATCGTTTCGGTATCAAAGGCAAATTGGCTCCTCGTTACATTGGACCTTTTCGCATTCTTGCCAAACGAGGAGAAGTTGCCTACCAGTTGGAACTACCTCCGCATCTCTCCAGAGTCCACGACGTCTTCCACGTTTCCCAACTCAGGCGTTGCTTCTCGGATCCTATCCGTGAAGTGGACCACGAAACGCTTGATCTCCAAGATAATCTTACATACCGAGAGTACCCCATTCGTATCCTCGATCGGGCCGAGCGTACCACTCGACGTCATAATATCAAGTTTCTCAAGGTTCAATGGTCGCACCATTCTGAGGATGAAGCAACTTGGGAAAGGGAGGATCGTCTTCGACTTGAGTATCCCGCCTTCTTCCCGGAGGAACCCAAATCTCGGGACGAGATTCTTTTGAGTGGGGGTGAGTTGTCACATCCTAGTTAGCCATGCATTAGAGTGTTGCATCATGTTTACTTTTTCATCAGAAACTTGAAATGGGGATGACAGAACCCCCAGTCCCCTCTGAAACCAACTAGGGTTTACTAAAAACTTTTTCAATGAACCTGAAATGCCCTTCTAAAATGCCCATCATTTTTGTCTTGGTTCAGAACCCCTGCCAAAAGTGGTGCACATTTTCCTAGGCCATCTTAGGGTTTTTGAATTAAATCATAAATATTTGAATTTGGGCATTTAAAATTATATAAAATATTTAAATGCTCAAATACCTCCAAACTAAAATGTTTCATGTTGGAAATAATCCAACTATGGACCAGGAGTAATTTGGTGATTTTTGAAGTTGCCTAGGTATTTTATTAAATTCAACAAAGTTGCAGATATATTAAAAAAAATAGAAACAGAAACAGAAAAAAGGGGAAACTTACCTGGCGCCACCGTAGGCCCACCAGCCAGCCCACCTGGCCGGCCCAGCCCGGCCACCGCTCCAGCGAGCTGCTTGGCTCGCCAGGCAGGCAGCCAAGGTGCTCGGCGGCGGCACCGCAGCTCGCCACGCAGCTGCTCGCCGCCTCGCCGCCTCCCTCGCCCGGCTAACGCCGTGGATCGGCCTCCCTCTCTCCCCCGAACCCCCCAGACACCCCCTCTCCTCTCCAGCTCCTCCCCCTCGCACGCCCCAGCCATGGCCGACGCCATCGCCGCCACCCCCACGCCGTAGCCACGCCCTCCGTCCACCCCACGCCGTGCCACCGTGTCCAGGAGCTCCGCCGCTGTCTACTTCATCGAGCAGCCGAGCCCCGTGTGCTCGTGCGGCCCGAGACCACCGCACCGACCTCGCCCGAGCTCACCGTCGCCGGAGATCCCCTTCAACGCCGTCGCCGCCTCAGCTCGTCCCCGACCTCACCGGTGGCCTCTACGGGAGCGCTGTGAGCCTAGCTACTCCTCCGACCCTCTCTCTCTCTCATTCCTGAGCCGTGTAGCCACCGCACGAGGATCACACGCCCGCACCGCCGCGGACCTCATCGCCGACGTGCTTCCGGCCACACTCCGGCCACAAGATGGTGTCCATCTTACTCACCAAGTCCCGCAACACCTAGAAAGCTACTCCACGAGCCTCACCGACCCCTCTAGCGCCAAGTTCACCTCCGACCGAGCCTCGGTGGCCGCCAAAGTCGTCGCCGGCGCCAACTCCGGCCACCCCGACCTCAACGGACTCCGCCAAGAGCTGCGGTTTGTCCTCAGCTCCCCTCCGGTGGTCTCCGCGGCCCATTTGGTGGCCGAAATGACCAAAACCACTCTCGCCGCCGCGTCGGGCTCGCCGGCGGCTAAACGCCGGTGCAGCCGACCCGGGTTTGACCACGGGTGGGCCCTGGTTGACTCCCCTGAGTCAATGACAGGTGGGGCCTAGCCCTGTTAATTAAACAGGATTAGTTTTAATTAAGTTTTAATTAAAATAATCACCCTGACATGCGGGACCCACTGTCAGGTTTGACCCAGACCTGTCCCGTTGACCTGCTGACGTCACACTGACGTCAGGCTGACGCAGTAATTGATTTTCTGGATTTAATTTAAATCAGGAAATTCCAGAATATAATTTAAACTTCAAAAATTCATAACTTTTATTCTGTAACTCCAAATTGGACAAATTATATATGAAAAATGATCAGAAAAATCCAATCTATCCATCTGTACTATTTTCATGCATGATCAAACAAGTTAAATTGATGTTTTAAGCAGAACAAGGAAAAGCACTTTAAAAGGCCATATTTGAATTTGAAATTTGAATCCTTGATTCAAATTTGTTCAAACCCTTCTGGTTTTAGTTGCATTAGCCCAATACACTCATTTTGCCATGACTCATGCATGCATCATATTGTTGCATACTGTTTGGTAATGGTTGTGAATCGGTGCTCTCTGCGGCAGGTTCTGTCCCCGAAGAGTACCCTGATTACCCTAGCGAAGAACCGTATCAGTGCATCGAACCATCAGGCAAGCAACCAACCATTTGAACATATCGATACAATCCCATGTTCTCGCTCCTGCTCTCTTTTACTGCATTAAGACAACACGATTCAAACTGCTGTGTGCTACGGTAGTTGAACCCATTTCCTCTGCATGACCTGTCATTGCCACAGTAACTAGATGAAACTCACTAGCATGTGTAGGAGTTGTTTGAGCCATATGTATGTGTTGTTCCTACCTTGCTATGCCTGCTATGCTTAGAGTCGTGTCAGGTCTGGTTCATCTGGGTGATGGGCTAGAGTGAAATGATTATGTCGGTAATGAGAGTGGTGTGGTGAACACGATTTGGTAAAGGTATCGATGAGAGGCCATGTAGGAGTACATGGTGGGTTGTTTCATTGAAGCCGACCTTAAGCACTGAGATCTGTATGCGTGATTTAAGATACAGCTACTACCATGCATTGGGCCCTGAAATATGACCCCGCTCGACTTCTTATTCACCCTAGCTCTCTGTCCAGGAGTTGCAAGTAGTTTCTGGTGTTTGTAGCCTACTGGAGGCCGTGGATAGCGCTGACCGTAGGGGTGGGCTGTGATGCGGTAGGTATGTGGCCGGGTGTACCGAATACCCGTTAGGTATCCCGGGAACCCTGTTCACATCGTTCGGGGCCGTATGGGAAACCTCGGCCGGACTCCCTGCGGATGGAACCTGAATAGGCGATAAACCTGGACTAGAGGCTTAAGTGTTTAGGTAGGTCGTGGTCTACACCCACGTCGGCTTTCGCTTGAAGTCTGCCGAGCACATGTCGTGTGCAGACGCTAAGTGGTGGAAACATGTATGAAGAAGTACACCCCTGCAGGGTTATCATAATCTATTCGAATAGCCGCGTCCGCGGTAAAGGACTACTTGGTTGCCTATACAGTTCATAGACAAGTAAATGGAAACTGTTAAAAGCCTCAAGATAAGTGTGAGTGCCGAGGATGGCTCTTCCGTAGGAAGACGGAGGTGGATCCTCGGTAGTGTATTGAAGTGGTGAGTAGTGGACTCATGTGCGCAAAACCATTTCAAGTTGGAGTATCGTAGGATAGTTTAGCCAAGAGTCAAAGCTGGCTTGCTGCAATAACTCCACCAACCCTTCTTGATAACATGCATGTATGTAGGATCTGATGTAAGTCTTGCTGAGTACCTTTGTACTCATGTTGCTATAATTTATATTTTTTACAGAAGACGCTGCAACCCCTTCTGATGGGTTCTTTGTAGACGTTGACATCAACGAGTAGGCTAAAGACCCTGGTGGTGACCCTGAGCTTGTGAAGGACCACGTAGTATAGTTAGGCTTTCCAAGCCTCTTTTATTTTACTAGTTGTCTGTACTCAGACAAGCTACTTCCGCTGCTGGTTTGTATGACTGTATGACTTGTATGTTGGGTCGTGAGACCCGTACCTTTGTGTATGTTATGTATGGCTCCCTGAGCCTTAAATAAAGTACTTGTGTCGTAGAGTCATGTTGTGATGCTTCGTTGTATTTGCACATATCGAGCATATTGTGTGTATGATTGAAATGCTTGGTATGTGTGGGACCTGACTATCTAGTTGTTTATCTTTAGTAGCCTCTCTTACCGGGAAATGTCTCCTAGTGTTACCGCTGAGCCATGGTAGCTTGCTACTGCTCTGGAACACTTAGGCTGGCCGGCATGTGTCCTTCTTCGTTCCTGTGTCTGTCCCTTCTGGGAAATGTCACGCTTTGAGTACCGGAGTCCTGTTAGCCCGCTACAGCCCAGTGCTACAGCCCGGACCCACTTGCTGATGACCGACACGTTCGAAGCTGGGTCATGGATGCCTGTCCCTGTAAGTCTGTGCCACTTTGGGTTTACAACTAGTCATGTCAGCCCGGGCTCTTTATCATATGGATGCTAGCGCCACTATCATATACGTGAGCCAAAAGGCGCAAACGGTCCCGGGCAAAGGTAAGGCGACACCCGTGGGGATACCGTGCGTGAGGCCGCAAAGTGATATGAGGTGTTATCGGCTAGATCGATGTGACATCGAGTCGGGGTCCTGACAGAGAGTGCTTGGATACATTTTAGTCTCATGACTAAAAGTAGTGGGACTAAAACTTGTTAGCCTCATCCATGCTTGGATCCAAATACTAAAGAGACTAAAATCAAGTTAATGACATTTCAAAGCATCCGGGCCCGCGTGCCATCCACCAAATCACAGCGAGGTGCTACAGTCGAGACTCACCTGTCACCCCGGTGTGGCCGTCATGACCCGTCATATCACAAAACCCACACCTTTACCAGCAGTGGTAAGGTGGCCTCCAAGTTGGACTGGACGAAGCAACCATCATTTCATTGGAACGCTCGTTCAAGCCCTTTCTTCCCTTTCTTGAAGAAAACCTCACTCCAGGCTACTCACTTCTGCCATTTTTCTTCTCTACCGACGAAGGAAAGGTGGGCAAATCAGTTATGCTTCTATATTTTCATTCCAATAATCTTCTTTTTACGAAGCACCGACCGATTCTCACATCCTATTCTTTTCCCGTTTTCAGTGATTGTGGTTTCCTTTCGATTGCTTTTTGTTTGTTAGTTCATTGATGAATCCTGGAGAACTAGGCAAAGAGTTGCCAGCGGACAACCCATTGGAGACAGCGATCTCCAGGAAGCGAGCACCAACCAACGAGTTGACCATGTTGGCGGGCCAACGCATGGAGACAAAGAACTCCAAGAAACAAGCACTGGCCAAAGAGTTGAGGACGTTGGTGGACGAACTCCTCAAAGAAAGTTGGAAGAACAGCAAGGGCCCCACCGTGCCTACCCCAGGAGCTCTGATTGCCACCTATGTGAGCCTCAAGACCTAGTTTGAGAAGATAGTCGCTGTTGAGAAGTAGTATTCCCCTCGCAAGGTGATGGCCCCCATCGAGGACGAGGAGATGGCCCCCGGAGGGATGAGATCCCCCGGTGAGCTGCACAAGGTAAAAAATAATGGCTTATTACCATAGTTATGGTTTTTGATTATTTGCAATGTGCTTGCTTTTTGATTATTTGCAATGTGCTTGCTAATATGTTAGTGTTGTGCAGGTGCCGGTGGTTGTCCTTGATGATTCCGATGTCGTGGCCTGTCCTGTTGGCATCGCCCCGGAGATCGATTCCGATGCCGTTGTCCATCCTGTGGACATCGCCCCAGAGATCGATTCCGATGTAGCGGTCAGTCCTGTGAACATCGCCCCAGAAATTGATTCCCATGCCGCTGTCCATGTTGTGGTCATTGCCCGAGAGATCGATGACAAGAAATAGTTGGTCGCGCTAATCCTTCAGGGTAGTTTGCATTGCCCTGTGTTTAATTACCAGAACGATGCGTGTTATCAAACCATCTTAGGGCTAGTGCACTGTCTTGTGTGGGCGGATCTTGCTACTTTTGTTTGATAGTGAATCATGCGATGAATCATGCGAACCCTCTCCGAGTTATGGAAACAGATGTATCCTCACCAGCTTTTGATGTAATATATGGCATGCTTAGATGTAAGTTTGAACTGTTTATCATATCAACAGGGCTTGTTTGATGATTCTTGGTGTTAGTAGGCTAGCTACTATGCGAGCTATAGTACTTGCAAAACACTCACCGAAGAGGTACGTTGGGGCTGATGAGCTCGTGGTACGCTTATACTTATCCCTCGTCGATCGACCAATAGCCCTAGCTCCTAAAATTGTAGGCTTAGCGATCGATCAGACAATAGTCGACATACATTCAGGCCTCATTTGGTTCATAGGGTTGGAAAATCGTAGCAAAAGTACAGAGAACGTGCAACACAAAATCATAGCAGTGCAGAGACGTACTCCCTCCATTCCAAAATAGATGACCTAGGCGGGCTAGTTTGGCCTAGTGGGTTTCAGTGATATGACGTGGTACAGTGCCGTCCAGTCTTTGCGTGTGGTAGCAGTATTGCGGGTACAGTAAGTTTGCTTGAAGAAGCGGAATTCAGCGAAGTCATGATGGTTCCTTCGTCCGAACAACTTACGGTGGGAAAGGTTGGGCCTGCGATACGACCGGGGTAGACCAGGATAATTTTGTGCATGGCGGGTGGACCAGGATGGTCGACGTCCCACATGTCGACGAATGAAAGTATTCTTTCCGATATAGAGGATGAGCAAGGAGTATTCATTGTTTATTTTGATGAAAGCTATTGTCTCCACTTTTACTCCTTGACTTTGTCAATGCCTCTCTCTCCTCCACATAAGCGGGGACTACTTGCTATGCATGCAGCGGGCAGCTGGCGTCTTGAGGGGCCAGGGCGGTGAGAGCAGGCTCCGGAAGTGGTCCGGACTCCAGCATGGCCCACCTCACATTATCACCATATATTTCTTGGAGTCTGTGCGCGGCGGACGGGCGATCTCTCCTCCCTCCGCCGTTTCTCTCTTCTCAGCCGACGCCCGCCGAGCGATTAGATTTCGGCTATCGATGGTTTATTCAATTACGGTCCCACATGTCAGTGAAATTGCAAGACAACGCGTGTCCCCTTTGGTGAGCGGCGTGCGAGCCGGACTATCGGGGTTGCGACGCGTACGAGTCGTAAGTGTGCCACCTTTTCCTTTAGAACTTGCGAAGTGTAACATGTTTGCGCGATCGATCGATAGAAATCCAGAACAAAATGATGAGGGCGGTGCTTTCCCACTCGTTAGGCGGGCTAGTTCGAGTGATATGACGTGCTACAGTGCCGTCCACTTGCTCCATTTTTATGTAAGCAAGAGTTTACACTCGTACGCGGGAGGAGTGCGAAACACCGCGGATCTGATTGAGGATTGTTAGCGATTATAGCATGATAGTTAGGGCATCTCCAGCGCTGGCCCACAAAATTACACCGGCATCTGTCCGAGGACACTGATGGATGCCATCCGATGCTGCCCGCATACCTTTCAACAACTATATGAACTAACTGGACGAAATTCGTGCAAACAAAGCAAATTTCAAATTAACCGGATGAAATTCATTACATTTTGAAAACTTTTCCTACAAACTGGACGAAATTCATTACATATTTCGCACAAACCGTACTAAACCTACTGTAAACCTAATCTAAACGATCGCTGGCGCCCGACCACCAAGTCCGGCCATGAACCCGAGAAAGCCGGCCATTGCCTTTGCCTCCTCCTCATCCGCCTCGATAACCTCCTCCTCCAGCCGGAGCACAAGGTTATGAAGATTTCCGCCTCCACACCACCATCAAGCGGCTAATCGGTCGCCGATGTTTACCCCACCAAGCTTGGCATCGACTGAGTGGAGTAGCGGTGGCCTTCCCGGGACCAGAGCAGCGGCGACCTACCGTGTACTACTCTTCCTCGCTGCTGGCTGCGCCCGCGCACACGCGCTGGCCTCGTGGTCGTGGCGGCGGAGGGCGGCCCGGGGGGTGCCGGCGATCTCCTTCGTTTGCTCCTGCGATAGTACGTCGAAGAGAGCTTTGGAGCGCACCCCGAGCGAAGCCGCCGATGTCCCTCGTCTGCTCCTGCGACAGCACGTCCAAGAGAGCTTCGGAGCGCCACGAGGCCATGGTTGTAGTGGTGCCGACAGAAGGAAGGGACCGGAGGAGAATAAGTATGGGTCTTTGACTATGGCTGGGAGCTGGGGCTCAAGTTAATATAGCGGGCGAATGGCAATGAGCCGCGGCAGACAGATGGACAACAGGCGCCGGAGTAGGTTCGTCGGGTGTGAATGCGGACGCTGCTTCAGTGACTTAACTGCAGATGCGTTTGGGTGTCTGACATGTGGGCCCAATGGGCGTCTGGCCCGCATGTCAGTGACACACCAATTGCACCTGCAGTTAAGTCCAATGAATGCAGCATTGACATTCTGGAAAGACGGTGACCGTTTCAGGCACATGCGGACTGTTTGACTGGTCAACCATACAAATACGGAGCTATACGCTGAGCCAGCGACCGTATAATCACCATATCTCATATACAATGATCAAAGTGAGCTATCAAGACAAGTTCAATGACCGCCAATGCATTTTACTCTATAATAAATGACCAGGATTGAAGGGGAATCCTAATTTGCTTCGTCTTCTGTCCTTGAGCTCTTGACAAACCAATGCACTATACGGTTATCCGACCACTCCACCCCAGAGCTCTCACCAAGCGTTGTTCATGCCACCGCACCGCACACTAACCGGTAAAGCAGCGATGGCATCCCGCCATGCCGAGTTCCTTGCCGCCCATGAATGCACACAAAATGGTAGGGAAGCGATGGCATCCCGCCATGCCGAGTTCATCGCCGCTCGCAACCTCACAACTATGTGGGAGGAATTTGAAGATGCCAAGGCCGAATGGGCGGTAGATCAAGAGGCGGCTAAAGCCGCACAGAGGGAGCGGAAAAGTCAGAAAGCACTCAAGAAAAGAGAGGCCTGCCGCCGCAAGAAAGAAAAGGACGCACGCGCTACTGCGGAGAGGTCGACGGAGATCCAAGCATGGTGGGGTGTCGCCGACAAAGCCGGGAAGGAGAACGACGACGTCTGGCCAGCATGTGAGAATTAGTAGTACTAGTAGTTAGTGTGTGTGTCTGTGTCTGAGTACGAGCATGTACCAGTACTACTAGTTACTAGTGTAGTTTTAGAGCAAATTACCAGTACATTAGCCTAGACTAAATGGAAAAATTCCTATCCTATGCATCAAATGGCATCTCTTTCTCTATAGGTATTGAGATGCATGTCATCTCACTTCCTATGATATTCATATTCCTATCCTATGAACGAATGGAGGCCTCTGTTGGAGTAAATACTGTAGCTAGCAGTACTGCTGGTACAGTAGTTTTCTTCAAGAAGCGGAATTCAACGAAGTCATAATGGTTCCTTCGTCCGAGCAACTTCAAAGTGGGAAGTGGGCCTGTTATTTGACGGCTCATTAGTCATTGTTACTACGGCGCCATGACCTGGGTGACTCTCCCTTGGAGTTCTGCGTGCATGGCAAGTGGACCAGGATGGTCGACGTCCCACATGTTGGCGAACGGAAGTATTCTTTCCGATATCGAGGAGCAAGGAAACCGCATGGTATAGTATCACTGCTGATTGGTTCGCAAAAAAAATAGTATCACTGCCGATTTAGAATTATTTTTTATTTCTGATGAATTCTAGCGTTTCAACTCTTACAACGAAGGGTGCCAAACACGGCACGTGCTGGATGTCCCACACGTCAGCGAAAGGAGTGGGACATGAACAGCGTGGTAGAGCCCAGCGTAAAAAAACAGCGTGGTAGAGCGTCTCCACTTCTTCCACTTCTGGGTCGGAGACCACACGTAGTAGTACTTAGCTGTATGAACGATACAAAGTGCGACCTGGAGAGAAAGACACGTCTAGTTGGAAGGTCTCGGGGCATACACGTAAACAAATATAAAAGTTAATATGTGCCTCCAACTAATATAGTAGTAGTAGAGTACTTAGACACGTACTCCATAACATCACCGTGCATTACACGTACAATATTTAGTGGTAGTACGTAGTAAGAGACAAATGCCGCCCAAGAGTTCCCTTCTCGACCTACTTTTGGGTGTTTGGTAGAGTGTATGGAGGGTGCACGAGTCCACACTAGTTTAGCACAAATACACTAGAAGCATGCATGAAGAGAGCATGCATGAAGAGGGGTGTTGAGTTGAGCATGCATGAAGAGGGAACAACTATGCTGAGACGAGAACGCAACCAAACACACCCTGTATGCCACGCATGTTCATACCATTTGTGCCTTTCTACTTCACTTACCGTGCTACATTACTCAGGTTCGTACGTCCACTCCTGGGTACATGTCCGTCTCGTAGTTCCAGTGCCACATGTTCTTCATATAGATGGAACGATCGTTGCATAACACGTGCGCCTTGATGCTAGATGTCTCGCATGTTGGCAAAAGGATGAACAAAGCTCACGTAAAAAAAATAGAGTGGAATAACATAGATTCCGGACGACCGAGAAGGAGCAAGGAACCTCGTGGTGGAGCATCTGCACTCATAATATTTAATATTATTCAGCGATATAAATTAACCAATCATCTCCACAGTGGACTGGAAGAGTATGAAACACGGCAGCCCAGTGTAGTTACATCATACTAGTACATGGCTAACCCACGCTATCACCATATTTCTTGGCTTCTGTGCGACACCTATCTCTAGTAATCCAGCAGCCTGTATCGCTTCTCCCTCCTCGTCTCTATCAAAGTGCGGCGGGCTGGCATTTCTGCCGTCTATTGAGGTCGGTTAACTATCACATGTTAGCGACATTCCAAGAGCATTCTAAAAAAAATTCCTTTCACGTTCCGTTTTGAAAAAGAAAAAAAATCCTTTCATGTTCGAATTTTCCTGTATGCTTTGAGCAACTTGCATGTCCTATACTGCTCATGTTTGATACTCTAACTTAGCTAGAGGTTAGACTAACTCATGACTAACCCTGAACTAACTGTAGCCAAAGAGGTGTTTGGGTGACAGGGTTAGATTGACAATAAATGCACTTCATGGAGAGAGAAAAGTGATTTTTCAGTGGTCCCAATGAGAACTATCTCCGGTTAGCACCACTTGGGTGGGATAGTTTTTTTGGTGGGTTTGGTGCAACTTTCTCCAATTTAAACCCTCATGCTTGGATACTTTAGGGCTATTTGAGCCCCAACTAGCTCAAACTAACTCTAACCCATGGATCCAAACAGGGCCTATGGCCAGTCTCGACGTGGAGCAGTCGCATGCACCAGGAAGCGGCGCTCTCTCGGCCGTCGCGCCACTTCAAAGCCGGCGCCTATGAGAGGTCGCCTCCGCTCTGGCTGGGCATTAATGCGGCACTAACGCTCCAGGCGACGCTGACCGTTTCACGCGGGAAGCGCGCGCTGGCAAGAGAGTATAGGTTTTGAACTATTTCAGGTGTAGTAGTAATGGTAGTTTGCAAAACTACTCAATTATTGCACTCAGTTTCCTAAGAAATTGTGGTAAAAAACGTTACTCCACAGCCCGCTTCCCTTCTCCTTCTTGCTCGTGATTTACATGGCCATGTTAACGTGGTTGTGTCAAAAAAATGTCACTTCCTGCTCGTGATTTGCGTTATATAATTACAAGCCAGATTCTCGTGCATTGCACGGAACATCAATATGCATTTTTTTTACAAAACACATGTTGTGATTGACCCATGCAGGAGTAATCCCATGTGTAAAAACTAATGATATCTCGAGAATTTTATCGGAAAACTGGTATCTCAAGAATGTCATCGAAAAAATGAAAGATGAGAGATAAGGCGAGGAGGAGTGGAGCGTGGTGGTGACTGGTGGTCGGAATGGGCGGAGGCATGGGCATGGACGGCGCCGGTAGGCGGCAGCGGCCACCATGCATGCTAGATTGTTCCAGAGACTTATTCCTTTTTTAATTTCTGAGCAATGAGGTTGCGGGAGATAATGATGTGGAGAGAGGTGCGGGTATCTTTTGTAAAATTATCATAGTTTGCTTCCTATCCGTCAGGTATAGATCATACGGTCTATATTACAAGATGGCAGGCACACCATCATTGCCAACTCGTTTATTATAAGGGTATACAGATGATAAGTTTGCTGACTACTAAGGTACAGTGGAATCTGTCCATGTTATGCATGTAAATAAAGGTGATTGTTTATCATACGGGTAAGGTTGGATGAAGGGTGGTAGGAACAAATGCTCCGCGTAGAGCATGTGTGTGTGAGATGGAATCTTAGTGTGTGGTGTGTGTGTGTGTGTGTGTGTGTGAGAGAGA
>NC_041383.1:305423301-305441867 GCF_002162155.2 Triticum dicoccoides | reverse complement strand
GAGAGAGAGATGGAGTCTTAGTGTGTGTGTGTGTGGGGGGGTGCGTGCGTTCGTGCGCGCGCGCGTTTGTGTGTGTTTGTGTGTGTGTGCGTGCGTGCGTGTGTGTGTGTGTGTCCCGGGGTCCTCTGTGACGGATGTAATTTAAGTGTGCATGGCTTCATCATAGGGAGGTGATGTGTATGGCAGAGGCCACCAACGATGGGTTGCGAGAGAGAAAATGCCCGTATGAGGGAAGAGAAGGTGCGTGCGCATGAGAGGAGTCGACATCGAGAGAACGTGTTTGTTCGAGGGACACCACGGAAGACTACTATATATCGATGGTGCATGTAGGCGGGAATTAAACAAAGGGATGGTCTTATTGGTTTCGGGGTTATAGGGGAAGAGTGAGAGGTGCGCGGGGCGGGGCGGGGGGTAGCTAGAAGGAGATTGTTAAGTGTTAGTGTGTGTTTTGCCCATCCAGGCAGAAGTTATGTGCACAAAAGAGGAGAACGATTCGATGTGGCATTAGGATTGAGGGTAATTAACTACGTATGGAGACATAGAGATCTTGAACGTGCATGCGTGAGAGGTATACATGTATACATGGGATGTGTGTGTGTGCGCGCGCGCATGATCGAGATAAAAGAAAGAAGACATAAGTCCTAAGATCAACGACATGGGAGAGACGGATCGGTATGACAATATGCATGGACGTGAGAATGCAGGGAAGAAGGCCCGACAATTGAGCATGTGTTTTTGTCTTTAAGAGATAGTGGCGTGGGCTGGAGCATGCATCTATGGCGAGCAGAGGGGGTGAGGCGCAACGATTGTGCAAAAGAGATCAACCTATAAATGCATATGTATGGATATACATATATAGTGTGGGTGATAGGAAGCAAGACTTTGTGCGAGAAAAAAATGTTGACAGAGAAACTACAGATAGATACAAAGATGGAGATGCTAGCTAGAGAGACATCCGTTAGTTTGGGTGTCGGAGATGACCGTCGGGTGGTTCAAAGGGTGAAGTTATATATGTGTGTGAGCGGGCACTTGACAACATGCATGTAGAGAGAAACATATGTAGTGTGCGTGATAGGAATCAAGAGTGAGGGCGAGAAAGAAGGTTGATGGAGAAACAAATAAATAGAAAGATAAAGATGATAGCTAGTGTGCGCTAGAGATAGGAGTCGATTGGATCAGAAGGTTGGGTTATGTGTGTGGGTGTGAGAGAGATAGAGAGAAGGTGCATGTGAGTCACATGCAAACAAATGTCTGAGAGAAATGAGATCCAGAGAGACAGAGTTTTGTGTCTGCGGGCGAGAAAGATATTTCACAACGAGAGTGATAGCTACAGAGATCTACGAGGGAACGCAAGATATCTCTAGGGAGAGAGGGTGTGTTTGAGCGACATACAAGAGAACAATGGAGAAATATGAGACCCTGGGAGACAGAGTTTGTGTTTGTGTGTGAGAAAGAGATATTGAAGAGGAAGAGTCGTAGGTTCTCATATCTAAGGAGCGAAAGACATCTTTGTATGAGGGGTGTGCAAGTGGCACACATGGGAATAGTTGAGAGAAATGAGACCCCGTGTCGGGGATATACCCCACGGTGTAACCCGGCCGGAAGTATAACCCAGCCCGACATGGCAACTCACTAATGACCCGCCCTGACTGGACGACACACTAAGTGACCCGCCCGATTCTGGCGGCTTATGGGTGACCTGGCAAGCGGATCAGAGGAGCAACAAGACCCGGGGACCTAGGAGGCTCAAGGCCCAGAAGGCCGGCTTACGTTATGGTAGGCCGGCTTAAGAGGAAAGGCATGAGGAATATCTCCCTTACAAGGAATCAAGACCCGGACTTGTATCCGGCTTGTAGTAGAAGATAGGCTAGTCCTAATCCTATTTGGACTCCACATGTAACCCGCCCCTCTAACTTATATAAGGAGGGGCAGGGCACCCCAAAGAGGGACAAGCAACAAGAAACAATATCTAGGGCTAGACACAAGGAGGAGAGCCGGCTTACGGCGACTCCCTCATGATCATAATGAGACCTAGCCACAAACATCATGTAGGGTTAATACCGGATGATGTTTCCCGGGGCCTTAAGCTATCTAAATCCTCGTCTTGTGTGTTGCGTCTCTCGATTCCGCTCAACCCCTTCAAGCTACCACATAGATGCGTTGACCTCGCGACTAAGTCCTTACTTTAGGACATCTGCCGTGACAAATCCACGACAGTTGGCACCCACCGTGGGGCTAGAGCACGGTGGTGTTGAGTTCTTGGAGGGATCTCTCCTAGGGACCGAGAGCTCACGATTTTCCGGATGAAGAAGAGCTGATTTGGAAGGATTTGCATCAGCTTCAAGTTCATCCGTTCAGATTTAAGATATGTGAAATTTGAGGTCAAGAAAAATTTAGGGTTCCGTTTTGTGCGGCGGGTTATCTGTGAATCTGATTTACCCTGTGGAGTTTTGAAAGAATAAAGATCTTTGGCAGGAGAAACTGGCAAGATCTCCGCAAACCAATCGATGAGACCTTCAGTGGCGCACGTGCAGGATCACGCCCAACCATCCAAAAGCTCGCACATTACGAAAAACCAGAAAACAACGCTGATGGAGTTTTGCTCGTGTACGAGGCCTCGCGTTATGAGCATCTATGGGGTCAGCCATAAAGTAAAATCATTCGAGTTGTTTCTGCAGCTGCGGGCGATAAAGAGTATAAAAAAGGCGTCCATCAAAGTCCTGATACACAGGCGTGAAGACAAAGGCTCGTAACATCAACTTAAGGCTGGCTAATTGCTATTACTAGTCAATTAATGCTAGTGCTACTATCACTACTTTACTCAAGCCTGAAGAAGTACGTGGAGGAATCAATCAGGATTTGTTTGCCACTCGTATTTGTGTACGCATGAGGTGTCCTGGTCGGAAGCAGCGTATAAGTTTCTAATCTGAGTTGGATAAAAAAAGGAATGGCCCACGACCAGGAATTTTGGGCGTGAAACTCGTTTTCTGCCATCGAGCCGGCCTCGTTTGACTGATCTCCATCGGGCCAGTAGTTCTCCACCTTCGAGTCCGGATCCGCCTCCACTTGCGAGCCGACCTACCACGTCAAATCATCGGATCTCGTCTGCTGGTTTTCTCTGGGCTGCCCCCGTAACGAGCCGACCTGTTGACCAGCAGGCCTCGCGCCATTTTCTGCTACGGCCCCGCGGCGAGTCGCCGCCTGTTTCAACCGCTGCTATGGCCTCGTGGAGAGTCGTTTTCTGCTGCCATGGCTCGTCTTAGCTGGTTAACAAAGAGAAGCTCTGCTCAAGGGACCATGTGTACACCATTTTGGACTTATTCAAATAAAAAAAAGGAGGAGAGGGTCACGTTGAGACCTCAGGGGTTAGAAGACAGAAAACCAATCAACTCTTCTATCAAAAACAAAAGCAGCACTATGCATTGTCCATCACCAGCATCCGACAAAAAATACCAGGTGCTATTTTTCCTATGTATTTTATAAGTACATGTTAGTTCATCTGACAACAATTACTCTGCCTGTAATGTTTTTACGCAGGGCGACTATTAAAAAAATAGGGGGTGGTGTTATACCACGGATGCATGTTCCGCTGTGCCGCACGGCTTCATGGACAGGCGTGTCATGGTCCGGTTTACATCAACGCGCTGGCCGACTCGCCCTTCCGTGCTGCATTACAGCGCCATGGACGACTCACCCGTCCGCCCTCGCGGCCGGTTCACACGTCCGCATCGGCTTACAACGAGGAGGACAACTTGCTCGTCCGCACCGGCTTACAACATCGCGGCCGACTCGTCTGTCTGCTCCCGTGGCTGACTCACCCGTGAGTGATTTCAGTTTCACCTAAGTGATCATTAATTTCATGGCGGATTGTTACCGGCCTAAACACATCAGGTGATATCTATCCGTTTAAGTTTATGTTATTTAGCATATATTGTTTTTTGTCAAAGAACAATTACTCTGGCTTGTGATGTTTTTGATACGGGACAATTGTTCACTACATCAACACGACGTGGTTGACTCACATGTCCGCGCGGCTTACCGCGCCTGCGGTTGACTCGCCCGTCTGCGCCGGCTTACAATGTCGCGACCGACTCATTTGTCTGTACTACTTCTGATGTTGCGGTCATCTTTACCGTCCGTCTCTCGTGGCATGGTTTACATCAACACATTGGGCTGCACCTGTCTACATGAGTTGTTTATTGAGTATGAGCAAGTCACTACTTGGGAAGCCCGGTTTTCTTCCAACAAATTGGAGGCAAATTATCATGTATTATCAGCCGCCGTCTACACTGGATGGCTCAATGGGCAGACACACAAGTCGCCGCCACTACAGTTTGGTTAACTTCCAACAGCCAGTTGGAAGGAACCATTGGCCGAGTTGCTGACACGGTTCATACGTGATCGTTTATAACCCGCCGCAGTCACCTCAACCTTCTGAGGATTCACAGCACGTTATCAACGCCAATGATATACACCTTCTGCTATGGTAAAATATGGAGAATCTCAAGCCAACTCTCTGAGTCATCTTGAGACTCGGGGGCTACAATGGTATGGCTCGGCAAAATTTACGGTTTCAATGGATTCAAGAACTCCGGGTCATTGGAGGGAAGGTAACCCGGTTCCAGAGGCTACCGCTATATTGGTGAAAAATTTAAAAGCCGTTAGAAAATTTCCGGCTTAAAAAGAAAGACTCCGGTTTAAAATCCGGTTCAAGGGACATCTCTCTCCCACAAAGCATTGACACTCTTAATATCTGGTTTAAAAACCGGTTCAAGGGAAATTTATTTACCGCAAGGCTTTGAAGCTCTCAAATCTGGATCAAATCCGGCACAAGGTAAATTTATCTCTCTCAAAGTTTTGAAGCTTTAAAATCCGGTTTAAACTTCCGGTTCAAAAAGAATTAGTCTTTCGCAAGTTCGAATTCTCATAAAGATTAAAGGGTGCCAAAAAGAACTTGCTGCCATGATGCGCGGTTGAAACATAGGTATCATGCCTTATGGCTTATCTTATTATGGTCACTTGGGGGCTTCCTGCTCATCGGGCATAGCTATCAGTACCATCTTGATCGGCGCAATGCCAAAACTTATATGGTCATTTGGGGGCTTCCTGTTCAAAAATAGGTTGTATTCGAGCCAAAGAGAACATAGTTGTCGATACCCTTTTGATTAGAAAACTGCTGAACCTACTTGGGGGCTTCTTGATCGTATCCGAATCATAGCTCAACCCCTTTGGGAATCAATGTGGATAATATTCGAATCAACGTCGCTAAACAACTCTTAAGGTCACTTGGGGGCTTCCTATTCAAGCATAGGTCATATTCGAACCAAAGAGAACATAGCTGTTGATACCCTTTTGATTAGCAAACTGCTGAACCTACTTGGGGGCTTCTTGATCGTATCCGAATCATAGCTCAACCCCTTTGGGAATCGACGTGGATCATATTCGAATCGGTGTCGCTAAACAACTCTTAAGGTCACTTGGGGGCTTCCTGTTCAAACATGGGTCGTATTCGAACCAAAGAGAACATAGCTGTCGATACCCACTTTGATCGGCATCGCCAACGCCACTGGGGGCTATATGATCGTATTCGAATCTTAGCTTAACCCCTTTGGAACGGTTTACTGATCGTATTCGAATCAGAAGCCTCAAAATTTTTATCTATTTTTATACAAGCGCAAGTATTTGAGTTGTCACAAATATCATATGTGCCGGTTCTTACAGAGTTGAGTTATCAACTTCATTGTCCGGGTCACATAAATCGGCGGTATCATTCAAAGGATCATAGGGATCTTGTGATCTACTTGTGTGCAGGATAAGACTATATTTGGGTGGTTACCCACCCTCGCTTTTGATATTAAGTCGCCAGGGCATATGTTGTTTAAACTCTGTGAAGGATCTACAGAGCTATGGCTTACATAAATGATCAAGTTCAAGCCCATCATCAAAGATTGAAATTGATGTCTCAAAAGGGTTATTAATTTGATTTTCTCAAAGGCTATACGCCACCGGGTTACAAAGAATGCGCATCAGCCAAGAGCCGCCAGGTATTTAAACTCCAGATTTACTTGTCAAACGATGAGGTATTCAAATTTTTAATAGCCAAAACTGGCTGGATTTTCATGATGATATTGAATGATTGAGGTTTTCATACCAGATTATATTGTTCAAATCTTAAATAGCCAACATGGCTGGATTTCTATTGTGATTATCGATAACCAGTGTTATGATTGAGGTTTTCAAAGTCGCTTCAGCGCAATGGCTATTATTTTATCAATGGATATGATTTATTCTACAATGAAAGGAATAGTCCCGAGTCGCTGCAGGCTTACGACCCGGCACTTGAGGGCTACATTATTCAAATTGAGATTACATCGAATATACAAGTTCCAGGTTTCTGCAAGCATGACAACCCGGCACTTGGGGGCTACATATGTGGAATCGTCAGTTTATGACTAATGATTGAGAGGAATAACCCGGATTTCTTCAAGGTTGCAACACTTATATTGAAGCAAGTCTTAAGTTATCACTATGTTCTCCTCTTAAGACTTGGGGGCTACAGGTATTATGCATATAAAGAAGGAACATCTTTAAATTCTCGGCTTTGAGTAAAATTAGGAAGATCAATTACATGACCCGGTGTCAACAACAATTATGACCCGGTATCGTCTGTTTTATAATCCGGCAGTTTTTGGTAATGATAAACTGGCAAGTTTTACATCTTCAAGCCGGGAGAATATCAGATGAGTATTTGAAGACCAAAATTATTTAACCCTGCGCCTTGGAAGCCGACTCAAGTGGTTATTCTTCACAATATTTTTCTGTGAGAAACCAACATCAGCAAATTGAGTATGAAGCTAGCTTATTTAACCCGGAGCACAAGGAATTAAGGATGATTAGGTGCCGGCGTACAAGAATTTTTAACCCGGAACATAATCTGTCAAATTTGTTCTTGTGTTTATTTTGCAGCATAAGTTTACCATGGATAAATCCAAGCTAAACTTGGGGGCTAATGTCGGGGATATACCCCGCGGTGTAACCCGGCCGGATGTATAACCCGGCCGGACTTGGCGACTCACTAATGACCTGCCCTGACTGGACGACACACTAAGTGACCCGCCCGATTCTGGTGGCTTATGGGTGACCTGGCAAGCAGATAAGAGGAGCGACGAGACCCGAGGGCCCAGGAGGCTCAAGTCCCAGTAGGCCGGATTACGGTATGGTAGGCCGGCTTAAGAGGAAAGGCGTGAGGAATATCTCCCTTACAAGGAATCAAGACCCGGACTTGTATCCGACTAGTAGTAGAATATAGGCTAGTCCTAATCCTATTTGGACTCCACATGTAACCCGCCCCTCTAACTTATATAAGGAGGGGCAGGGCACCCCAAAGAGGGACAAGCAACAGGAAACAATATCTAGGGCTAGACACAAGGAGGAGAGCCGGCTTACGACGACTCCCTCATGATCATAATGAGACCTAGCCACAAACAGCATGTAGGGTTATTACCGGATGATGTTTCCCGGGGCCTGAAGCTGTCTAAATCCTCGTCTTGTGTGTTGCGTCTCTTGATTCCGCTCAACCCCTTCAAGCTACCACATAGATGCGTTGACCTCGCGACTAAGTCCTTACATTAGGACATCTGCCGTGACAAATCCACGACACCCCGGGAGACAAAGTTTTGTGTTTGTGTGAGAGAAAGAGATTCCACATGGAGAATCATAGCGAGAGACACATAGCAGGGAGCGAGATATACTTAGAAAGAGATAGAGTGATGAAGGTCAATGGAGAGAGTATCGTCAGTGTGTTACGAAGATAAAAGATCATTTTCAACATACAGGTAGCACGAGAGATGCCTGAGAGACGATGAACACGTATAGGTCCAGAGACATAGCTATATGAGACGAATATCTGGATTAAAGGGGATTCAAATATTTAAACTGGAGATCACGACATCGATAATATCATAATGCAAATTGGTGTATCAAACATGCATATTCATTTGAATTTGGGCACATGTGTAATGTTATATAGTTTATCAATATTGGTGATCCATAGATTCTTCAATTACAAACAATGCATGGTTTATATGCAATTAATGTCTAAACGGGATTACACTATATGTTGCGTGTGTGAAACACATCATACATGTTTGAGAAGTTAAAAAAACCCGCATGAAACACACATTAATTGGAGACAGTTAGCGAGGAATGCATACATTGGATTTCAACATAAAGTGGTTTCAAATATTTGAAAATCCAAATTGATGGATACAAATGGTGTTGTGCTTTTGAAAGTATATATGTAAAAAAATGATGTATATAGAATGTAATTCCAATTGAAAATGGAACCCCCCCGAAAAAAATAGTAGAATACAAACGGGATTCGAATTGAGTTGGCACGATAAACGTGCAGTGTGCAAAATTTGAGCGAAGCGGGAAAGTCACAGTAACTGCCCGAAACCAAAATCTACGAGATGGAAATCACTACTGCCTATCCCTGCCGCGCAAAGCCTGTCTGCTGGAGTTCTATAGGTTTGAATAGGGGTAGGTTTGTAATTTCACCCAAACATGACGTAACTGCCTCTCACCCGGATTCATACACGGTGGGCGCCAAAACTCAGTGTGCCCTCGGCCGAAATCGACTCCCTCCCCGATTCATATTCATACACGGTGGGCGCCAAAAACAAACTCTCGTCGGCAAATATTCAGTGTATGCGAGATTACCGTCCTATCCCCAACCGACTAATATTGCTGTGATGTAGTAGAAATTTGAAATGGAGGCTAAGTTTGTAAATTTCCTCGCATTTCAGACAAGCACGCCCTGAATACATGGTTCCCCCCTTCCTCTCTACCTCCCTTTTCCCCATTCATACTCCGTGGGCACCAAAACACCCTCTCCACCCCACCCTCCTCCGTCCGCCGACGTCCGCCACCCCATCCACCGCCGTCCTCCTCCACCATGTCGGAGCTGATACCCCGATGCCGCCGTCCATTACAAGAGATCGACCTCTCTCATCCACGCCTTCGGACCGGGATCCTTGCATCCTATCCTCTCGCTTCATCCCCGCCATCGTCCACCTTGCCGGCGCCGCTCCTACGACAGTCTCGTCCACCGCGCCCCACCGCCACCGTCTACCCTCCTAGATCTTCTTCCACGCCACCGACAGCCATCGCTACCGCAGCACCGTCAAATTCTCACCAGATGTGTACACGGCGCCGCACCAGAGGTGGTACTCTTTCGTATCTGCTCAACTTATTTATCGCAGCAAGAAAATAGGTCGCCACTGCTTTACTCCGATTTCTTGTCTTGGTTGCGAAGTTGCCTTTATCCGGTTTGCACCTTCAGTTCCGCCATGGCACGCTCAACACTATACTCCCAATGCTTATGGTTTTCCCCTTTTATATTCCACACTAGTTAAATCACAGTAGACTAAATTTCAAAATTGGGTCAGTCGATTTTTCAGAGCTCACTAGAGTTCGCCAGTGCGATCCAAGGGGCTCAGGTGGTTGTGGACCCTCGCCGAACAAAGAAAACTCAACGCGGGTGGGGGGTGGGGGTGGTGGAGGAACACAGGCAGTGGGGGCCGATGGTCCGGCCGGCGGCCCGTGCGGTGTTCTGTATGGGAAGAATCAGAGACGAGGAATAAGAAGGGTTAGGAGACGTAGGATCTTCATCCAACCGCCTGAAATGGTTGAGAGACAACTGGGAGTTGCATTCTTAATGCGCTCTGGTTCATCATGTGAGGGCACTTCGCAACCAATATTTGATTATCCAAAATTTGCTTGCTCTTCTTTACCATGTTCGATAGTCCTGGCATACGTGATCGATAGGCTTTCAATTACTAGCGGCAATACAACACCGTATTTTCAAGCCAGTTCCACTTTCCCGATTTATATATCGTGGTTATGGTGTACCCCTGTTATGTACACTATGATCTGCCTAGTTGCTGTGTGCTCTTGTTATCATGGTTTGGCAATATACTATCTATACAGTATATTATGAACCTATCATCTGCCAGCTATCCTTACTTCTGGAGCCTATTTTTTTGTGTACTTGTGCCAGATTATATAAATGCACGCACGATATTACATTACACATGAGCTCTCTCATCAGAATCCAGTGATAGCACATAAGTGTTTATAGGGGCGCCCCTATATTTGAATATCATCTGCATTACGCTCCCCACCTATTCTGGAAGCAATGAAACTCATATGCTCCCCACCTATTGATTCTTGTTCAGAATATCATTCTAATGACTATTCTAACCTCGAGGAGTCAAAGGCAGATGGCCTTTCCTGTTCACCCATCAAGGTGCCTGTTCTAATTTGGCAAGGTTTTATTGATTGCGAGTATCTTGCATATGTTGTCTTGCATTTTTCTACTTTGTTGCACCACCATCTGCTTAGTTTACTCATCATATAACTCGAGATGCTATGCCCATCCATTATCAATACATATTCCATCTGTCGTCATGCCATGTTTTTCCACTCAAATGTTGTTCTTGTGCATCAGACATCAAAAAGTAAGAGGGTGATTGCCGAACCTGAAGGAGCACCAGCAAAGTCCTTGAAAAACGTGGTGGTGCCGGAGAAATCAGACAGCGCCCCACTTATATTGGATGTACAACCAGTGACACAAAACATAGGACCGACTCCAGCAGACTGTACCCATACTTCACTGGCCACACCACTAGCCCCACCACACAGGACCTGCACTTCAGCAAAAGGTATACCGATTTCATTTGCCATAGCACCAGCCATACCACAGAAAAATCAAACTCCAGCAAAAAGTACAGCAAGTCCACCGGCCGAAGACCTATCCCAACTGCAGAGACGGCCAATTCCTACAGATTGGAACCCCATTCCATTTATTCCCAGTTTAAAAGACAATGATTTCAATGTTGTTAGGGACTATGTGCATATATTCCCATCATGGGAAGATTATAGTGAAGACAAACACCATTTTCACATCTTCCTGTCCAACTTACGTGTAAGTGCTATTATTCATGGTTATTATTTTCCTGTTTTCTACTGATCGAACACATCAATGATTTACATTACATTGTTGTAACTAGGTGAGGGTCAATCTGGATAGTCATGACGAGCAAAGCTTGCTTGTGCTTTTCAAGGAAGCATTGCAGCAGTATCGGTGTTACCTGAGGAAATCACACTTTGATGGAAAGTCTATAAACGAATTTCCGGTGAAGTCTCCTGTGCTAAATTTAGAAGACATTGAATGGAAAAACCTTGTTATGCACTGGTCTCATTCCCAGGATGAGGTACTGTCTATGAAATCACATGACAATTTGAACTTGTACTTTTCCGCATGTGCCTTACAGATCTTTTTTGGAGGAAATCAGCTCGAAGAAGAATTCCGGTTTGAAAAGAATGACAGGATATTGCAAATATGCTGCCCGCTGCTTTGCTCTTGTTAGTACCTGTTGTCCTGTATCACTGTACTTGCATACATACCTGGTTCATTATGTGACAGTAGTATGCATGATAGCTTGCTTATCAATTGTTCGCTCCAAATTATTTGATCTGTATGAATGGTTACATTAGTGTAGAATATATCCAATGCCAATGAATTTTTTTAGCTCTGCATTGTTCTTGTAAGTACATGTTGTCCTTTATCAGTGTACTTATATTGACAGGTAGTTGTTCATGTACCATCACTCTGCAGCTTATTTTCCTTTGCCCTCCATTTTCTACACATCAGATCTATATTTACTCTTACCATAAGGTTGGTACTGAAGAAGTTTAGCTGTGCATTGCTCTTGGCTGTGCCTTTTTCCTGTATCGCTGCACATACATTTATAGCTACTTGGTTATGTAGCATCACTCTTCATCTTATCTTAAATATTCTCCATTTTTTCGTATATTATCACATCTATATATACTCTTAACAAAATGTAGAATAAAGGCAATGCTTATGAAGAACATTCTGTGCTAAACTTCTTGAATTGCCCCCCCCCCATCAGCATGGACAAGGGCTTTATAGAGCCTGTCTTCACCAGTAATGTAAGTTTGTCCTTCTCAAGCCTTCAAACTTTGTTGTGTATATTTGGTTAGGCATGACTGCAACAGCTATTTATTTTTGGTGTTTGCATCAAATTGCATGTTTAAAGTTTATTATGTAGTTCATAAACAAAAGTTTGTCCTTCTCAATTTAAGTTTTCAGTTGTACAACCAAGTTCCTTCTTAATACCATGTAAATTAAACTATACAGAGCAAGTGATCTTCTTTTGCACTGCATGTATGCTTCTGTTCTTCGTCTGTAATCCAGTGGTGTGGTGAACCTACCCACTACAACACAATGTCATATTCTGCAATGTCTTAACTATGAACAATGTCATATCATTCTACTATTATTTAAACCGCCTCTTTATTTGCCAATCTGAAATGGGATAAATTGACAGCACACTAACCATTGATACTTATGAGTTCTTGATCTGTAATCCAGTGGTGTCGTGAAGCTGCCAACTCCTTCACAATGTCAATTCCTGCCATGTCTTGACCAGAACAATACCATATTGTGTTAATGTAATTTTAAACTGTGTCACTTTATTCGTCAGTCAGAAATGTGATGAATTGTCAGCACTGATACTTTTATGTGCAAAACCTGTCATCTGTCTGCTTGTGTATCTTTCAGAGTGAGGAAGATATAAGTGTTGAACAAGCACAGTCTCATCATCTTGCTTAGCTGCTTGGGCTGCAGCTCCCCAGCAGGGCTAACCTTTCTTGAACTCTATTGAAGTGCTGTTGGTTTTGTATATTATTTTGTCGGCGTGTTTATTTGCACTGGTGGCGATCTTTGATGCCCAGTGTATGTAATCTGCTGTCTGCTTGTGCTTTATTATCATAGTGGCGAACTTTGATGCCCAGTGGATGTAATATGCTGTAATTTCTTTATTGTATAGTCTAGGTTTTTTCTTATTTACGATGCTGTAGTTATTTTACTGTATATATATCCTGTCTTCGCAGTAAACCGGCCAAACCTTAAAATTACGGTATATAATCGGGCCATCATGCAATCACGATGTATGATCCGCATCATGGGCCCCGTCAAACTGGCCCACTAGTAGATTCGGGCCTTTAATAGGCTGAGTAACCCCCGGCCCTCTTTTCGCAAGAAAACTCAATGGGCTGTTAGGAGGCTGAGAAGTAGGCTGGGCCTGAAACGTGCCGAATAGCTCACGGGCCGGCGGCAGCCCAAAATGGACCCCGGCCCATGATTGTGCGAATCAATTCACGGGCTTTTAACAGGCCAAAGTTGTCTTGGTCCTTGGTTGGCCCAATCAGATATCGGCTGTGAGTAGGCCGGATGCAAACCGGGCCGTAGTTAGGCCCAACTATATGACGGGCTTTTAACAAGCCGAAATTAATATAGGGCCGAAATGTTAAATGGGCCCTTAACAGGCCGAAACTAATATCAGGCCGAATTACTAAATGGGACTTTAGCAAGTGGGCCCAAAAGCATAGCTTCCAGTCAACGGGCCGAATCTGATATGGGCCATAATTGAGCCCAAAGCCTCTTAAAGGGCCGGACCTGATCTAGGCCGTGATTTGGCACAAAAAGTGGGAGGCTTTTAACGGGCCGGATCTTATACGGGCCATTACTAGGCCCGGAACGTGGCAGGCCATTAATGGACCGGATCAATTATGGGCCGGCATTTGGCCCAAAATATGGCAGCCAGTTAATGGGCCGGCCTACTAGGGTCCTCAAAATCTTGTGGGCCTATAGCTGGGCCGGCCCATTAAGGTCGGTGAAATCTCGTGGGCCTTTAGCTGGGCCGGCCCATTATGATCCGCAAGAATTTTGTGGGCCTTTACCTAGGTCGGCCCATTATGGCACACAAAAATCGTGTGGCCCTTTACATGGGCCGGCCTATTATGGCCCGCGAAATCTTGTGGGCCTTTAGCTGGGCCAGCCCATTATAGTCCGCAAAATCTCATGGGCCTTTAACTGGGCCGGCCCATTATGGGCTACAAAATCTTGTGGGCCTTTAGTTGGGCCAGCCCATTTAAACTTGATTGGCTGTGCCACGCGTCGACGTATCATAGGCGCCTTCTGTCCAATGAGTGGATGACATATGTCCCAACGATGAGCCGACATGTGTTTCCTCCAGCTAATGATGATTTTACACGTGGAAAATCTCCATTGGTCGGGGCTGTTAATGGGTTATCGGATCCAAAACCCGACCCGATAGCTTAAGGGCTGTTGGCGTTCTGGGAACGGGGGTCCCCAGACTTGCCTGCCTGCGGCCTGCGGCATGGCTCAAAGGGGGCCCAGCACGGCCCATCTTCATCAACACAAGCTCAAGACCCTTGTGAGGGGCCAAGCCTCGCGGGATGGACGGCAAGGAGCTTCCTCAGGCACGGCCTCGTCAGGCTGGCTCACGAGGAGGTGGAGAGTTCAGAGCGGGGTACCTCGCGAGGTGCCCATGACGCAAGCCATGACGATCAAGGGCACCGGCCCGCGCAGTGTCCTTCTTCCCTCTTTGGTGCAAGGGGAGCAAGCGCAGGCGAGAGCATCAAGCAAAGGCATCCATTTCGGTGCAACAAGACCAAGACCAGTCCAACGGCAGGATGGAGGTCACCGTGGAGCCCAAGTCGGCGTCACCACTAGAGCCTTTGACAGGCGAGGACCAACTTTAGTCAGGATAAGTGTACTAGATGTTCCCCTTCAAAATGGCCAATTGTTGGCGCCCTTCTCGCTCGATATTTGGGAACAGGCCCAGGGCCTTTGCCTATAAATAGGACTAGCCACCCACAGGGTAGAGGCATCTGGATAGAAATCTGGAGATAAGATAGGCATCTAGAATCAACCCCTCCAAAGGGACAACGCCACCACAAGAACAGATCCTCGCGAGGCTGTTCTTCCTTGTATTGTTCATCATCAGCCCAAGAGGCAATCCACCACACCACACACTGGGGTAGGGTATTACACGACAATGGTGGCATGAACCAGTATAAACCCTATGTCTCTTGCGTTGTGCTTCTCGTAGTTTATATCTTAGCGATTCGGTGAGGAACAGGTAGGTAGAAGGCGAAACCTCTGCGCGCACTCCAGTGTTCGAACCTCAAGGTTCTACCGGAACCCTAAATCAGACATTTGGCGCGCCAGGTAGGGGTGCCCGTGTCGCCCAGACGGCTCCCGTCGGCGGGCGCCCCCCTCGTTCCCCGTCACCTGCCATCAACGTCGCCACCGGCCCGGCAGGGAACAAGCAGCAAGCATCGTCCCAGCACCCGTCGATGAGGCAAGACGGCCACCCCACTACGCCCTCGCTCACCCCCACTGGTTCTTCATCCCGCGCGCCCCGCGCGGCCATGGAGGCTCAAGCTGCACTGATCGCGGCAAACGAGCTCTTGCGCTACCACCCCATCGACGACGTCTACGAAGAATGGCTCGACCGAGTAGCCAAACTCATCCACGCCGTTGGGGGCTCCCCCGCGCCATCTTTCTCGCTGCACCGCGCCCCGCCATGCGCGGGCAATGAAGCTCCTGGGGCGCCTTAGCCACCTCCCCCTCAAGAAGGCGCCCTGGCTCTGAGGCACGCGGCCCCTGGGCGGAATCCGCCCCGTCAGGAACCAGCGCGGCAGGAGCAGAGCTGCCAATAGGTCCCTCACCCTCGAGAAGCTGCCCGAGCGCTCCCAGCTCCGGCTCATCCTGACCACGCTCCTGCTCCAGCACGTCAAGACCCCGCGCTGCACCCAGCTGTGGCGCACGAGGACCCGCAGGACCGAGCCCTTCGTCCTCCAAGGCCTCCCGTGGCCACAGCGGGCTGCCACGCCTTCACCATCGAGCTACGCACCGTTGCGTGGCCCGGCAAGTTCAAGCCAGACCTGCCTCCTTGCTACGACGGCACGGCTGACCCTGCAGAGTTCCTCCAGCTCTACAAGCTGGGCATCAAGGCTGCCAACGGAGACGAGAAGGTCATGGCGAACTGGTTTCCCATGGCTCTCAAGGACGGGGCCCACACCTGGCTTCTGAACCTGGCCCGAGGCACGATCTCCTCCTGGGACGAGATGCGCACCGCTTCATCGCCAACTTCCAAGGTACCCGCGACCGGCCACCCGCCATGAGCGACATGCGCCGCATCAAGCAGCAATCAGGGGAAACCCTGCAGAAGTACATCCAGCGCTTCAACAACGCGCACCTCAAGATTCCCAAGGTGACCGAGGAGGCCATCATCTCAGCGTTCTCTGATGGCGTGCACGATGTCAAAATGAAGGAGGAGCTTGCAATGCATGAAGATCTGTGCACTTCCTTGGAGCTGTTCAACCTGGCGACCAAGTGTGCCAGGGCTGAGGAAGGGTGTCTCTCCCTCCTCGAGTTGCCTGTCGCAGACCCTGAAGAGAAGAAGCCCAAGGCCAAGGACGTGAAGCGCAAAGGGGCTGCCATGCTTGCGGCAGAACCAGACACCAAGCGGGGCAGAGATCAGCCCGAATCCTCCAAGGGCAGTCGGTACTGCGTGTACCACGACCTCCACACCCATAACACCAATGAATGCCAAGAGCTCCGGGCCGTGCGTGAAGGACAGACTGGCCGGCGTCCCGACCGTAGCGACCGGGGCTACGGACGAGGAGGAGGAAGGAACGCAAGGCGCTGGGACGACCGTGGCCCACGTCAAGGGTGGGGCGACCAACCTCGCGAGGATCGCTGGCAGGACCCGCCTCGCGAGGGAGGATGTAGAGATTAGCCTCGCGAGGATCGCCCGCAAGGTAACGCAGGCCTCCCTCCGCTACCGCCGCAGCCAAGGAGAAATGAGGACCGTCATCAAGACGAGGGGGCTGGGGGCTTCCAGGAACCACGTGCGATCGCCTGCATCCTAGGCGGAGCTCAAGCCCCAGCCTCTCAGCGCATCTTCAAGCAGTTCGCCCGAGAAGTGAATGTAGTCCTCCCCAAGCTCGAGGCCACGCGCCCTCTCAGGTGGTCGGCATGTGCCATCACGTTCAGCTCAGCGGATCAGCTAAAGTGCGCGGCCACAGCCGGAGTCCCCCTGATGCTTTGTTCCCCAATCATCAGCAACGTGCTAGTCACCAGGACCCTCATCGATGGAGGAGCAGGGCTCAACGTCCTGTCCGTGGAAACATTCAACAATCTCCAAGTACCCTACAGTCAGCTTCAGCCAACCAAGCCTTTCTCCGGAGTCACCGACGGCTCCATGGTCCCGATTGTGCAGGTCTTCCTCCCTGTCGCCTTCGGGGCACGCGACAACTACCGCACCGAGCTCATCGACTTCGACGTCGCCCACATTCGCCTGCCGTACAACGCCATCCTCGAGTACCCAGCGCTGGCCAAGTTCATGGCCATAACCCACCATGGCTACAACGTCCTCAAGATACCAGGAAGCGGCGGAGTCATCACGGTGCCCTGCGAAGAGAGAGACGCAGTTTGCTCCCTGGAGAGATCCTTTCAGTCCGCATCACTGGAAGACCCGGATCGCGGAAGCAGGGGGCTTCCCGAGGCCGCCCCCAAGAAGAAGAAGACATCAGCTGGCCTGGCCCCTCAGGAGGCAGGTCCCTCAGGACCCGCGCCTGCTCAGGGGAACCTCCTTCCATCGCATAGGGAAGCGCGCCCGGCGCCCTCCTCAGGCAGGGCTCGGGGACTCTCCCCTCGAGGGCCGTCGACCTCGCCAAGGTCACGAGGGAGGCGCTTGGGCACCACGTGGAGGCGTGTTTCGAAGCACGTTTCCATCAAGAAGGAGCAAGGCAAGGAGGGCCAAACCCTCAGGAGTTCGTCAGCAAGGCCATTCAGGAGCTACAGGAGTCAAGGGTCATGAGAGGCAGCCGCCGCTTACCCGCTGTGGCCCCCCATCCAGGCGAGGATGGTGGGCTGCGCGTCTGCATCGACATATCAGGGCTCAACCAAGCCGCGTCTCAGGAGCGCCTCTGGCCTTCGTGAGTGGGACGCTGTGAGGTTCCACCTCACAGCTACGTTCGCATGCCTTACGGCTCGCCGAATGCAGCTGCTGCGTACCAGCGCATCATGAGGGCCATCCTGGAGGCTCAAGAGGTCAGGCGTTCTGCAGCCCTGGTGGAGATGGAGACGGTCCGCGAGGAGCCACCAGCGCCTCCGGAGCCTCCCGAGAGCCCAGCGCCTGGGGGCTCATGAGGATTTGCTCCAGCAGCCCACCGAGTCTGCTGCATCAACACCCCTTCGTCTTCAGCGTCATCAGGTGCCATCTTTCTAGTTTCATTTCCAACTGGGAGCACCCTTAGGGCTGCATTATTCCCAGGCTGCATGGGTCCGTCCTTGTGGTGTGTATCTCTTTTATTTCATGTTCTTAGCTTACTCTGCTAGGGGCGCCCCTCGGGCTGCATTACCCCCAAGCCACTCGGGTCAGACCCAGTGGCATGTACCCCTCTTGCATTTATCTTAGGGCCATGTTTTCGACCCGTCATGCTTGTTGTTTGGTGCCTGTTCATGGTACCTTTTTCTTCTTGGATGTCGCAAGCTTGCGCGTTAAAGGGGGGGTGCCTGAGCATCGCGACTCAGGGCTCCTACCGGCTCTCCGGCCCTCACCCTCTGGTCTGCCCACGGCATCGCTCCCTGGCATGCCAGC
>NC_041383.1:305421906-305422841 GCF_002162155.2 Triticum dicoccoides | reverse complement strand
CATCGCGACTCAGGGCTCCTACCGGCTCTATGGCCCTCACCCTCTGGTCTGCCCACGGCATCGCGCCCCGGCATGCTAGCGACGGCTGAGACCAGCCCGAGATCCGGGACCCGAGGACGTAGAGTTTCGACATCTAACCCAGCTTGTGCCACGACCGGGTTTTCCAGGTAATAAATTTCCAGAAAAGACCGTCGTGCTCATCAGCCCCAGGATTACTGTTAGCTAATGAGGCTCCAACTTGATACAGAAATTCCAAGCAAAAATACAAAAAAATATGTAGTACAAGACCATTCTGGCTTGTGAGTACAACAAATGGTTTCTAGTGGTTGATGGCGGAAGCGGGTTGTGAAACATCAGTGTCTATGGGACTCCATTTCCCACGGGAACAGCTGACCAGGTTAATTCCTATCTTCGCGAGGCGGCTATCTCCATTGAGTGGGTTCCGGGGCTGGCATCGCGTCGCTCATCTCCGTGCAAGATAATCTGGCCAAGACAATAGCCAGGGACAAGCCAGTGAGTACTTTGAATGTACTCGCAAACATTATGAATACAGGTATAATATAACAATGATGTGCTGAAAATATTTTATGCTCATGACGTCAGTCACAAAAGATAAATAAATCTCGGATGCGTGCAAGCAAGTTATTTATAAAATTTCAATAACAGAGTAGCATTAAAATTTATGAAATAAATAACAAGTAATGCCACAGTCGGACGTCTGAGCGACACCACATAAAGGGCTTTAAAAGAAATGCCATAGTCGGGCGTCTGGGCGACGCCACATAAAGGGCTTTAAAAGAAATGCCACAGTCAGGCATCTGGGCGACGCCACATAAAGGGCTTTAAAACAAATGCCACAGTCGGGCGTCTGGGCGACGCCACAAAAAAGGGCTTTAAAAGAAATGCCACAGTCGGGCGTTTGAGCGACGCCACAT
>NC_041383.1:305405436-305421708 GCF_002162155.2 Triticum dicoccoides | reverse complement strand
GCCACATAAAGGGCTTTAAAAGAAATGCCACAGTCGGGCGTCTGGGCGACGCCACATAAAGGGCTTTAAAAGAAATGCCACAGTCGGGCGTCTGAGCGACGCCACATAAAGGGCTTTAAAAGAAACAATCATAATGAATATCCCTGGAGGTAGAACCATCCCAGAGATACTCGATAATAACAATAATATCATGGGTTAGTCAACAATAATAATAATCATCATAGATATCACAAGTCACGAGTAGTAATTCCATTTTTCTGGTTAATGGTTTCACCTCCAAAGACCGACAATAAGACCGACACCTGACCCATCCCAGACTGTAGTCCTTAACCATGGACACGGCTATTCGAATAGGTTTATTCTCTGCAGAGGGTGTACTCTTTACCCACGAGTAACAGATTTCTCTAGTCCAGCAGGACTAATTCCGTTTACGGTCTTTTTGTTGAAAACACACCTAACTTGCACACACCAGCTTATCTCACACGTGTCTGGAATCACCCACGACACCTGTTAAGCAAACTCTAAGTGGGGAGGCTACAACCTCGCGTAGCATGGGATCAAATTTATATCGCGCACTCTAAGGGGTGGCCTCCCCTCTCGGTCCCAACCGAAAACACCCATGCCCCCGGACCAGGTGGCCTGCCTACCAGCTACAACTGGTATCTTCCACCATGGCCTCTCTGTACGGTGTGTGCTGGAAAGAGGTTGACAACTTACTGAACCATACTCTACTTGCTGTAGAGACGAGTGGTAGTACGAAACAAGTATGGGGGTTACTGGAACAAGACTCGATCTACGGTCGACTCTGGAGGTTCAAGTATTCCCTGCATGATTAGCATGACGCATATATTTCATCCAACAAAGTCACCGCTCATATCACCTTACCATGCCATACCAGACATAACCGTCCCGACGGAGACCGGCGACAAACTCGTGCCTACCCAAGGCCGAGGTTTTCCCGGGTTCCTGCCGGTATGCATGCAAGGCACATGAGGGTGATTATCATCACAAATGAGTCCCTTTCCAACAGCATGGAAATCAACAACATGCACCCATGCATATGATCATATCACATGAAATAACAAGTCCTTCGAAATGCGGTGGTGTTATAAATGCGGTGGTATCAACGATCACACCAAAAATATTATGCCGGGGTTCAGAATGCTTGCCTTCAATGTTGTGGAGGGGTGAGGTGCTCTCCAAAACTTTTGAAAGCTTCTTCTCTCTCCCCAAAATCCTATTTAAAAATATATTTGAATTAACACACATTTCAAAAACAGAACCAAAAAGTTGTTTGAAATTTTTTCAAATAAATCTAAAAATAAACTAGATCAAATTTGAGGAAGGTAGGAAAAAGAATCAACTCATTTGGAGTTATATTTAAAAAGTTATAACCAGTCAAAGTTGTGGTCAAATCTGTTTTTTAAAATAAAACAGAAAAGAAAACGTTTCAGAAGGGAATACGTTTTCGGAGCGGGGAAAGCGTACTGGGGAAAATACGCCTTCACTTAACCGACATGGATAGGCGCAGGGTCACAGACAGTGGGTCCAAGGGGCCCACTGGTCAGGTTTGACCAGTCTATCCCTCCCTCCTCTTCCTCTGCCCGAACGGAGGCGAGGCAACGGCGATCGTCGCCGGCGAACGGCGGCTCCCCGCGGGGCTCAGAGAGCGGGGATGGATCCGCCACTCCAGGGCGGTCCTCCCGATGGTCGCCAGGTAGGTGGGGACGGAGGGAGCTGCCGGCAGCGAGCTTCTCGGCGGAGGTGGCCTCGGGAGCAAAGTGATTTGTCTCCCGCGGTGTGTCCCGATCAAAATTGAGTAGTGGGAATGGCTCACGGGAGGATGAGGGGGCTCTTGGTGGAGAGAACGGAGAGTGGGAGGCCCTGGTGGTGCCGAATTGGCCGGGGCAGTGGCGGCGGCTGTAGCTGCCGGAGATGAGGAAGGAGGCCTCCCCGGGTCGATTGGCTGCCAAAGGGGGTCCTCGGGAGGTGGCTTGGGACTGCCTGCGTGCGGGGATGAGCTCTGGGCTCCTTATATAGGCGAGTCGAGGCGGTTCAGCGGCGGCCGCGGATGAGCTCGTTGGCGACCGTCTTTCTGTAGCTGCAGGAGAACGTGGCGGCGACGAGAGCTAGGGGACGAAGCTCTGGATGAGCACGCAGTGCTCACAGGGGCAGGTGGCGAGCCGGGGTGGCTTGGGCGGCGCTGAACGGCGCAGGGCTGTCGGGCGGCGGCGGCGGCTAGCTCTTGGCTTGTCGGGCGTGGCGAGGAGCGGCTTGGCGCGTAGTGGTGAGAAGGGGAGTATGTGGCGAGGTTCTGCAGAGCGGGCCAATGCCGTGGGGGCCAGCGTGTCGGCTCGGCGCACGTGCGTGCCAAACGCACGCTCTGCTCGCGCTCCGGGCGTGCACGGAACGTGCTCGACGCAATGCTAGAGCATGCTACAGAGCTTGGTTGAGACTGGCAATTAACAGATCTAGGTTAGGAGAAACGGGGAGTCTAGTGGACATGCTTGTTTGATCAAAGGTGCAAGTTCACAGTGCAATGCCAAAACTCATGTCAAAACTGATCATGCCCATAAGGTGTTTGACAAAATGCCAAGGGCACTTAGGCATTTCTTGGAGTGGCCAAAATCTCCAGATGGTGGTCTCTTTAGGTGCAAGGGGGAGTGGTGTGGTTAGTTTGCCAAAGGAAGAAACTTGTTAGTGCAAGTTTTACAGAACTTCAATTCTGGACAGGAAATAAATGGCATTATTTCATGCACCAAAAATGATTCAAAAGGTGCATGCTCCTGGACTTAAGGGTTTAACATGGGGGACTACAAGTAGGAGGAATAATCATGGATATAGGAGCAACTAAAATGGTGGTTGCTGTACAAATCCTCAAATTGGATCAGAATGGAAAAGAGGTTGATTCACTCAAAATTTTCAAAGAACATAAATAGGTTTTTGCACAAAGTGAAACAATAGGCTCCTACTGACCTCCCCTAATTTTGGTAGAAGTTTTAAAGAAATATTTAAATAGGTTGTAGTGCAAAATGCACTCTGGACCAGAGATGAAAAATTGAGTGTAGGGCTCAAAATATTTCATGAATGAAATATATTTTAGCATAAAAGTGATTTAAAAACATCACATGACATCTCCAAATTTTTGTGGGAATTTTAAGTGAATTGATCAAATGGTTGTAGTTCAAATATGGCCATTTAACCTTAAAAATCCATTTTTCAAGAAAACCATGATCAAGCAACTAAATCAGTTAATTAGTTATACTGGATAAGGAAAAGTTTTACATGAGAGGTTAATCAAGTCCAATAACACATTTGAAAAGTTTTCTCTCTGGGAAAAGCTCATAATAACAGGGAAGGAAATGATAAAAAAAACAAAATGGAGCTCAAAAATTCAAAGTTTTAAATCCTGGCAAAATTTTATTCCATTAAAACAAGGCCAAATTTTTGGGGTGTCACAATACTAACCCCCTTAAGAAAAATCTCGTCCTCGAGATTTGCTAAAAGCGGTGTTAAGAAAATAATTACGCATTGACGATGTAGCTACAGTGAGAGGGCAATAAGTGGTGAAAAACCACAGTGTGAAAAACTGGGGCTGCGCGGAAAAGTCTACGGTTCGGGACAAAAACGGGTGATTTCTACGCTGGATATAAATTTAGGATAACTCCTAAATTTAGATATACGTTGGTTGTACCCGAGAGCACCGTGCTCTCTCTGGCCGACAGGTGGACCCGGGGTCCACTGTCAGTCTCCTCTTCTTCTCCCTCTGGCCCTTTCTTCCTCCTCTCCCCCGCGCGCTTTCTCCACCGGCGACGCCTAGTGTGTAGGGCATCTAGGCCGTACCGTGGTAGTGTGCGGCGTGCTAGCTGCTGGTGCAGCGTGCACTCACCTCGCGGGCCAGCGCGCTGTCGGCACTGCTCGCGGATTTGACTCCGAACACCGGCGATCGGCGACGAGCGGCGTTGGTGGACTTCGCCCACCATACACCGAGCTCGAGTTATAAAAAACGGCCGGGGTGCCTCTCTCTTCCTCCTCACATCCGGCCTCACTTATCCTCCTCCTTCTTTCTCCATTACTGCTTATAGAAGCTCGGTCGAGGCTCTAATGGCGGAGGCGATGCCGGACTGGTTTGTGATCCTGATATGCGGAGGGCTGGCGACGTTGCTGGGGCTCTCTGTGCTCCTGTGCGCGATGATCTTCGACGAGTATCGCGACGCTGCGGCTCGGGTGTTGGCTCTCCGCGGTGGTGGTGATCATGAGGAGTAGATGGGGTGTGCCGGGTGCTAACTGTTGTTAGGGGGGTGATTAGCTGGATGTAACACCGTTGCAAAGTTTTGCAAACAGTGTATGTGTCCGAATGATTATGGTTGTGAGTCTGCTCGTGGTGCTGAGTGAAATTAAATAATCCACGTCGTGAGAAAGTGTAGATGTAGCAACTCAGCGAAAAGAAAAAATCTCACTCCAGGGTTTTGCGAGGGAAAAACAGTTAATTTAAAGGAGCATAAACCACAACAAAAACTACACACATTAGCAGAAGCCAAATAATTGACTCGTCGTACAAACTCAGGGTATTACGCATAAGTCACACACATAAATAAATGCTGCAAAGAACAAATACAGCAGTGACGTCTAAAATGAAAATGGTAACTGGGCGGGGTCCTGAATGTCTCTGGTAAAGGGATACATTCTTCTTCAATTGGAGGCAGTGGATTGACCAGTCGATGTAGGCGTCTCTCCGGGTCGGGTCTTAGTGGTCTGCCGATGGCAATCTGAGGATTTAAATCTGCGAGGCTCTGGAGATAATCCATCACTTGCTGGTTTAAATGCTCTTGAGCAATTGTGTACTGGATAAGGTTGGCCAGAACTGGGTCTCTCTCAATACGTCCACCGGGAAAAGATGTTACTTCTCCGGGTGCTGCACGGCTCGGAAAGTAATAATATCCTCGTTCGCGGGCATAGGGTACTGCGGATCGAAGACGAGCAATCGCTTCTTTCGCAGCAGCTTCTATGGCCAAGTGTGGGGTTGGCATAGATTTCCCCACAAAGGAAACTTCCGTTGGATCTTGGTTGGGGTCTACAGGAGGAATGTGTACTGCTGCCCAATATTCCGAGGTGGATGGGGTGATCCTCGATTTGAACAGCTCGTACTGGGGTGGCTGGGTAGAACCCATGGTACTACGGGTAAAATCCCACAATATTTTGACAAAGCTACCTGGGGTTGCATCTGGGGTTTTCAGATGAATGCTGGGGTTCGGCATGACAGGAAAAAGCGTGAGTGTTGTGCACAAAGTGAGGGTTGCTGGGTAAGGTCACAAGGTGGCCTTTATATAGCAATGGAGCTGGGTCGTTTTACCGTGGTGAAAGGTAAAAATTTGCCAGCTTAGCTCCAAAGGTCGGGTCAGTGTCAGAGATACACATATCTCATGAAAAGACGCGTTACTGTGGTTGTCGTCGGGTTGGTTTTGGTAGTTGTGCCCGGAAAAATATGCAGCTATGCGCTGACCAATTATGCAAGGCTACTAATAAAACAGAGATACAATGACAGGCTGGTTAATATACACGGTCGCGTGATTACAAAGCGAGGATACATTGAAACTTGGTGCTACTCATACGGCTTAGTCTACCTCGTTTATGTCTAAACGGGCGTGCCGGGTGGATGATGAGGCTTCTCCACGTGTTTCTCTGCCGGGATTAGTCGAAGATGGCGGAGGAACTGCAGGGTCGGGGTAGTGATGATGTGTAGGGGAACGTTGCAGAAAACAAAAAATTTCCTACTCGTTTCACCAAGATCATCTAGGAGTTCATCTAGCAACGAGTGATTAGATGCATCTACATACCTTTGTATACCGCGCATGGAAGCGTTCAAAAGAGCGGTGATGATGTAGTCGTACTCGACGTGATCCAAATCACCGATGACCAGCGCCGAACGGACGGCACCTCCGCGTTCAACACACGTACGGGACGGGAGACGTCTCCTCCTTCTTGATCCAGCAAGGGGGGAGGAGAGGTTGATGAAGATCCAGCAGCACGACGGCGTGGTGGTGGATGCAGGGCGTCACAGCAGCAGGGCTTCGCCGAGACTACGAGGGAGAGACGTAACGGGGGGAGATGGAGGCGCCAGGGGCTGGTCTGAAATCCCTCCTCTCCCCCCACTATATATAGGGGTGCCATGGGGGGGGCGCCGGCCCTAGTAGATGAGATCTACTAGGGGGGCGGCGGCCAAGGGGAGGTTTCCCTCCCCCCCAAGGCACCTAGGGGTGCCTTCCACCACATGGACTCTTCCATGGTGGAAACCCTAGGCGCATGGGCCTATAGGGGCTGGTGCCCTTGGCCCATCTAGGCCAAGGCGCACCCCTACAGCCCATGTGGCCCCCCGGGACAGGTGGCCCCACCCGGTGGACCCCCGGGACCCTTCCGGTGGTCCCGGTACAATACCGATAACCCCGAAACTTGTCCCGATGCCCGAAATAGCACTTCCTATATATAATTCTTTACCTCCGAACCATTCCGGAACTCCTCGTGACGTCCGGGATCTCATCCAGGACTCCGAACAACATTCGGGTTTCTGCATATACATATCTTCATAACCCTAGCGTCACCGAACCTTAAGTGTGTAGACCCTACGGGTTCGGGAGACAAGCAGACATGACCGAGACGACTCTCCGGTCAATAACCAACAGCGGGATCTGGATACCCATGTTGGCTCCCACATGCTCCACGATGATCTCATCGGATGAACCACGATGTCGAGGATTTAATCAATCCTGTACGCTATTCCCTTTGTCTATCGATATGTTACTTGCCCGAGATTCGATCGTCGGTATCCCAATACCTCGTTCAATCTCATTACCGGCAAGTCACTTTACTCGTACCGTAATGCATGATCCCGTGACCAGACACTTGGTCACTCTGAGCTCATTATGATGATGCATTACCGAGTGGGCCCAGTGATACCTCTCCGTCATACGGAGTGACAAATCCCAGTCTTGACCCATGTCACCCAACAGACACTTTCGGAGATACCCGTAGTCTACCTTTATAGTCACCCAGTTACGTTGTGACGTTTGGCATACCCAAAGCACTCCTACGGTATCCGGGAGTTACACGATCTCATGGTCTAAGTAAAAGATACTTTGACATTGGAAAACTCTAGCAAACGAACTATACGATCTTGTGCTATGTTTAGGATTGGGTCTTGTCCATCACATCATTCTCCCAATGATGTGATCTCGTTATCAATGACATCCATTGTCCATAGTCAGGAAACCATGACTATCTGTTGATCAACGAGCTAGTCAACTAGAGGCTCACTAGGGACATGTTGGTGTCTGTTATTCACACATGTATTACGATTTCCGGATAACACAATTATAGCATGAATAAAGACAATTATCATGAACAAGGAAATATAATAATAATGCTTTTATTATTGCCTCTAGGGCATATTTCCAACAGTCTCCCACTTGCACTAGAGTCAATAATCTAGTTACATTGTGATGAATCGAACACCCATGGAATTCTAGTGTTGATCATGTTTTGCTCTAGGGAGAGGTTTAGTCAACGGATCTGCTACATTCAGGTCCGTATGTACTTTACAAATCTCTATGTCTCCATCTTGAACATTTTCACGAATGGAGTTGAAGCGACGCTTGATGTGCCTTGTCTTCTTGTGAAACCTGGGCTCCTTGGCAAGTGCAATAGCTCCAGTGTTGTCACAGAAGAGCTTGATCGGCCCCGAGGCATTGGGTATGACTCCTAGGTCGGTGATGAAATCCTTCACCCATATTGCTTCATGTGCTGCCTCCGAGGCTGCCATGTACTCCGCTTCACATGTAGATCCCGCCACGACGCTTTGCTTGCAACTGCACCAGCTTACTGCCCCACCATTCAAAATATACACGTATCCGGTTTGTGACTTAGAGTCATCCAGATCTGTGTCGAAGCTAGCATCGACGTAACCCTTTACGATGAGCTCTTCGTCACCTCCATAAACGAGAAACATTTCCTTAGTCCTTTTCAGGTACTTCGGGATATTCTTGACCGCTGTCCAATGTTCCTTGCCGGGATTACTTTGGTACCTTCCTACCAAACTTACGGCAAGGTTAACATCAGGTCTGGTACACAGCATGGCATACATAATAGAACCTATGGCTGAGGCATAGGGGATGACGCTCATCTCTTCTATATCTTCTGCCGTGGTCGGACATTGAGCTGAGCTCAATTTCATACCTTGTAACACAGGCAAGAACCCCTTCTTGGATTGATCCATATTGAACTTCTTCAATATCTTATCAAGGTATGTGCTTTGTGAAAGACCTATGAGGCGTCTCGATCTATCTCTATAGATTTTGATGCCTAATATATAAGCAGCTTCTCCAAGGTCCTTCATTGAAAAACTTTTATTCAAGTAGGCCTTGATGCTGTCCAAGAGTTCTATATCATTTCCCATCAGAAGTATGTCATCTACATATAATATGAGAAATGCTACAGAGCTCCCACTCACTTTCTTGTAAACGCAGGCTTCTCCATAAGTCTGTGTAAACCCAAACGCTTTGATCATCTCATCAAAGCGAATGTTCCAACTCCGAGATGCTTGCACCAGCCCATAAATCGAGCGTTGGAGCTTGCATACTTTGTCAGCATTCTTAGGATCGACAAAACCTTCCGGCTGCATCATATACAATTCTTCCTTAAGGAAACCATTAAGGAATGCCGTTTTGACGTCCATTTGCCATATTTCGTAATCATAGAATGCGGCAATTGCTAACATGATTCGGACGGACTTCAGCTTCGCTACCGGTGAGAAAGTCTCATCGTAGTCAACCCCTTGAACTTGTCGATAACCCTGAGCGACAAGCCGATCTTTATAGATGGTCACATTACCATCCGCGTCTGTCTTCCTCTTAAAGATCCATTTATTTTCTATGGCTCGCCGCTCAACAGGCAAGTCAGTCAAAGTCCATACTTCGTTTTCATACATGGATCCTATCTCGGATTTCATGGCTTCTAGCCATTTGTCGGAATCCGGGCCCGCCATCGCTTCTTCATAGTTCGAAGGTTCACCGTTGTCTAACAGCATGATTTCCAAGACAGGGTTGCCGTACCACTCTGGTGCGGAACGTGTCCTTGTGGACCTTTGAATTTCAGTAGGGGCTTGATCAGAAGTATCTTGATCATTGTCATTAACTTCCTCTCTAGTCGGTGCAGGCACCTCAGGAACATTTTCTTGAGTTGCGCCATTTTCCGGTTCAAGAGGTAATACTTCATCAAGCTCTACTTTCCTCCCACTTACTTCTTTCGAGAGAAACTCTTTCTCCAGAAAGGACCCATTCTTGGCAACAAAGATCTTGCCTTCGCATCTGAGGTAGAAGGTGTACCCAATAGTTTCTTTTGGGTATCCTATGAAGACGCATTTTTCCGACTTGGGTTCGAGCTTTTCAGGTTGAAGTTTCTTGACATAAGCATCGCATCCCCAAACTTTTAGAAACGACAGCTTAGGTTTCTTCCCAAACCATAATTCATACGGTGTCGTCTCAACGGATTTCGACAGAGCCCTATTTAAAGTGAATGCGGCAGTCTCTAAAGCATAGCCCCAAAAAGAAAGCGGTAAATCGGTAAGAGACATCATAGATCGCACCATATCTAACAGAGTGCGATTACGACGTTCGGACACACCATTACGCTGAGGTGTTCCAGGCGGCGTGAGTTGTGAAACTATTCCACATTTTCTTAAGTGTGCCCCAAACTCGTGACTCAAGTATTCTCCTCCACGATCTGATCGTAGAAACTTGATTTTCCTGTCACGTTGATTTTCAACCTCACTCTGAAATTCCTTGAACTTTTCAAAGGTTTCAGACTTGTGTTTCATTAAGTAGATATACCCATACCTACTTAAATCATCAGTGAGGGTGAGAACATAACGATAGCCACCGCGAGCCTCAACACTCATCGGACCGCACACATCAGTATGTATGATTTCCAATAAGTCGGTTGCTCGCTCCGTTGTTCCTGAGAATGGAGTCTTGGTCATTTTACCCATAAGGCATGGTTCGCACGTGTCAAATGATTCATAATCAAGAGACTCTAAAAGTCCATCAGCATGGAGCTTCTTCATGCGTTTGACACCTATGTGACCAAGGCGGCAGTGCCACAAGTATGTGGGACTATCATTATCAACCTTACTTCTTTTGGTACTCACATTATGAACATGTGTAGCATCACGTTCGAGATTCATAAAGAATAAACCATTCACCATAGGAGCATGACCATAAAACACATCTCTCATAAAAATGGAACAACCATTATTCTCAGATTTAAAAGAGTAGCCATCTCGAATTAAACGAGATCCCGATACAATGTTCATGCTCAAAGCTGGCACTAAATAACAATTATTAAGGTTTAAAACTAATCCCGAAGGGAGATGCAGAGGCAGCGTGCCGACGGCGATCACATTGACCTTGGAACCATTCCCGACGCGCATCGTCACCTCGTCCTTTGCCAGTTTCCGCTTATTCCACAGCCCCTGCTTTGAGTTACAAATGTGAGCAACTGCACCGGTATCAAATACCCAGGAGCCACTACGGGCACTAGTAAGGTACACATCAATTACATGTATATCACATATACCTTTTGTTTTGCCGGCCTTCTTATCCACTAAGTACTTAGGGCAGTTCCGCTTCCAGTGACCGCTTCCCTTGCAATAAAAGCACTCAGTCTCGGGCTTGGGTCCATTCTTTGGCTTCTTCCCGGCAGCTTGCTTGCCGGGCGCGGCAACTTCCTTGCCATCCTTCTTGAAGTTCTTTTTACCCTTGCCTTTCTTGAACTTAGTGGTTTTATTGACCATCAACACTTGATGTTCCTTCCTGACTTCTACCTCTGCTGATTTCAGCATAGCAAATACTTCAGGAATGGTCTTTTCCATCCCCTGCATATTGAAGTTCATCACAAAGCTCTTGTAGCTTGGTGGAAGCGACTGGAGGATTCTGTCAATGACCGCATCATCCGGGAGATTAACTCCCAGCTGAGTCAAGCAGTTATGCAACCCAGACATAGTGAGTATGTGCTCACTGATAGAACTGTTTTCCTCCATCTTACAGCTGAAGAATTTGTCGGAGACTTCATATCTCTCGACCCGGGCATGAGCTTGGAAAACCATTTTCAGCTCTTCGAACATCTCATATGCTCCATGTCTCTCAAAACGCTTTTGGAGCCCCGGCTCTAGGCTGTAAAGCATGCCGCACTGAACGAGGGAGTAGTCATCGAAACGTGCCTGCCAAGCGTTCATAACATCTTGTTCTGCAGGGAGAACGGGTGCGTCACCAAGCGGTGCTTGTAGGACATAATCTTTCTTGGCAGCTATGAGGATGATCCTCAGGTTCCGGACCCAGTCTGTATAGTTGTTGCCATCGTCTTTCAGCTTAGTTTTCTCTAGGAACGCGTTGAAGTTGAGGACTACGTTGGCCATTTGATCTACAAGACATATTGCAAAGATTTTAGACTAAGTTCATGATAATTAAGTTCAACTAATCAAATTATTAGTGAACTCCCACTTAGATTAGACATCCCTCCAGTCATCTAAGTATTACATGATCCGAGTTTAACTAGACCGTGTCCGATCATCACGTGAGACGGACTAGTCAACGTCGGTGAACATCTTCATGTTGATCGTATCTACTATACGACTCATGCTCGACCTTTCGGTCTTCTGTGTTCCGAGGCCATGTCTGTACATGCTAGGCTCGTCAAGTCAACCTAAGTGTTTGCATGTGTAAATCTGTCTTACACCCGTTGTATGTGAACGTCTGAATAAAACACCCGATCATCACGTGGTGTTTTGAAACAGCGAACTGTCGCAACGGTGCACAGTTAGGGGGAACACTTCTTGAAATTATTGTGAGGGATCATCTTATTTACTACCGTCGTTCTAAGTAAACAAGATGCAAAACATGATAAACATCACATGCAATCAAATAATAAACGTGACATGATATGGCCAATATCACATAGCTCCTTTGATCTCCATCTTGGGGCTCCATGATCATCTTGTCACCGGCTTGACACCATGATCTCCATCATCATGATCTCCATCATCGTGTCTCCATGAAGTTGCTTGCCAACTATTACTTCTACTACTATGGCTAACGCGTTTAGCAATAAAGTAAAGTAATTTACATGGCGTTTCTTGATGACACGCAGGTCATATAAAAGAATAAAGACAACTCCTGTGGCTCCTGCCGGTTGTCATACTCATCGACATGCAAGTCGTGAATCCTATTACAATAGAATGAACATCTCATACATCACATATAGATCATTCATCATTCATCACAACTTTGGCCATATCATATCACAAACCACTTGCTGCAAAAACAAGTTAGACGTCCTCTAATTGTTGTTGCAAGTTTTACGTGGCTGAATTAGGGTTCTAGCAAGAACGTTTTCTTACCTACGTTAAAGCCACAACGTGATTTGTCAACTTCTATTTACCCTTCATAAGGACCCTGTTCATCGATTCCGCTCCAACTAAAGTAGGAGAGACAGACACCCGCCAGCCACCTTATGCAACTAGTGCATGTTAGTCGGTGGAACCGGTCTCACGTAAGCGTACGTGTAAGGTTGGTCCGGGCTGCTTCATCCCACAATACCGCTGAAGCAAGAAAGGACTAGTAACGGCAAGAAAGTTGACAAATCGACACCCACAACAAATTGTGTTCTACTCGTGCAAGAAGAACTACGCATAGACCTAGCTCATGATGCCACTGTAGGGGAACGTTGCAGAAAACAAAAATTTTCCTACTCGTTTCACCAAGATCATCTAGGAGTTCATCTAGCAACGAGTGATTAGATGCATCTACATACCTTTGTAGATCGCGCACGGAAGCGTTCAAAAGAACGGTGATGATGTAGTCGTACTCGACGTGATCCAAATCACCGATGACCAGCGCCGAACGGACGGCACCTCCGCGTTCAACACACGTACGGGACGGGAGACGTCTCCTCCTTCTTGATCCAGCAAGGGGGGAGGAGAGGTTGATGAAGATCCAGCAGCACGACAGCGTGGTGGTGGATGCAGGGCGTCACAGCAGCATGGCTTCGGCGAGACTACGAGGGAGAGACGTAACGGGGGAGACGGAGGCGCCAGGGGCTGGTTTGAAATCCCTCCTCTCCCCCCCACTATATATAGGGGTGCCATGGGGGGTGCGCCGGCCCTAGTAGATGAGATCTACTAGGGGGGGGCGGCGGCCAAGGGGAGGTTTCCCTCCCCCCCAAGGCACCTAGGGGTGCCTTCCACCACATGGACTCTTCCATGGTGGAAACCCTAGGCGCATGGGCCTATAGGGGCTGGTGCCCTTGGCCCATCTAGGCCAAGGCGCACCCCCTACAGCCCATGTGGCCCCCCGGGACAGGTGGCCCCACCCGGTGGACCCCCGGGACCCTTCCGGTGGTCCCGGTACAATACCGATAACCCCGAAACTTGTCCCGATGCCCGAAATAGCACTTCCTATATATAATTCTTTACCTCCGGACCATTCCAGAACTCCTCGTGACATCCGGGATCTCATCCGGGACTCCGAATAACATTCGGGTTTCTGCATATACATATCTTCATAACCCTAGCGTCACCGAACCTTAAGTGTGTAGACCCTACGGGTTCGGGAGACAAGCAGACATGACCGAGACGACTCTCCGGTCAATAACCAACAGCGGGATCTGGATACCCATGTTGGCTCCCACATGCTCCACGATGATCTCATCGGATGAACCACGATGTCGAGGATTTAATCAATCCCGTACGCTATTCCCTTTGTCTATCGATATGTTACTTGCCCGAGATTCGATCGTCGGTATCCCAATACCTCATTCAATCTCGTTACCGGCAAGTCACTTTACTCGTACCGTAATGCATGATCCCGTGACCAGACACTTGGTCACTCTGAGCTCATTATGATGATGCATTACCGAGTGGGCCCAGTGATACCTCTCCGTCATACGGAGTGACAAATCCTAGTCTTGACCCATGTCACCCAACAGACACTTTCGGAGATACCCGTAGTCTACCTTTATAGTCACCCAGTTACGTTGTGACGTTTGGCATACCCAAAGCACTCCTACGGTATCCGGGAGTTACACGATCTCATGGTCTAAGGAAAAGATACTTTGACATTGGAAAACTCTAGCAAACGAACTATACGATCTTGTGCTATGTTTAGGATTGGGTCTTGTCCATCACATCATTCTCCCAATGATGTGATCTCGTTATCAATGACATCCAGTGTCCATAGTCAGGAAACCATGACTATCTGTTGATCAACGAGCTAGTCAACTAGAGGCTCACTAGGGACATGTTGGTGTTTGTTATTCACACATGTATTACGATTTCCGGATAACACAATTATAGCATGAATAAAGACAATTATCATGAACAAGGAAATATAATAATAATGCTTTTATTATTGCCTCTAGGGCATATTTCCAACATGATGACCATCGCGGGGAGTGTTGGCCACAACCCCGTTGGAGTGTGCTCCCAAAATGCGACGAAGCACTTCTGGGGTTATCGCAGCACCTTGGTCGATGGCTGGGGCAGATCTCGGGGTCTCGATCGGTTGTCCAAACAGTACTACTGGGTTGTCGGCGTTGGGCTCGTTTTCTTCTCTCGCCGGGGCTCGACGAACCAGCTCTCCACGAGCTGCGATTAGATCAATAGTGATCTGGTCGAACAGTGCCTCTAGTGCACTTACATAGCGCACTAGGTGCAATAATGCGGGGTCCGTCTCGTGATCTCCATTGGCAACTTGGGGTGGTCTACCATACCCTTCACGTCTGGGGTAGTAGTGGAACGAGCAACAGTTAACTCTGGGCGACAAGTGCCTGAGATGAACTATAGCCTCTCGAGCGGCTAGCTGGATGGCTTGTGGCTCAAAGGATGTTGTTCTTCCGGTGAACCGGTAGGGGCGCTCGGGTGCTAGACTCCTACCGTCAATGTGCACAGTGGCCCAGAATTGGCGGTCTTCACCGCTCATGGGTCCTTGATACACAACATATTCTGGTGGCTCCTCTAATGCGTAGGCACGACGGGTGAGGTTTGCGAGGATGGTCACAAAACCTCCAAGGTTGGTTGCTGTGGTTTCGTTGTGCACTATAGGTCCAGGCATTGTGGCTCGGTTTGGGGTAGCGGCTGTGTGTGCTGGTTTGGTGTTAGCGCGCCCCTTTTTATAGGGAAAAGGGGACGGAATCTTCCTTCGAACGCTTGCGAGAAAGGACTATTTAGGGGCCGGTCACTGGCGCATGAGTGACAGGTTTGGTTGAAAGGTTGGGCACCGACTGTAAAAAGGAGTTGGGTCACTGTGTGGCTATCTTGCACGAGAAGCTTGGCTGGGGTTTGGTTAAGGTCTGGTGCGTTGGTTTGCCTATGTTTATTGACTTGGCTAAGATAGGATTAGCCAATGGTCAGCCTGGCTCTGATACCAAGTCTGCCACGACCGGGTTTTCCGGGTAATAAATTTCTAGAAAAGACCGTCGTGCTCATCAGCCCCAGGATTACTGTTAGCTGATGAGGCTCCAACTTGATACAGAAATTCCAAGCAAAAATACAAAAAAATATGTAGTACAAGACCATTCTGGCCTGTGAGTACAACAAATGGTTTCTAGTGGTTGATGGCGGAAGCGGGTTGTGAAACATCAGTGTCTATGGGACTCCATTTCCCACGGGAACAGCTGACCAGGTTAATTCCTATCTTCGCGAGGCGGCTATCTCCATTGAGTGGGTTCCGGGGCTGGCATCGCGTCGCTCATCTCCATGCAAGATAATCTGGCCAAGACAATAGCCAGGGACAAGCCAGGGAGTACTTTGAATGTACTCGCAAACATTATGAATACAGGTATAATATAACAATGATGTGCTGAAAATATTTTATGCTCATGACGTCAGTCACAAAAGATAAATAAATCTCGGATGCATGCAAGCAAGTTATTAATAAAATTTCAATAACAGAGTAGCATTAAAATATATGAAATAAATAACAAGTAATGCCACAGTCGGACGTCTAAGCGACACCACATAAAGGGCTTTAAAAGAAATGCCACAGTCGGGCGTCTGGGCGACGCCACATAAAGGGCTTTAAAAGAAATGCCACAGTCGGGCGTCTGGGCAACGCCACATAATGGGCTTTAAAAGAAATGCCACAGTCAGGCGTCTGGGCGACGCCACAAAAAAGGGATTTAAAAGAAATGCCACAGTCGGGCGTCTGAGCGACGCCACATAAAAGGGCT
>NC_041383.1:305226583-305405114 GCF_002162155.2 Triticum dicoccoides | reverse complement strand
GTCTGGGCGACGCCACATAATGGGCTTTAAAAGAAATGCCACAGTCGGGCGTCTGGGCGACGCCACAAAAAAGGGCTTTAAAAGAAATGCCACAGTCGGGCGTCTGAGCGACGCCACATAAAAGGTCTTTAAAAGAAATGCCACAGTCGGGCGTCTGGGCGACACCACATAAAGGGCTTTAAAAGAAATGCCACAGTCGGGTGTCTGGGCGACGCCACATAAAGGGCTTTAAAAGAAATGCCACAGTCGGGCGTCTGAGCGACGCCACATAAAGGGCTTTAAAAGAAACAATCATAATGACTATCCCTGGAGGTAGAACCATCCCAGAGATACTCGATAATAACAATAATATCATGGGTTAGTCAACAATAATAATAATCATCATAGATATCACAAGTCACGAGTAGTAATTCCATTTTTCTGGTTAACGGTTTCACCTCCGAAGACCGACACTAAGACCGACACCTGACCCATCCCAGACTGTAGTCCTTAACCATGGACACGGCTATTCGAATAGGTTTATTCTCTGCAGAGGGTGTACTCTTTACCCACGAGTAACGGATTTCTGTAGTCCAGCAGGACTAATTCCGTTTACGGTCTTTTTGTTGAAAACACACCTAACTTGCACACACCAGCTTATCTCACACGTGTCTGGAATCACCCACGGCACCTGTTAAGCAAACTCTAAGTGGGGAGGCTACAACCTCGCGTAGCATGGGATCAAATTTATATCGCGCGCTCTAAGGGGTGGCCTCCCCTCTCGGTCCCAACTGGAAACACCCATGCCCCCGGACCAGGTGGCCTGCCTACCAGCTACAACCGGTATCTTCCACCATGGCCTCTCTGTACGGTGTGTGCTAGAAAGAGGTTGACAACTTACTGAACCGTACTCTACTTGCTGTAGAGACGAGTGGTAGTACGAAACAAGTATGGGGGTTACTGGAACAAGACTCGATCTACGGTCGACTCAGGAGGTTCAAGTATTCCCTGCATGATTAGCATGACGCATATATTTCATCCAACAAAGTCACCGCTCATATCACCTTACCATGCCATACCAGACATAACCGTCCCGACGGAGACCAGCGACAAACTCATGCCTACCCAAGGCCGAGGTTTTCCCGGGTTCCTGCCGGTATGCATGCAAGGCACATGAGGGTGATTATCATCACAAATGAGTCCATTTCCAACAGCAGGGAAATCAACATCATGCACCCATGCATATGATCATATCACATGAAATAACAAGTCCTTCGAAATGCGGTGGTGTTATAAATGTATCAACGATCACACCAAAAATATTATGCCGGGGTTCAGAATGCTTGCCTTCAATGTTGTGGAGGGGTGAGGTGCTCTCCAAAACTTTTGAAAGCTTCTTCTCTCTCCCCAAAATCCTATTTAAAAATATATTTGAATTAACACACATTTCGAAAACAGAACCAAAAAGTTGTTTGAAATTTTTTCAAATAAATCTTAAAATAAACTAGATCAAATTTGAGGAAGGTAGGAAAAAGAATCAACTCATTTGGAGTTATATTTAAAAATTTATAACCAGTCAAAGTTGTGGTCAAATCTGTTTTTAAAATAAAACAGAAAAGAAAACGTTTCGGAAGGGAATACGTTTTCGGAGCGGGGAAAGCGTACTGGGGAAAATATGCCTTCACTTAACCGACGTGGATAGGCGCAGGGTCACTGACAGTGGGTCCAAGGGGCCCACTGGTCAGGTTTGACCAGTCTATCCCTCCCTCCTCTTCCTCTGCCCGAACGGAGGCGAGGCAACAGCGATCGTCGCCGGCGAATGGCGGCTCCCCGCGGGGCTCAGAGAGCGGGGATGGATCCGCCACTCCAGGGCGGTCCTCCCGATGGTCGCCAGGTAGGTGGGGACGGAGGGAGCTGCCGGCGGCGAGCTTCTCGGCGGAGGTGGCCTCGGGAGCAAAGTGATTTTTCTCCCGCGGTGTGTCCCGATCAAAATTGAGTAGTGGGAATGGCTCATGGAAGGATGAGGGGGCTCTTGGTGGAGAGAACGGAGAGTGGGAGGCCCTGGTGGTGCCGAATTGGCCGGGGCAGTGGCGGCGGCTGCAACTGCCGGAGATGAGGAAGGAGGCCTCCCCGGGTCGATTGGCTGCCAAAGGGGGTCCTCGGGAGGTGGCTTGGGACTGCCTGCGTGCGGGGATGAGCTCTGGGCTCCTTATATAGGCGAGTCGAGGCGGTTCAGCGGCGGCCGCGGAGGAGCTCGTCGGCGACCGTCTTTTTGTAGCTGCAGGAGAACGTGGCGGCGACGAGAGCTAGGGGACGAAGCTGTGGATGAGCACGCACTGCTCATAGGGGCAGGTGGCGAGTCGGGGTGGCTTGGGCGGCGCTGAACGGCGCAGGGCTGTCGGGCGGCGGCGGCGGCTAGCTCTTGGCTTGCCGGGCGTGGCGAGGAGCGGCTTGGCGCGTAGTGGTGAGAAGGGGAGTATGTGGCGAGGTTCTGCAGAGCGGGCCAATGCCGTGGGGGCCAGCGTGTCGGCTCGGCGCACGTGCGTGCGAAACGCACGCTCTGCTCGCGCTCCGGGCATGCACGGAACATGCTTGACGCAATGCTAGAGCATGCTACAGAGCTTGGTTGAGACTGGCAATTAACAGATCTAGGTTAGGAGAAACGGGGAGTCTAGTGGACATGCTTGTTTGATCAAAGGTGCAAGTTCACAGTGCAATGCCAAAACTCATGTCAAAATTGATCATGCCCATAAGGTGTTTGACAAAATGCCAAGGGCACTTAGGCATTTCTTGGAGTGGCCAAAATCTCCAGATGGTGGTCTCTTTAGGTGCAAGGGGGAGTGGTGTGGTTAGTTTGCCAAAAGAAGAAACTTGTTAGTGCAAGTTTTACAAAACTTCAATTCTGGACAGGAAATAAATGGCATTATTTCATGCACCAAAAATGATCCAAAAGGTGCATGCTCCTGGACTTAAGGGTTTAACATGGGGGACTACAAGTAGGAGGAATAATCATGGATATAGGAGCAACTAAAATGGTGGTTGCTGTACAAATCCTCAAATTGGATCAGAATGGAAAAGAGGTTGATTCACTCAAAATTTTCAAAGAACATAAATAGGTTTTTGCACAAAGTGAAACAATAGGCTCCTACTGACCTCCCCTAATGTTGGTAGAAGTTTTAAAGAAATATTTAAATAGGTTGTAGTGCAAAATGCACTCTGGACCAGAGATGAAAAATTGAGTGTAGGGCTCAAAATATTTCATGAATGAAATATATTTTAGCTTAAAAGTGATTTAAAAACATCACATGACATCTCCAAATTTTTGTGGGAATTTTAAGTGAATTGATCAAATGGTTGTAGTTCAAATATGGCCATTTAACCTTAAAAATCCATTTTTCAAGAAAACCATGATCAAGCAACTAAATCAGTTAATTAGTTATACTGGATAAGGAAAAGTTTTACTTGAGAGGTTAATCAAGTCCAATAACACATTTGAAAAGTTTTCTCTCTGGGAAAAGCTCATAATAACAGGGAAGGAAATGATAAAAAAAAACAAAATGGAGCTCAAAAATTCAAAGTTTTAAATCCTGGCAAAATTTTATTCCCTTAAAACAAGGCCAAATTTTTGGGGTGTCACAGCTTGCGCGTTAAAGGGGGGTGCCTGAGCATCGCGACTCAGGGCTCCTACCGGCTCTCCGGCCCTCACCCTCTGGTCTACCCACGGCATCGCGCCCGGCATACCAGCGACGGCCGAGACCAGCCCGAGAGCCGGGACCCGAGGACGTAGAGCATCGGCATCTAGCCAAATTTGCAGGAACACACTCCAAGATAAGGCCCGGAGCCTGTGAAGAAGGCGAATGCCTATGAAGACCATCTTTTTGGAAAAGGCCTGGAGCCTGTGAAGAAGGCGAATGCCTGTGAAGACCATCTTTTTGGAAAAGGCCCGGAGCCTGTGAAGAAGGTGAATGCCTGTGAAGACCATCTTTTTGGAAAAGGCCCGGAGCCTATGAAGAAGGCGAATGCGTGTGAAGCTATCACGTTTTGGGAAAGGCCCGGAGCCTGTGAAGAGGTACAATGCCCGCGAAGCTTGCTTCCCCGAAGAAAGGCCCAGAGCCTGTGAAGAAGGCCAACGCCTGTGAAGCTCGCCGCCTGTGACACTCTCACGTAATAATGAGTTGGGGCTGTACACGCCCCGGAGTCTCAGGAGCGCCGGTCTCAGGCCCTGGGGCTCCCTCCCACGCCCAGTGGCAGCACTTAGCTCCACGCTGGTGAGAAGACGTCGAAGACTAGACTTGGTGCCGGACGCAGCTTTTTCATTTGCTTTCTGCAGTTGGCTAGTTCATTCTCATTTGAAGTTTTATTGAAACTGTCGCTGTCTTTTGACTTATGGCTCTTTGGTTTTTCGCCCTCCGGCCCCGATTTCTCTTGCGCGAGGTCTCGCGAGGGGACGGCCCTGGCGCCCTCGCGAGTGTTTCGATCCTTTCGGTCAAGACCTCATGACCCGGGTCCACTACAGGAGCATTCCCCCAGTCCGTGCCTCACGGGCACCGCGACACGAATACAGGACCTGGGTCGGTCGCCCCATGGCCAAGGCTGGGGATTACCTACACGCAAGCGTTCGGCAAGAAGGAACAATACCAGAATAACGGAAACATTACGATGACTGACAACGAGAACACAAACACGCCCCCACGGGGCCCCCACATAGCTGTCTTTTTGCGCAGGAAAAAGGGAGAGGAAGGAACAAATCAGGTAAATCTCGCCAGGCGCCGGGCCCGAGCTGCCTCCAGAGCTCAAGCGGACTCCCTCCCGCGCATCACCAGGGTGCGGCGGCGGGCGGACCCGCTACCACCCTCCAAGCAGGCACGACGGTGTGGAGGCAGACTGCGGCCGCTGCTAGAAGAGTCGCTGCCTGAAGAGGAACCAGTGAAGCTTGAGGAATCCTGGGCGCCGCCAGCCGCGCGCTCGCTTCCCTCTCCATCCTCGCCGGGGCTGGGTCCCCGGCCGTGGCCGTCGTCTTCAGGGCAGCACCCAGCGCGGCGACCATCTTCCCCAAACACCCTCACGTAGAGGGTGGCGTCATCGTCGAACTTGAAGTGCAGGGCGCACTGGCGGCTCAGGCCACGCGCGCGGGCAAACGTCTGCCATCTGCGGTTCAGAGCCAGGCTCCCGGCCGCGAAGACCTCTAGCGAAGCCCACGAGGCCCGGCTGTAGCAGCCGTCTGCCTGGAGCCAGATGCCGCCCGGGGCGCCAGCCGGGAGCTCACCTAGGAGGAAGCGAGGGAGCTGAAGTCGGGCGCTGGCCGGCTCCGCTGCCCACACAACAAACTCCGGCAGCACCTCTGCAGTGCGAGAGCGCGGCCTCGGGGGGCGCACGGCCGAAACACACACCCCGGCCGCGGCCGGCCGCCCGTCACCACGCGGGAAGTCACCTCCGCGGTCACGGGGAACCGTCGTGGAGGCCACGGGGTGCTTGCGAGGGCGGCCGCGACCGCGCTTGGGCGGGGGAGAGGCAGGCTCGGCCTGGCGAGCTTTTCCCTTCTCTGCGGCCGAGAGCCTCCTTGGCGGGGCCATGAGGAAGAAGGAGAAGCAAGAGGGGATGAACTGGAAGGGCACGCGGCATGCCGTACTTAAAGCTAGAGGAGGCCAACCGTCGGCCTCCGTGACTGCAGGTAATCATGACTCGCTTCGCATGCAGGGACTTGTTAGTTCGTCCAGTTGCCGAGGCGTCGTGGGGGAGCGGAGCCACCCACGTCCAATCAACCACCACGTGGCACCCAAGGCCGCAGGCTGTTAGGGCCCGCGACGCTTCGCGCTTGCCCTTTAGCCTCTCTGCTCGGCCAAGCCCGGGCGCGCCTTGGGCCCGGGGGCTACTGTCGGCATTCTGGGAACGGGGGTCCCTAGACTTGCCTGCCTGCGGCGTGTCTCAAAGGGGGCCCAACACAGCCCATCTTCATCAACACAAGCTCAAGACCCTCGCGAGGGGCCAAGCCTCACGGGGTGGATGACAAGGAGCTTCCTCAGGCACGGCCTCGTCAGGCTGGCTCACGAGGAGGCGGAGAGTTCAAGGCGGGGTACCTCGCGAGGTGCCCATGACGCAAGCCATGACGACCAAGGGCGCCAGCCGGGCGCCAGCACGCGCGGTGTCCTTCTTCCCTCTTTGGTGCAAGGGGAGCAAGCGCACGCGAGATCATCAAGCAAAGGCATCCATTTTGGTGCAACAAAACCAAGACTAGTCCAACGGCAGGATGGAGGTCACCGTGGAGGCCAAGTCGGCGTCACCACCAGAGCCTTTGACAGGCGAGGACCAACTTTAGTCAGGATAAGTGTACTAGATGTTCCCCTTCAAAATGGCCAATTGTTGGCGCCCTTCCCGCTCGATATTTGGGAAGAGGCCCAGGGCCTTTGCCTATAAATAGGACTAGCCACCCACAGGGTAGACGCATCTGGATATAAATCTGGAGATAAGATAGGCATCTAGAATCAACCCCTCCAAAGGGACAACGACACCACAAGAACAGACCCTCGCGAGGCTGTTCTTCCTTGTATTGTTCATCATCAGCCCAAGAGGCAATCCACCACGCCACACACTGGAGTAGGGTATTACACCACAATGGTGGCATGAACCAGTATAAACCCTGTATCTCTTGCGTTGTGCTTCTCGTAGTTTAGATCTTAGCGATTCGGTGAGGAACAGGTAGGTAGAAGGCGAAATCTCCGCGCGCACCCCAGTGTTTGAACCTCAAGGGTCTGCCGGAACCCTAAATCCGACAACGGCGTTCCGTTACGGTGGATGCCACGTGTCGGTCACCCTTGACAAAAGCACTTCTGTGAGGCGCGATTTATGATCATGGAAGTGGACACTTCCGTGATGATAATTTTGGTAATGTCATCGAACACTTCTACAAGAGCACAGGTATGACTATCTTGATTCTGTCATAAATTTGTCATGGATGTACATGCATGACAAAAAACATGACCTACTATGACAAACACGTATCATCACGGAAGTGTATTTTTTTGTGGTGATGGCCTTCTCACCTAACTGGCTTATGAACCGGCTTAAAGCAGCAATACGACCCGCCAAACGCTGAACATCATTGATACACACCGGCTTAGCTAAGGAGGTGATAGCCTTGATCTTCTCCGGGTTAGCTTCAATACCTCTGTTAGAAACTAGAAAACCCAAAAGCTTGCCAGCGGGCACACCAAACACGCACTTGACCGGGTTAAGCATCATCTTATAGACCCGGAGATTATCAAAGGTTTCCTTCAAATCATCTATCAAGGTCTCCTTCTTTCTGGACTTTACCACAATGTCGTCCACATAAGCATGAACATTGCGTCCAATCTGATTGTTAAGACAATTTTGCACACATCTCTGATAAGTCGCCTGGGCACTCTTGAGCCCAAAAGGCATAGACACATAGCGGAAGGCTCCAAACAGAGTAATAAAAGCCGTCTTCTCCTGGTCCTTAACTGCCATCTTGATCTGATGATAACCAGAATAAGCATCCAAAAAGCTCATACGCTCACAACCCGCTGTAGCATCAATGATTTGATCAATACGAGGGAGACCGAAAGGATCAGCCGGACAAGCCTTGTTTAAGTCCATATAATCCACGCACATACGCCAGATGCCATTCTTGTTAAGCACAAGCACCGGGTTAGCCAGCCACTCTGGATGAAAAACTTCAACAATGAACCCAGCCGCCAAGAGTTGGGCCACTTCCTCACCAGTGGCCTATCGCCTCTCCTCATTGAACTGCCGAAGAAACTGCTTGACCGGTTTAAATTTTGGATCAATATTGAGAGTGTGCTCAGTGAGTTCTCTCGGTACACCCGGCATGTCAGAAGGTTTCCATGCAAAGATGTCCCGGTTCTCATGGATGAACTCGATGAGTGCACTTTCCTATTTGGGATCCAGGTTAGCACAGATACTGAACTGCTTAGAAGAGTCGCCAGGAACAAAATCAACCAAGTTGGTATCATCCACCGATTTAAACTTCATCACCGACTCATGCTTGGTGGTTGGCTTCTTCAAAGACGTCATGTCCACCGGGGCAACATTGTCCTTGTAAAACTTCAACTCTTTTGTTGCACAGACAGACTCAGCGTAGGCAGCATCTCCTTCCTCACATTCCAGGGCTATCTTCCGACTCCTATCTACTGTGATGGTACCCTTATGACCCGGCATCTTGAGCTGCAGATAAACATAACACGGTCGTGCCATGAATTTTGCATAAGCCAGCCGTCTAAACAGAGTGTGATATGGGCTTTTGATTTTGACCACCTCAAAAGTTAACTTCTCAGCCCTAGAATCATGCTCATCTCCAAAGGCCACTTCCAGCTCAATCTTACCCACTGGGTATGCCGACTTACCAGGCACCACTCCATGGAAAGCGGTGTTATATGTCTTAAGATTTTTATCAGTCAACCCCATGCGACGAAAAGTCTCATAATAGAGGATGTTGATGCTATTGCCTCCATCCATGAGCACCATAGTGAATTTATATCCACCAACCTCAGGTGCCACCACCAAGGCCAAGTGACCCGGATTGTCAACCCGGGGAGGGTGATCTTCCCTACTCCATAGAATAGGCTGCTCAGACCATCTCAAATAACGAGGAACTACCAGCTCAACAGCATTCAAAGCCCTCTTATGAAGCTTCTGGTCCCACTTGCACAAACTGGTGGTAAACACATGATACTGTCCACTATTCAGCTGTTTTGGATTACTCTGATATCCAGATTGCTGCTGCTGCTGACCTCCCTCGCCATATTGCTGATTATAACCACCTTGATTACCTTGAGGGCCTTGGAAATTGGAATTTGAACATCCACTCGGGCCATGAAAACCACCGCCACCTGAGCCGCCGCCCGGCCCATGATTGCCATCAAACATGTTAGAGTTTCTAAAAGCCTTCATGATCGTACAGTCCTTCCATAGGTGAGTGGCCGGTTTCTGCTGAGTACTGTGCCTTGGACAGGGCTCATTTAGCAACTTCTCAAGAGTGGGACCCGACCCGCCAGTCCGAGGTGGTGGTCTCTCCTTACATCGTTGATTGTTGCCCTGCGCATTGGTGTTAGCCACAAACTCCGAGCTGCCATCATTCTTACGTTTATTATTGCCTCCTTGATTCACTAGGTTATGTTGAGGACCCTTGGTGTTGCCGTTATTCTTTCCCTTCCCTGCCTTCTAATCGTCAGACTCGGGATCCTTGGTACTATCAGAGTCGGCATACTTGACTAGAGCCGCCTTCAGCTGGCCTGAGCCGCCCTAGCTTCATCTTCAGAGGTGTAAAACGGCAATTTTTCTCCAACATTAAGACTGCACAACCGGCATCCATTTTATCAGATGAATGTATTATGGCTTTGACTGCTTGCATGTATCTTTGAAGTTCTGAATAACCAGGCCCTTTAACTCTACCCATGAACAGATGGAAATAGGTGGCAGCCCCTTCAACCAAGTGCGGGCCGTTCCATCCAACATCATGGTGAAGTACTTGGCCATTGCAGCGTCACTGACTTCCAATAGTTCGATGGCCATCTGATAGCTTTAAATCCATGCCCCAGGCTGTAAGTTGGCCGTGTAATTAGGCACCTTTCGAGGCCCGTTGAAATCCTTGGGCAAACGCTCATTACGCAGAGCCGGCACCAGACAAGGGACACCTCCAGTCCTAGTGGTCACGCCTGCCTCAATAGAAGTCGTTGGATAAACCGGAAAAGACTGGTAAGCCACCCGCTCAGCCGCCTGCTGAGCCGCCTGCTAAGTCGCCCGCTCAGCCTCTTGGCGTATCCTGTCCTAATCAACCAAGTTAAGAGATCCATCACGCGCTGGGCCATGCCCGCACGGCTGGTCACGGTGCCGGGTGTTGCTTGAAACGGCCGCTGAATCCATGCGCCTGCTATAACTCGGGCTCCGGCTTGGGCGAGGGGTCGAATGAATCTTGTCTCGGCTGTAAGAGTACGCCTCATGCTGCGCCAAAGCCGTCTAAAGAAGCTCTCTGACCCTTCGTGTTTCAACCACCGTCGGAGAGTCGCCATCCACCGGGAGAGCTGCCAATCGTGTCGCCGTGGTGATCATGTTCTCCAAAGGGTTAGAATAATGACCCGGTGACGTTGGTACATAGTGAGGCAGAGTAGTATTCAGATGAGGAGGTTCCATCACCGGTGGCTGAACCAGCGTCCTAGCCCTGGGCGTTGCAACCCAGTTTACCTCTAGCGGGTTACTGGGCCCTGCACCGGGTGTACGGAAGAGGTTTCGAGGATCATAAACCGGAGGCAGATGGGATTGAGTCTTCTGGTACCTTCTCCTCATGACCTCATTTGACGCATTCTAATCCATCATGAGCTGGAAAGCCTATGACTGAATCCGCTGAGGTTGAGTGTCCAGAGCCGCTCGCTCTGTGGTCATGCTGACGTCTTCTGCCGCCAGGTCTTCCTTAGCTTGCACTATATCCTGCTTTAACTGCGCCACTTCCGCATCATGTTGAGCCTGATCCGCCGGGTTAACCACGACGGTTAATAGAGTTGTCATCTTATCCATCAAATCCATCAGAACCTAAGCCGGTGGACGCATAGGGCCTCCTTCCCCAGCTGCTGCTGACCTGGAGGTTATCGCTGCCACAGCCGTAGAGTTTTGAACGGGTTGGTGCCAGCCATGAAGATCCCTACTCTGCTCGGCGGCTCAAAGAGGTCCAGAATACTGCTGCCATCGGAATAACCCCCAATCCCACCATCTTGTAGCTGATACAACGAATCTGTCTCACCCGTGGACGACTCACCATCAGAGTAGATGGCCATCTCACCGCAAGACATGGATCCTGTCAGGACCCTGACTCGATGCCACATCGATCTAGCATGTAACACATCATATCACTTTGCGGCCTCACGCACGGTATTCCCACGGGTGCCACCTTACCTGGCTCGGGACTGTTTGTGCCTTTTGGCTCATGTATATGATAGTGCCACTAGCATCCATATGATAAGGAGCCCGGGCTGACATGGCTAGTCGTAAACCCAAAGTGGCACAGACTTACAGGGACAGGCATCCATGACCCAGCATCGAACGTGTCAGTCATCAACGAGTGAATCTGGGCTGTAGCACTGGGCTAGCAGGACTCAGGTAAACCGGGCTGTAGCGGGCTAACAGGACTCCGGTATCCATCGCGTGACATTTCCCCGAAGGGACAGACACAGGAACGAAGAAAGACACATGCCGGCCAGCCTAAGTGTTCCGGAGCAGTAGCAAGCTACCAAGGCTCAGTGGAAACACTAGGAGACATTTCCCGGTAAGAGAGGCTACTAAGGATAAACAACTAGATAGTCAGATCCCACACATACCAAGCATTTCAATCATACACACAATATGCTCGATATGTGCAAATACAACAAGGCATCACAACATGACTCTACGACACAAGTACTTTATTTAAAGGCTCAGAGAGCCATACATATCATATACACAAGTATGGGTCACATGACCCAGCATTCAAGTCATACAGACATACAAGCCAACAGCGGAAGTAACTTGTCTGAGTACAGACAACTAGTAAAATAAAAGAGGCTTGGGGAAGCCGGGCTATACTACATGGTCCTTCACAAGCTCAGGATCACCACCTGGGCCTCAGTCTACTCATCGATGTCAACGTCTACGAAGAACCCATCAGAAGGGGTTGCAGAGTCTTCTGAAAAAGCTAAATTAAAGCAACATGAGTACAAAGGTACTCAGCAAGACTTACATCAGATCCTACATACATGCACATTATCAAGAAGGGTTGGTGGGGTTATTGCAGCAAGCCAGCTTTGACTCTTCGCTAAGCTATCCTACGAGACGCCAACTTGAAATGGTTTTGCGCACAAGAGTCCACTACTCACCACTTCAATACACTACCGAGGATCCACCTCCGTCTTCCTACGGAAGAGCCATCCTTGGCACTCACGCTTATCTTGAGGCTTTTAGTAGTATCCATTTACTTGTCTATGAACTGTATAGGCAACCAAGTAGTCCTTTACCGCGGACGCGGCTATTCGAATAGATGATGTTAACCCTGCAGGGGTGTACTTCTTCATACACGCTCTCACCACTTACCGCCGTTTACACGACATGTACTCGGCAACCTTCAAGCAGAAGCCCAACGTGGGTGTCGGCCATGACCTACCTAAACACCTAAGTCTCTAGTCCAGGTTTATCGCCTATTTAGGTTCCATCCTAAGGGAGTCCGGCCGAGGTTTCCACATATGGCCCCGAACGATGTGTACAGGGTTCCGAGACACCTAATGGGTGCCCGTGTACCCGGCCACGTACCTACCGCATCACAGCCCACCCCGCGGGTCAGCGCTGTCCACGGCCTCAAGTAGGCTACAAACACCAGAAACTACTTGCAACTCCTGGACAGAGGACTAGGGTGAATAAGAAGCCGAGAGGGTCCATTGGTTTCGGGCCCAATGCATGGTAGTAGCTGATCTTAAATCACACATACAGATCTCAGTGCTTAAGGTCGGCTTCAATGAAACAACCCACCATGTACTCCTACATGGCCTCTCATCGATACCTTTACCAAATCGTGTTCAACATATCACTCTCATTACCGGCATGATCATTTCACTCTAGCCCATCACCCAAATGAACCAGACCTGACACGACTCTAAGCATAGCAGGCATAGCAAGGTAGGAACAACACATACATATGGCTCAATCAACTCCTACACATGCTAGTGGGTTTCATCTAGTTACTGTGGCAATGACAGGTCATGCAGAGGAAATGGGTTCAACTACCGTAGCACACAGCAGTTTGAAACGCGTTGTCTTAATGCAGTAAAAGAGAGCAGAAGCGAGAACATGGGATTGTATCGATATGATCAAATGGTTGGTTGCTTGCCTGATGGGTCGATGCACTGATATTGATCTTCGTTAGGGTAATCGTGGTACTCCTCGGAGGCAGAACCTGCCGCAAAGAGCACCGGTACACAAACATCACCAAACAATATGCAACAATATGATGCATGCATGAGACATGGCAAAATGAGTGTATTGGGCTAATGCAACTAAGACCAGATGGGTTTGAACCATTTTGAATCAAAGATTCAAGTTTCAAACTCATAAATGGCCCTTTTAAGTGCTTTATCTTGTTCTGCACTAAACATCAGGTTAGCTTGCTTAAACATGCATGAAACCAGTACAGATGGATAGATTGGATTTTTTGATCATTTTTCATATATAAAAGTTTGCATTTGGAGTTACAGATTAATTTCTATAATTTTTTAAAGTTTGTGGTATTTACTGGAATTTCCTGTATAAAAATAATTCCAGTAAATAAATTACTGCGTCAGCATTATGTCACAATGACGTCAGCGGTCAACGGAACAGTCCAGGTCAACCCTGACTAGTGGGTCCCGTGTGTCAGTGTAATTAGTTTAACTAAATATTAATTAAATCTAATCCTGATTAGTTAACAGGGCTGGGCCCCACCTGTCATTGACCCAGGGGGGTCAAACTGGGCCCACCCATGGTCAAACAAGGGGTCAGCGGGGTCAACTCGCCGGTGTTTAGCCGCCGGCGAGGCAGAACGCGGCGGCGAGAGTGGTTTTGTGCATTTCGGCGACCAAAAGAGCCGCGGAGGGCATTTACGTGTAGCTGGGAGCAACCCGCAGCTCTTGGTGGTGTTGGTTGAGCTCGGGGTGGCCGGAAACGGTGCCGGCGACGACCTTAGCAGTCGCCGGAGTTTGAGTGATGATGAACCCGAAGCTACGGAGCACGGCGAGGCTCGTGGTGAGGTGTTACGGGTTCCTATGAGTGTGGTGAGTGCGTTGGACATGGTGGTGTGGCCAGTGGGTGGTCGGAGTCACGTCAGCGACGAGCTCCACGGCGGCACGTGCGGGTAAGCTACATGCAGTCGCTACGGGGCTCGGAAGCAAGAAAGGAAAGGGGGAAGAGGTAGCTGGGCTCACGGCGATTTCGAGGAACCGGACGGCACGATCGGGGATGAGCTGGTGCGGTGGTGACGGCGAAGGGGATCTCCGGCGATGGCGGAGTCGGGCGAGGTCGGTGCAGAGGCCTTGTGGCAAGCGAGCGCTCGGGGCTCGGCTAGCTCGAAGAAGAGGAGGCGGCGGAGCTCCTGGACACGACGGCACGGCGCAAGGACGACGGAGAGCGCGACTATGGCGACGGTGCGGCTACGGTGGCGTCGGCCATGGCGTGGGAGAGCGAGGGAGAGAGGCAGGGGGGAAATGGAAGTGTCCACGGGGTTCGGGGCGCGACGTGGAGCTCATACCGGTCAGCAGAGAGGCGAGGGGAGGAAGCAGGGCGGCGGGTAGCTGCGTGGCGCGCGCTGGTGCCGCCGTCGAGCACCTACCTGCCTGCCTGGGGAAGGCAAGCAGCTCGCTGGAGCGGCTGCTGGGCTGGGCCGGCTAGGTGGGCTGGCTAGTTGGGCTGCCAGGTTAGTTCCCTCTCTCTCTCTCTCTCTTTATTTATCCTTTTTTATTTATTCTATAACTTTGTGGACTTACTAAAAATACCTAAACAACTCCAAAATTCACCAAACTGCTCATGGCCATTAACTGGAATATATCCAGCATGGAACATTTTAGTTTGGGATTATTTGAGCATTTAAAATAATTTATATAATTTAAATGCCCAAACTCAAATACTTATGATTTAATTCAAAGACCTTAGGATGACCTAGAAAATTGTGCACCACTTTTGGCAGAGGTTCTGAACCAAGGCAAAAATGATGGACATTTTAGAAGGGCATTTCAGGTTCATTGAAAATAATTTTAGTAAACCCTAGTTGGTTTCAGAGGGGGCTGGGGGTTCTGTCATCCCCATTTCAAGTTTCTGTTGAGAAAAATAGACACGATGCAACACTCTAATGCATGAACTAGCTAGGGTGTGACAACTCACCCCCACTCAAAAGAATCTCGTCCCGATATTTAGGTTCCTCCGGAAAGAAGGCGGGGTACTCAAGTCGAAGACGATCCTCCCTTTCCCAAGTTGCTTCCTTCTCAGAATGGTGTGACCATTGAACCTTGAGAAACTTGATATTATGACGTCGAGTGGTACGCTCGGCTTGATCGAGGATACGAACGGGGTACTCTCGATATGTAAGGTTATCTTGAAGATCAAGCATTTCGTGGTCCACTCCACGGATAGGATCCGAGAAGCAACGCCTGAGTTGCGAAACATGGAAGACATCGTGGACTCTGGAGAGATGCGGAGGTAGTTCGAATTGGTAGGCAACTTCCCCTCGTTTAGCGAGAATGCGAAAGGGTCCAATGTAGCGAGGAGCCAATTTGCCTTTGATACCGAAATGATGGGTTCCCTTCAAAGGAGTAACCCGAAGATAAGCCTTCTCGTCAACCTCAAAAGTCATAGCCTTATGTTTTCGGTCATATTGACTCTTTTGACGAGATTGGGCTGTTTTCAACTTTTCACGAACAATGCGAACTTGCTCTTCTGCTTCCTAGATCAAATCCGAGCCAAAGAATTGTCTTTCCCCGGTTTCTGACCAGTTAAGGGGTGTTCGACACCTTTGTCCATAGAGAACTTCAAAAGGGGCTTTACCCAAGCTAGATTGATAGCTGTTGTTATAAGCAAATTCAGCAAATGGAAGGCATTTCTCCCAATCCATTCCGAATGAGATAACAGAAGCTCGAAGCATGTCTTGTAGAATCTGGTTGACACGTTCTACTTGACCACTTGATTGAGGGTGAAAAGCAGTGCTAAAGGAAAGGCGGGTTCCCATAGCATTTTGGAAACTTTCCCAAAATCGAGAGGTGAAGAGACTTCCTCGATCCGAGTTAATTTCCAGTGGAACACCATAGAGGGATACTATTCGGGAGATATACAAGTCTGCTAGCTGACTAGCGGTTATACTCTCGCGAACAGGCAAGAAATGGGCCACTTTGGAAAGACGATCGACAACGACGAAGATAGCATTATTCCCTTTCTTGGTCCTGGGAAAACCGGTGATGAAATCCATACCAATTTTATCCCATTTCCATTCAGGAATAGCTAAAGGTTGAAGGGTGCCAGCAGGCCGTTGATGCTCTGCTTTTACACGACGACAGACATCGCAGCTAGCAATATATTGAGCAATTTCTCTCTTCATCCTAGTCCACCAGAATCTCTGGTGTGGGTCCTGATACATCTTAGTGCTACCGGGATGAATGGTGAGAGGAGATTCATGAGCTTCCTTAAGGATCATTCGCCTTAGGTTTCGCACTTTGGGAACCACTAGACGGTTCCCGAAGTATACGACTCCTTGATCATCGATGGAGAAACAATTTGCAACTCCTTTCTTGATGTTTCTTTTGATACGGGAAATCCCCGGATCTACCTTCTGAGCTTTGATGATCTGATCCGTAAGGGTAGGTTTCGCCACCAAGGTGGAAAGGAATCCTTGAGGAACGATGTGAAGGTTAAGCTTCCAAAATTCCTCATGGAGAAGCGGTTGACTTTGTTGTAACATCAGATTGTTACAATAAGATTTACGACTTAGTGCATCAGCCATGACATTGGCTTTTCCTGGGGTGTAAGTTATCCCTAAGTCGAAGTCTGTGATCAACTCGACCCAACGTCTTTGCCTGAGATTCAAATCCGGTTGGGTGAATATGTACTTCAGACTTTGGTGATCAGTGAAGATTTCGCAACGATTACCGAGGAGGTAATGTCGCCAGGTTTTGAGTGCATGGACTACAGCTGCAAGCTCTAGATCATGAGTAGGATAATTCTCCTCATGTGGGTGCAACTGCCGTGAAGCATAAGCAATTACGTGACAATCTTGCATAAGAATGCAACCTAGTCTTTGTCGCGAGGCGTCGCAATAGATAACAAAGTCCTTAGAGAAATCTGGTGGTACCAGTACGGGAGCAGATGTTAGGCGTCTTTTCAGTTCCTAAAAGCTGTGCTCACATTGTGGAGTCCACTCGAACTTTTTATCTTTCTTGAGGAGTTCAGCTAGAGGTTTAGCAACCTTGGAGAAGTTCTCGACAAAGCGGCGAGCTCGCTTAGCCAAGGAAACTCCGAACTTGCTTGACCGATTCAGGTGGAGTCCAATTAAGGACGGCTTGAACTCGCTCGGGATTGACAGCAATACCCTTACCAGAAATTACATGTCCTAGATAGGTCACTTCTGGCAACCAAAATTCACATTTAGAGAACTTGGCATAAAGACGATGCTCTCGAAGTTTCATCAACACTAGCCTTAGATGCTCGGCATGTTCTTCCTCGTTCTTGGAGTAGATGAGTATATCATCGAGGTAAACCACAATGAATTTATCCAAATACTCCATGAAGATTGAGTTCATTAAGCGAGAGAAAGTGGCTGGAGCGTTGGTTAAACCGAAGGACATGACGGTGTACTCGTATTGGCCATAACGAGTAACAAAGGCCGTTTTAGGAATGTCCTCGTTCCTGATTTTGATTTGATGGTAGCCCAACCTCAAATCAATTTCGGAGAAGACTGAGGATCCAGCGAGTTGATTATACAGATCGTTGATCCTGGGGAGCGGATACTTGTTCTTGATTGTGACCAGGTTGACTGGTCGATAATCTACAACCATCCGATCCGTACCATCCTTCTTCTTGACGAAGAGAACGGGACAAGCCCATGGAGATGAACTAGGACGGATGAAACCCTTTTTCAAGGACTCATCGAGTTGTTTCTTAAGCTCGGCTAGTTCTAGTGGTGCCATTTTATAGGGTCTTCTAGAAATTGGGACAGTTCCTGGAATGAGATCTATTACGAACTCGACATCTCTGTCAGGTGGAACACCTGGCAATTCTTCTGGAAAGACATCCGGAAAGTCACGGACTATCGGAACGTCTTCGAGGTCTGGAAAAGGACTGGCGTTAAGAGAATATAGCTGTCGCTTGGCTACTCGAGTCAAGACATTGACTATCTTTCCCGAAGGATGTGTGAGTTGAACAATCCTAGAGAAGCAATCAATCTTGGCATGATGGGCTGACATCCAGTCCATACCCAAGATGATATTAATATCCGAAGATTTGAGAGCTATCAATGATGCAAGGAAAACAAGTCTGTCGACTTGAATTTCATTTCCATGGCTTACTCTAGAGGTTTGCCATCTAGAACCAGGAGTAGAAATTTCCATAGTGGACGGCATGTCGCAGAATGCGGTGTTATGCAAATGAGCATAATTTTCGGATATGAATGAATGAGATGCTCCAGTATCGAAAAGAACAGATGCCGGGTGGCAATTAACAAGGAGCGTACCGAGAACGACGTTTGGATCCTCTTGAGCTTCTTCAGCAGAGATACAGTTGACATGGCCACGTGCAGCGGTGGCCGGCTTGGCGTAGAACGCTTTCCCTGTCGGCTTGCCACGGCCAATAGCTTTTCCAGACTGGTTGGGGTTGGTCTGGGGACACTCGCGCAGGTAGTGGCCCAATCCCCCACACTTGAAGCATGTCATGGAGCTGGTGCGTGGAGGAGCATTGTTTGTTGGACCACCATAGGGCTTGGCTGGTGCATACTGTTGAGCTGGGCGAGGCGCCTGATAGGATGGCCTCGGTGTGAACCTGGGTGGCAGGGCAGTGTTAGGCACCCACTCCCGGCGCTTCTGAGGTCCAGTACCGGATGAGGAACCTATGTCACGGCCATGCTTGCGTGTTGCTTCATAATCAGTCTGACCAGACTCAGCACTGATGGCTTTGTTTACAAGCTTCTGGAAAGATGTGCACTCATGCAGACGGAGGTCACAGCGAAGCTCAGGGCTAAGTCCCTTGCGGAACCTTGCTTGCTTCTTGGCATCAGTGGAAACTTCCTCAGTTGCATACCGTGCTAGGTTACGGAACTCCCTGCTGTATGCATCCACAGAGAGTCGACCTTGAGTGAAACTACAGAACTCCTCATGTTTACGGTCCATAAGACCCTCCGGAATGTGGTGTTCACGAAAAGCCTCGCTGAATTCAGCCCAAGTAGTGACCTGGAGCACTGGGCGCATGGCTCCATAGTTCTCCCACCAGAGACTGGCGGGGCCTTCAAGATGATATGCAGCAAATGTGACCTTGTCAGCCTCAGCTACGATTGCAGAACGTAGCTTGTGAGTAATACTGCGAAGCCAGTCATCAGCGTCGAGGGGCTCGACGGAGTGGTGGAAAGTGGGTGGATGTAACTTGATGAAATCACTGAGTGACACCAAGTTATTCCTCTGATGATGTGCTGTGTTTTGCTCGATGCGCTCCAACAAACGGTTGGTCTCCCGCTTGTTTCTCTCAGCCTCCAGCATAACCTCGGCCAGAGAAGGAGGGTGAGGCAGGTTTGTTTCCCCAACTCTGCTGCCTTCGGCCTGCTCTGGGAGAGCAGGGTTGTTGCGGGTGTAGACCATCCTAGGGTAAACAAGACAATGGTTTAGTCAAGGATGATAAGACTCTGACATAGAAATGTAGAATGTAATGGATAACTTGGAATGTAAGATGATCATCCGTATGACATGGTAGATACAGAAACTGCTTCTTTTATTCCATCGTCATACACACCATACAAGGTTTAGTACAAAACCAAACAAAGTACTACTACGGTGAAAGGAAGATTACATCTCATCGGAGGCATTCCAAGCTCCTATACATTATTTTTCTACACCTCCGAAAGGTGGTACAAGCTAAGTCATATCCCACGAGTCACGTAGGACGGTGGACGATACAACTAATACGATACTAGTGATACTACTACTAACTCAGATAGCTCCGTAGTAGTCTTCATAGAAGTCACCTCCATAGCCTGGAAGCTCAACGTGATCATCCGGAAACAGACAGTCCCGTGGAACTTGTGGACCATAGGGGCTAGGATGAGGTCTTGGACAAACAAATGGTGGCCTGCGGGGACCATGAGGTGGTGTGATGCCTCCCACATCACGCCAATCCATCATGTCTCGCAGAGCAGATCTCACAAGATAGAGATCTTGCATATCCATATATCTAGCTTGCACAACCGGTGCAAACCGAGTCAAAGTGGCCCAATGATCAGCACGGGTATTGAAAAGCTCCAGTCTCAAGGCCCGATTTTCACGGTCCTTGTCTTCAAGCAACTGTGCAGTGGTGCGGGTCAGTGAGTCCTCCTGAGTGGAGTCAGCATAGATAGCCTGGAGATACCCTTGTGCCCCCGAGAGTGAAGCTGGCATATATCGGAAGTCGGAGTTCCAAAAAAAGCTAGTCCTGACTCGCATGATGGTCATCATAGAGTAGGCAGCATCCTGCACAGCCATCTCAATAGTAACCCCGAGTCCATAGGAGCAGTGGAGGGGCTCGGTAGATCCATGATAAGATGGAAATATCCTGACAGTGCAAAAATATTGACTTTGATTAAAGTCCCGGAATTGCTCTTCGACCGTGTACTCAGGTTACCAACGGTATCCAGCCTCAGTCATTACCCTGACCAACATGGCAGTATGGCCGGGTACATCTAGGCATCGAGTCAAACGAACCACTTGATTCTGAGGACGGGAAGCCATCTGGAACATGATAAACACAAGACATTAGATTTCCTAACAGAAATTGGACAACATAATGGCTGTAAATGCTCAAAAAGGATTTTGAGGCATTTTGCAAAGAATTGCATAGACACTCAACAACATCATGTCAAGGTTCTGGGTCCATCTTAGCAACATAGTGGGGTAGTATAACTGAACTAGGCTTGTATCCATCAAACCTATAAGGTACTACTGATTAGTAGCACGTGAACCTGATAGAGAGAAGAGATCCTAATTCCATAACCCCCGATGGAAGAATAGACTGACTCGGATCAGAATGCCATGAGGTAAAGGAATAAAAAGAGCCTTATGTTCCATCCCACAATCAATTCCCCTACATATAACTAAAGCATTTCTAGACTCAACATCGACCAGTTTGGCTTGGAGAACCTACAGGCAGTCCGGCTCTGATGCCAACGCTGTCAGGACCCCGACTCGACGCCACATCGATCTAGCATGTAACACATCATATCACTTTGCGGCCTCACACACGGTATTCCCACGGGTGCCACCTTACCTGGCCCGGGACCGTTTGCACCTTTTGGCTCACGTATATGATAGTGCCGCTAGCATCCATATGACAAAGAACCCAGGCTGACATGGCTAGTCATAAACCCAAAGTGGCACAGACTTACAGGGACAGGCATCCATGACCCAGCATCGAACGTGTCGGTCATCAACGAGTGAATCCGGGCTGTAGCACTGGGCTAGCAGGACTCCGGTAAACTGGGCTGTAGCGGGCTAACAGGACTCCGGTATCCATCGCGTGACATTTCCCCGAAGGGACAGACACAGGAACGAAGAAGGACACATGCCGGCCAACCTAAGTGTTCCGGAGCAGTAGCAAGCTACCAAGGCTCAGTGGAAACACTAGGAGACATTTCCCGGTAAGAGAGGCTACTAAGGATAAACAACTAGATAGTCAGATCCCACACATACCAAGCATTTCAATCATACACACAATATGCTCGATATGTGCAAATACAACAAGGCATCACAACATGACTCTACGACACAAGTACTTTATTTAAAGGCTCAGAGAGCCATACATATCATATACACAAGTATGGGTCACACGACCCAGCATTCAGGTCATACAGACATACAAGCCAACAACGGAAGTAACTTGTCTATGTACAGACAACTAGTAAAATAAAAGAGGCTGGGGGAAGCCTGGCTATACTACATGGTCCTTCACAAGCTCAGGATCACCACCTGGGCCTCAGTCTACTCATCGATGTCAACGTCTACGAAGAACCCATCAGAAGGGGTTGAAGTGTCCTCTGAAAAAGGTAAATTAAAGCAACATGAGTACAAATGTACTCAGCAAGACTTACATCAGATCCTACATACATGCACATTATCAAGAAGGGTTGGTGGGGTTATTGCAGCAAGCCAGCTTTGACTCTTGGCTAAGCTATCCTACGAGACACCAACTTGAAATGGTTTTGAGCACACGAGTCCACTACTCACCAGTTCAATACACTACCGAGGATCCACCTCCGTCTTCCTACGGAAGAGCCATCCTCGACACTCACGCTTATCTTGAGGCTTTTAGTAGTATCCATTTACTTTTCTATGAACTGTATAGGCAACCAAGTAGTCCTTTACCGCAGACGCGGCTATTCGAATAAATGATGTTAACCCTGCAGGGGTGTACTTCTTCATACACGCTCTCACCACTTACCGCCGTTTACACGACATGTACTCAGCAACCTTCAAGCGGAAGCCCAACGTGGGTGTCGGCCACAACCTACCTAAACACCTAAGTCTCTAGTCCAGGTTTATCGCCTATTCAGGTTCCATCCGAAGGGAGTCCGGCCGAGGTTTCCACATACGGCCCCGAACGATGTGTACAGGGTTCCGAGACACCTAACGTGTGCCCGTGTACCCGGCCACGTACCTACCGCATCACAGCCCACCCCGCGGGTCAGCGCTGTCCACGGCCTCAAGTAGGCTACAAACACCAGAAACTACTTGCAACTCCTGGACAGAGGACTAGGGTGAATAAGAAGCCGAGAGGGTCCATTGGTTTCGGGCCCAATGCATGGTAGTAGCTGATCTTAAATCACACATACAGATCTCAGTGCTTAAGGTCAGCTTCAATGAAACAACCCACCATGTACTCCTACATGGCCTCTCATCGATACCTTGACCAAATCGTGTTTAACACATCACTCTCATTACCGGCATGATCATTTCACTCTAGCCCATCACCAAGATGAACCAGACCTGACACGACTCTAAGCATAGCAGGCATAGCAAGGTAGGAACAACACATACATATGGCTCAATCAACTCCTACACATGCTAGTGGGTTTCATCTAGTTACTGTGGCAATGACAGGTCATGCAGAGGAAATGGGTTCAACTACCGTAGCACACAGCAGTTTGAAACGCGTTGTCTTAATGCAGTAAAAGAGAGCAGAAGCGAGAACATGGGATTGTATCGATATGATCAAATGGTTGGTTGCTTGCCTGATGGGTCGATGCACTGATATTGATCTTCGTTAGGGTAATCGTGGTACTCCTCGGAGGCAGAACCTGCCGCAAAGAGCACCGATACACAAACATCACCAAACAATATGGAACAATATGATGCATGCATGAGACATGGCAAAATGAGTGTATTGGGCTAATGCAACTAAGACCAGATGGGTTTGAACCATTTTGAATCAAAGATTCAACTTTCAAACTCATAAATGGCCCTTTTAAGTGCTTTATCTTGTTCTGCACTAAACATCAGGTTAGCTTGCTTAAACATGCATGAAACCAGTACAGATGGATAGATTGGATTTTTCTGATCATTTTTCATATATAAAAGTTTGCATTTGGAGTTACAGATTAATTTCTATGATTTTTTAAAGTTTGTGGTATTTACTGGAATTTCCTGTATAAAAATAATTCCAGTAAATAAATTACTGCATCAGCATTATGTCACGATGACGTCAGCGGTCAACGGAACAGTCCAGGTCAACCCTGACTAGTGGGTCCCGTGTGTCAGTGTAATTAGTTTAACTAAATATTAATTAAAACTAATCCTGATTAGTTAACAGGGCTGGGCCCCACCTGTCATTGACCCAGGGGGGTCAAACTGGGCCCACCCATGGTCAAACGAGGGGTCAGCGGGGTCAACTCGCCGGCGTTTAGCCGCCGGCGAGGCCGAACGCGGCGGCGAGAGTGGTTTTGTGCATTTCGGCGACCAAAAGAGCCGCGGAGGGCATTTACATGTAGCTGGGAGCAAGCCGCAGCTCTTGGTGGTGTTGGTTGAGCTCGGGGTGGCCGGAAACGGTGCCGGCGACGACCTTAGCGGTCGCCGGAGTTCGGGTGATGATGAACCCGAAGCTACAGAGCACGGTGAGGCTCGTGGTGAGGTGCTAGGGGTTCCTACAAGTGCGGTGAGTGCGTTGGACATGGTGGTGTGTCTAGTGGGTGGCCGGAGTCACGTCAGCGACGAACTCCGTGGTGGCGCGTGCGGGTAAGCTACGTGCAGTCGCTACGGGGCTCGGAAGCGAGAAAGGAAAGGGGGGAGAGGTAGCTGGGCTCACGGCGATCTCGAGGAACCAGACGGCGCGGTCGGGGACGAGCTGGTGCGGTGGTGACGGCGAAGGGGATCTCCGGTGATGGCGGAGTCGGGTGAGGTCGGTGCAGAGGCCTCGGGGCAAGCGAGCGATCGGGGCTCGGCTAGCTCCAAGAAGAGGAGGGCGGCGGAGCTCCTGGACACGACGGCATGGCGCAAGGACGACGGAGAGCGCGACTATGGCGACGGTGCGGCTACGGTGGCGTCGGCCATGGCGTGGGAGAGCGAGGGAGAGAGGCAGGGGGAAATGGAAGTGTCCACGGGGTTCGGGGCGCGACGTGGAGCTCATACCGGTCAGCAGAGAGGCGAGGGGAGGAAGCAGGGCGGCGGGCAGCTGCATGGCGCGCGCTGGTGCCGCCGTCGAGCACCTGCCTGCCTGCCTGGCAAAGGCAAGCAGCTTGCTGGAGCGGTTGCTGGGCTGGGCCGGCTAGGTGGGCTGGCTAGTTGGGCTGCCAGGTTAGTTCCCTCTCTCTCTCTCTTTATTTATCTTTTTTTATTTATTCTGTAACTTTGTGGACTTACTAAAAATACCTAAACAACTCCAAAATTCACCAAACTGCTCATGGCCATTAACTGGAATATATCCAGCATGGAACATTTTAGTTTGGGATTATTTGAGCATTTAAAATAATTTATATAATTGAAATGCCCAAACTCAAATACTTATGATTTAATTCAAAGAACTTAGGATGACCTAGAAAATTGTGCACCACTTTTGGCAGAGGTTCTGAACCAAGGCAAAAATGATGGACATTTTAGAAGGGCATTTCAGGTTCATTGAAAATAATTTTAGTAAACCCTAGTTGGTTTCAGAGGGGGCTGGGGGTTCTGTCATCCCCATTTCAAGTTTCTGTTGAGAAAAATAGACATGATGCAACACTCTAATGCATGAACTAGCTAGGGTGTGACAGATCCTTCAGAGAGTTCCCCTCCATGGATGCATCCCATGAAGGCACGCTTCACGGTAAGATGAGCCCGGGTGGGTCTCACATGGTTAGCCGTCTCGACGATGTCGGTGCAGATGTCTGGCTCAGGGCCCGGCTCACCAATCTTGCCGATGAAGACGTGGATTCCGCCGAAGGGGACCCGGTACCCATACTCAATTGAGCCGGCATCGGGGCCCCAGCCTGCATCGTCGATGTAGAGCTTGCTGCGACGACTCTTAATCATCCGGCCCACAACGTATCCCTTGAGCCCTTCAAATCCACCGTGCGTTAGCCCCACGTTGGGTGCCAACTGTCATGGAATTGTCAAGGCAGATGTCCTAGTGAAAGGACTTAGTCGTGGAGGCATCGCAACTAGGAAGCTTAAAGGGGTTAAAATGGGACAAAGGACACGGGAGTTTATACTGGTTTGGCCCCTTGCGGTGAAGGTAATGGCTTAATACAGTTTGAGATGGGATTGGTTATGTCTCGATTACCAGGGAGCGAAGTCGCTTGACCTAGCTCTCGATCTGATCTTACTTGTCCTGTACAGCCGCTGGGTCGTCCCTTTGTATACAGAGCTCGATGCCCAGCGGCTCAGAGAGTCCCGGCCGGCTCATAAATAGTGTCCGGCTCGGTCTCTCTCTATTCTTTCCTTATAATACAAGTTAAATACATATGGCGGATTATCTCTATGGGCCTTGAATCGCCTTTGGGCTTGGGCCCTTAACTGAACCGCCATCTTCAAGTGTTGTCTTGGGCTTCGTATCTTGAATCGCCATAGGTATAACCTGGCCCCTGCTGGGCAGGTCATACCTAATACTTATATCCCCAACTGTGAGAAGAAAAACTACAGTGGATTATAGGTTCCACACTAAAGAACATCAAGACTTCTATGAGACCATTCTGCTTGACAAGAAGCCAATTGTCTATGACATGAGATGGGTTGACTGGACATACATCAGAGAGAATGAAGATCACTTCCCAGGAGTATATGATAGCTTCAAGGCATGTGGAGTTGACAAGTTTGTTGGACAGAAGCTCACCAAGTGGAATGATGAGCTGATCATGCAATTCTACTCCACTGCTCACTTCTATCCATATGGAAGCATAGTGTGAATGTCTGAAGGTACAAGGTACCAATCAACTGTTGAAGAATGGGCTAAATTGATAAATGCTCCAGAAGACCATGAAGATGACTTGGATGTGTATGCCAGGAAGAAGAAAGACCACAACTCCATGGCTAGTATGTACAAAGAAATTCCTGATGAAGCCCTGGAAACTCATAAGTTGGGTTCTGTGAAGTATCTATTGTCTGGTCTGCCTACTATCAACACCATCCCGAGGCATACTCTGTTCCCCAAGTCTGGAGTTCACAGGATGATAAGAGGACATTCAATCAACTTGCTGCACATTTTTTATGTCCCTCAGAAATTCAAGGTCATGAGTCTGATTGTAGAAACAATCAAGAGGACAACTGCTGATTAGAAAAGGTCTTGTGGGTATGCTCCACAAATTCAGGTGCTCATCAACTCAAAGATGGGCACAGGCACTTACTTGTTGGACAAGGAGCACTTACCTTTCAAGCTAAATTTTGAAGAAAACACAGTTGTGATGGATGAGAATGACCCTTCATCAGTGCAAGAACATGAGAAGAGAGCAAAGGCAAGGGCAGAGAAAGCTGCAAAGATGCCAAGTGCTGAAGAGGCATCTCAGGTGTTCTTGAAGAGCAAACAAGATCAACTTCGATTTCTGATCCAATCTACCTTGAGGATTGAGAAGGGCTTGGCCACCCTGACTCAGAATCAGGATAGCGTGGAGAGGATCATTGAACAAAAATTCTATGATCTTGATCTGAAAGTAACTAAGATATAGACAGTAGTTGAGCAGTTCTAGGAGGAAGCAGAGGAGAAGAAAGGCAAGGCAACTACAGAAGCTTTTCAATATGTACCAAGAGGTTAGAGATCAGATGCAGTGCAAGTTCGAGATACACGAGCTACTACATCTGCACGAGCAGCCACAGCTTCAGTGCCTCCTCTGGTAGCCACTTCACCAGCTCCAGCTACATCAACTGAAACCTTCGTCCTTGGAGTCATCACCACACCACCTCATGGAGACCAAGCCTGAGAGACGCATAGCACTATGCATATTTGAACTTTTGGGTAACTTGTTGCCAAAGGGGGAGAAATATGTATAGATCATAGCCTTCGAAAGAGAGTGTGTGTTGCTTTTTGTCTCTCTTGCACTTTATTTGGTTGAACTTTAATGTGTGTATGTGAGATACTTGGATGATCATGTGTTTGATCATATGCTACTTTAATGTGTGCTTGAATGATACTATCTCTTATATCCATATATGATCATTCACTTTCCTTGGTGATGAGTGCTTGCTTTTAATTGTTATCATTTTGAGCACTCCACCAAGATGTATCTGACATGGAAGAGAAGCCCATGATACTAATCGTTTGTGCATTTGCGTTCAAAAGCAAATCTTAAAAATGCACAAACTTAGGGGGAGATCTTGCTTATTACATACTTCTGAAAGTGACGATGTGTTTCAATCTTATTATCATTTGTCGAAGCTTTCATCATATGTTGTCATCAATTACCAGAAAGGAAGATATTGAAAGTGCAACTATCCCTGGGTGGTTTTGGTAATGATTAACAACATATAGCTCATTGAACTAATGCTATTTCAAGATGAATATTTAAGGAAAGTTCAATGATTGGCATGGCATGGATTAAGAATGTGGACCCCTCAAAATGCTAAGGACAAAGGATTGGCTCAAGCTCTAAAGCTCAAGACTCTACATTTTACTTTTAGTGATCCAAGATCACATTGAGTCTATAGGAAAAGCCAATACTATTAAAAGGGGATGAGGTGTTGCTTAATGGCTTGCTTGCACAAAATGCTTAGTGATATGCTCCAAAAACCCTTAACCACTTTCTCATATCAACATATGTCCCAAACCAAAATTCAAACTCGTCCCCACCGATTTGATCCATCCGACGCCACCGAGTTCATTTGACATAGCCACTGCTAGAAACCATAGTCACTTCGGTCTCACCGAGATGGGATTGCAAACTCTTTGTTTCCCTTCGTAACATTTTGGTCTAACCGAGATGAGCGATCGGTCCCACCAAGTTTGCAATGCAAACTCCCTGTTTCCCTTCCGTAACATTTTAGTCCCACCGAGATGAGCGAATCGGTCCCACTGAATGTGCCTGACCAACTCTCTGGTTAGCTAATTACCAAAGTCGGTCGCACCGAGTTTGTGTAATCGGTCTCACCGAGATTAGGTTATGCCCTAACCCTAACAAAATCGGTTCCACCGAGTTGACATGTCGGTCCCTCTGAAATGCCTAACGGTCACATTATGAACTAAATTGGTCTGATCGAGTTTTATGACTCGGTCCCACCGAGTTTGGTAAATTGTGTGTAACGGTTAGATTTTTTGTGGAGGCTATATATACCACTCCACCCTCTCCTCATTCCTGAGGAAAGCCATCAGAACATGCCTACACTTCCAGCATTCATTTTTTGAGAGAGAACCACCTACTCATGTGTTGAGGCCAAGATATTCCAATCCAACCATATGAATATTGATCTCTAGCCTTCCCCAAGTTGCTTTCCACTCAAATCATCTTTCCACCAAATCCAATCCTATGAGAGAGAGTTGAGTGTTGGGGAGACTATCATTTGAAGCACAAGAGCAAGGAGTTCATCAACAACACACCATCTATTACCTTTCGGAGAGTGGTGTCTCCTAGATTGGTTAGGTGTCACTTGGGAGCCTCCGTCAAGATTGTGGAGTTGAAGCAAGGAGTTTGTAAGGGCAAGGAGATCGCCTACTTCGTGAAGATCTACCCTAGTGAGGCAAGTCCTTCGTGGGCGATGGCCATGGTGGGATAGACAAGGTTGCTTCTTCGTGGACCCTTCGTGGGTGGAGCCCTCCGTGGACTCGCGCAGTCGTTACCCTTTGTGGGTTGAGGTCTCCATCAATGTGGATGTACGATAGCACCACCTATCGAAACCATGCCAAAAATCTCCTTGTCAACATTGCGTTTGCTCCCTCCAAACTCCTCCCCTTTACCTTCATATGCAATGATTTACATTCCGCTGCTATACTCTTAGAATTGCATGTGTAGGTTGATTGCTTGACTTGTGCTAAGTTGCTAAAATCTGCCAAGAACTAAAATTGGGAAAAGGCTAGATTTTTATTTGGTCAAGTAGTCTAATCACCCCCCTCTAGACATACTTTCGATCCTACAAGTGGTATCAGAGCTACATCCTCCATTTGCCTTGATTTCCATAGCTTTTGGTGATCATAGCCTTGGTTTCACAACCTAGGAGAATATGGCATCTAGCAAGGGAAATTACCACCGTAGAGGTCCTTACTTTGATGGGACTAATTTTGCTAGTTGGAAGCATAAGATGAAAATGCATATTCTTGGACATAACCCTGCCGTTTGGGCTATTGTGTGTATTGACTTGCAAGGTGAATTCTTTGATCGGAGAGAACCGAACCGTGAAGCTACCGATGAAGAGTTGAAGATGCTGCAATACAACACCCAAGCTTGTGATATTCTCTTCAACGGATTATGCCCCGAAGAATTCAACAAAATCACCCACCTTGAGAATGCAAAGGAAAGATTGATATGCACGAAGGTACCGACTCCGTCAACGAATCTAAATTGGATGTGCTTCAAAGTCAACTAGACAAGTTCAAAATGAAGGATGCTGAAGGTGACGCTGAAATGTACTCTAGGCTTGCTCTCATCACAAATGAGATTGCCGGCTTAGGAAGTGAAGAGATGACCGATAGATTCATCATCAAGAAGCCTAAGAGCCTTGGATGGAAAATATGATACCGTGTGCACATTGACCCAAATGATGCCCAGTTACAAAGATCTCAAGCCAACGGAAGTCATTATAAGAATTGTTGCTCATGAGATGTCACTCAAGGATAAAGAGGAACTTCACAACAAGTCAAGTGGTGCTTACAAAGCCTCATGTGATGCTCCTACATCATCAAGTGAGAAAACAAAAGTTCAATGAAGAATTGAGCCTAACGGTAAAGAACTTCAACAAGTTCTACAAGAGTAGAAGCAAGGAAAGAAGTTCCAAGTCAAGGTCCTACAATGACAAAAGATCTTTGAGCCGTGAACGTAATTGCTAAAATTGTGGAAGACCCGGACACTACTACAATGAGTGTATGGCTCCCTACAAAAGGAGAGAAGATTCACCTAAAAGAAGAAGTAGAAGAGAAGAATCACCACCAAGAGAGAGAAGAAGAAGTAGAGATGATCGTTATGAACGAAGAACCTCCCGAAGAAGCAAGGATTCGGAAAGGAAGGACAAATCATCAAAGAGCTACACAAAGCAAAGACATCAAGCTCACATTGGTGAATGGGTATCCGGCTCCAACTCTGACCATCACTCCAAAAGAAGTTATCACTTCGACTCCGAATATACTCAAGATGAAGGTGTTGTCGGTCTAGCACTTGTGTCAACCAACTCCTATGACATATTTGACTCACCAAATGAAGGAATTGGAAGATGCTTCATGGCTAAAGGCCCAAAGGTATCACATCCTGAATATGTTGATTTCAATAGTGATGAAGATGATTTGTTAGGTGATTATGATTTACTTGTTGACAATTCTAGTGATGAATACTATGATGTAAAGTTAATTAATAATGCTAATCAAGATAAAACGAATGACAATGATAAGGAGAAGATTGAGCGTCTAACTCGAGAGCTAAATACTCTTAAGTTAGCTCATGAAACTACCTTGGAAGATCATCGAGAACTTTTAAAGACTCATGAGAAGTTACGCTTTGAAAAGCTCAACCTTGAGCAAGAGCATGAGTTTTTAAAGGCAATCAATGATGATCTCTGCAAGAAAAGTTCTTCTTACATTGCCAAGCGTTTACTCTTGTCTATATACATGCCACAAGTTAAATCTAGCAACAAAAGTAAGAAAGATTCTTCTTCTAGTAGTAACAATAATCATGCTAAATCCAATGTTGTTGCTTCTAGTAGTTCTCTTGATCCCACTAATTACTCTCTTAGCCAAGTTACACTTGAGCAAGAAAATAGCTTATTGAAGGGAAATATAGAGAAAGGTGTTTACAAGAGCCTTGCCGGAAGTAAGCAATTTGAGGAAATTGTACGCAAGCAAGGAAGGCACCGGAAGAATCAACGTGTTGGTTTTGAATGAAAGTTCAATGCCAATGGAGTTGAGTGGGAAGAAGATCAATACCCCAAGATGAAGTTTGTTACTCAACAAGAGAAGTATGATCCTACTTGTTTCCAAGGGACACAAGCTCAATATGATCTTCCACCACAAGACCACAAGAAAAAAGGCAAGGATAAACTTCAAGAGGAGATTGATGCATTTGAAGAAGCTCCCAAGACCTTGGTCAAGTGGGTTCCCAAGACTACATCAAGTTCTACTTCATCAAGTATGACTATAACCCCAAGGATTCCCATCAAGATGATGTGGATCCCGAAGAACAAGAACTAGAGAGTTCTTGTGGGTGACTCTGCCAACACACTTCACTCATATCATTTTGGCAAGGACAAGTGCAAACAACTTCCACATCTTGCACTAGTTCAAGGAGTCACAAACCCTCTTGTTGGTAAGACAAGGGACAAGTTAACCTAATGCTTTCATGGACATCATCTGTTGTGTACATCACTCTATGTCTATGGATATCCTGGTTTGTTCCTTGTGGGACTAACCCGTGTAGGTATTGAAAGTGCAACTCACTCCAATCGATAGCTCCGAATGGTCGACATCAACATTGAGCATCCACATCTTAAACACCTACATGAAGTCATCATCAACAAACCCCAAGGTTAGTTCATCCCTCTGAGGGGGGATATCACATCTAGGGGGAGCTTTACTCTAAGACTTGAGCTAAAGCAACTCTAATGGTGTGAACACAACAATGCTTTATGTAAAAGTGGTAACCCCACTTATGCTTAAACGATGAGTATGGCCTATGATTACATGTTCTCATTTGACTCCTAAGTCAATATACTCATATATAGATGACCTAGTCATCGCAAATTGCTTGATAGATGCTAGAGTGTTTGTGCATGCTTTGCCACATATTTCATTTTCTATTTTATTGTGTGAGCATGTTGGTTGCATATTTTACTCATTCGAGGACATCCACTTGTTGTTTTGATTGTCTGGCTCTTTCTCTTTTGCCAAGTGGATGGACAAGAATGCCTAAGAACCTTCTCTAGCTATCTATGCTTTTCTCGTATCAAACTCTATTCATGCTACATCACAAAGATTGAACAAGTCAGATTCGAACCACTCTGTGTGAGGAGCACTCGGAGTCCCCGATTCGTCATAGACTCAACTTTCCAAAACCTGTTGGTGCACTTCGGTTTGACCGAGTCATCCATTTCGGTCACACCGAGTTCACTAAGTTGATCTAGGTTTTCATCTCGGTTCAACCGATTTGAACACTTCGGTCACACCAAGTTGCAGTAACTCCTTGCAATTCTGCAATCTCGGTGCCACCAAGTTGTTCCACCCCGTCACATCGACAGGGTCGGGATATATATACCCATGGGTGAGATTTTGGAAATTTCTTCAGAACCCCTCAGCCCGCGTGTGTCCTGCTCTGCCTCCTCAGGTCTTTGGATCGCCTCCTCACCGCCAGCGACCTCCCGTCACTGGTTTTTGCCGCCGTTGATAGAATCTACTCCGCTATCACCACCATAGAAAACACCCGCCGAACCAGGGTATGTGTTCGACCCCTTGTGTTGTCTATTCACCTCCGATTCTAAGCACGAGGACAATGCCATGATTCTTGCCACAAATGAAATTGATCTATCTAGCTAAAACTTCCTTAGGCTTAGTTTGATTCAAAAAATTTAGGGTTAGCTCTTCACATAACTCATCTTGGACCGACCGAATCATAGAAATCGGTGTCACCGATTTGGCTTAGGCCATTGCACATGCACTGTCCGGTCTGACCGAAAACTGCAAATCGGTGTGACCGAGTTCAATTCTCTATGAAACCCTAGTAATCTCGGTGCCATCGAACTTTGAATCGATCTGACCAAGTTCACTAGTTTAGGTTCCAAATGTTGCTCCGGTATCACCGAGTTTATCAATTTAGTAGCTCCGAGATCATTTCAATATAGAGAACTAAAACTAAGTTTTGACTCATTTGTTTTGCAAAATCTCTGCACTTTGTGATGCTCATCTACTCTACCTCATCTATAATCTATTCACAGGGTTTGCTGTCAGTTTGCCTGCCAAAGTGTCTGACCAAAGTGATAGCCAGATGTCGGAGTAATGGGCCACGGGTAGCCTTACCCGAGTCCCTGGATTTATCAATACTTTGGGCCAGCTTCGCCTTGCTGCGCCTCAAGCTGAAGCTCCGCCCTCTGGGGGCCGGCTCGCTCAACGGCCGTCCACCAGAGGGCGGCCAACCACCAGAGGGCGGCCAACCACCAGCAGACGACGTCACTAGCGGCCGGCTCCAGCCGGCCAGCTTCTAGGGAAGACGGCATCGAGAAGGCGGCCACCGCGCACCCTCAGAGTTTGTGCCCCCATCAAGAGGACGAGATGGGGCGTGGCTACAGTGAAGTCCTCACCCCCGAATCTTGGGATTGGCGTGGCCACAGTGTCCCGTACAGGCAGAGATCTCCGCACGGCGTGGCACTGTTGCCACCTTCCCTCGACGTCACTCTGGGTAGGCGGAGCCCTATTACCCACGACAGCCTGTCGGTACGGCCCGCAAGCTGCGGGCCCTACCAAGCAGTGGCATTCCAGAAGACGGTGCACGCCGGACCAATCGGACCAGGGGAGGGCTGGCCTCCAGCAGGCGGCCGTCCCCTCCCTCGAAGCAAGCGCGCCATCAACCTGATGAGACCAGGAGTGGCTACAGTGATATCCCACTAGGCGGCGGGACTGTAGCCACACTAAGCTGACCAAGCCAACATCATTAGCAGCACGGCTACAGTGAGCAGCCACCAACCAGACCCGCCAGCGGTGGGAGCAGCCTGTCGGGTCCGTACCGGACCAGTCGGCAGGGCCCACCAGGCGGCGGGCCCCAGCAGTTGGCGAAGAAGCCGGAGGCCGGAGACGCTGACATCCGGGCCCAGCAGCCGGCCAGATTACCATTGTACCCCTCGGGGGTAGGCCTATATAAACCCTCTAGGGCACCCATGCAAAGGGTTCCCACCCCATTAGCCCTAGCCACATTCCTAGAGCAGGAGAGAGCTAGCCCTGCCTTCTCCTACCTCTAGCATACAGCATAAGGAGCAACTTTGTATCACTTGTGCCTTTAGTGATCATGCGGAGACCCCGTAGAGCAGGACTAGGGGTGTTATCTCCTAGGAGATCCCCGAACCTGGGTAAAGTACGCCGGCGTTCGTGTCTACGCCTCATCCCGCTTCCGGGCACCGGGGACGTTCTACACGCTCCCACCATGATAAGCCATCCTTTGGCATATGTCGCACCCAACCCCCGACATTTGGCGCCCACCATGGGGTGAGGTGCACCATCTCCCGGAGATCTGCTCTGGACGGGAACCCTTTTCCTTCCTGGCGAGTGAAGCCAGCCCAACACGCCCGACGGCGTCAGCCTCGACGCCCTGCATGGCGCGGAGATCGCCTGCGCGGCGAGCTGCCTCGCCAACCTCGTTGGTGAGATTCACCTCTCCGACGAGCCGGCCTCCGACGCGGGCAGCAGCTGCCCCGGAGCCTCCTCATTAGCATCCTTGACCAGCTTCACGTCGCCAGCGAGCCTACTGTGGACCTTGAGTCTGTTGGCTCTAGCCACCCGATGATCGTCGACTCTGACATGGCGTCGCTTGACGCATTCCCCACCAATGTGGTGATCTACAACGACCCGCCTCCTCGCGAGCATAGCGGAGGGAGCACCATTACGAAGGTGCATGTCATCAACAGTGGTGAGCGCTCGGCTGGAGATGCTCGAGACGCACTCAATGCGGCGCTGCGAGACCTGACGGCGCCCATCCCAGAAGACGCGGACACAGAGATGCTGGAGGCACGCCGCGTCCAGCTTCTCGAGAGCGCTGGCCGACTGGCCAGCATGCGACGCCTCTCAGACGCCTATCGGCGCGAGATGGACCGAGCCATCGGCGGCACGCCGGCTCCTGGGGGGCCTAGCCGCATTGTCCCTATTCGGCAGCGTGGCGGGACCATCGCCAGCATGTTTGGGGCAGAGCGCCCCCTCTACGCCACACCTACAGAGAACATCCGGGCTGCCCAGGCGGTGACATACGAACTGGACAAGTACGAGGGCGACGAGCATCGCCACATGACGGAGCGAGTCCAGCAGCTCCTAGACGCGGCTGCCGCGTTGCACGAAGCCGGCTGCTGCGCTGAAGAGCCCGCCCCGCGGAATGAAGAGCCGCCCCTTTGCCAAAATCACGGCGTGACATCCCGGACGCCGACTGGCGGCACCCGCGGATGACGAGGCAATGAGCCGGCGGCTAGCCGAAGCCGGGCTCGCCTTTCCATCGAGCGTGACAAAGACGGCCTCCCTCAAGCGGTGGAGCGTCGAGGTGATCCTCCGCCTCGCGGAGCAAGACAACCCACTCCGCCTCCTGTCACGCACCCGACACTCGGCAACCGCCTTGGCCGTCGAGAGGGAGTCGGAGAGAACAACGCCCGCCATCGGATCGACCACCTCAACCGATCCCTGGCACTGAAGAAGAAGACGCACTAGGCCCGCCCTGTTTCGGCCCACGACTCCGAGATGAACCCTTTCCCAAAGGGTTCACCCTCCTGCGAGATACGCCCAAATACACCGGCTCTGTGAAGCCGGAGGATTGGCTGGTCGACTACTCGATAGCCGTCAGCATCACAAACGGCAACAAGCGTGTTGCCGTGAAGTACGTCGCACTCATGCTTCAGGGCATAGCCCGAACATGGCTCAACAGCCTGAAGCCCCGCAACATCAATAGATGGGTTGATTTCACCGAGGCCTTCATCCGCAACTTCACCAGCACCTACAAGCGGCCTCCCAACACCTGACAGCTCTACTTGTGCGTCCAAGGGCCCACAGAATCAATTCGTGACTATCTCATGCGCTGCGCCGAGCTGCGCAACTCCTGCGAGGGCATGCACGAGGTGCAGGCAATCGAGTACTTCACCGCCGGGTGCCGAGAGGGCACCCTCCTCAAGCATCGACTCCTCTGCGACGAGCCTGCCACGCTTGACGAGCTTCTCATCATCACCGACAAGCACGCCACGGCCGACTCCTCCATGATGGCGGAAATCCTAGTAGATGCATCTGGCAAGGTGGCACCTCAGGCCCCTCGGACTCTGGCTGGTGAGACCAGTCGGTGACAGCAACCAAGTGACAACAAGCGGAAGGCCACTCAGCCGGCTTCCACCAGCCGACAAGTGGCGACAATCGAGGATTAGCAGCCAGCACCCAAGCGGTAGAAGGGCGCCAAGTCCAATTGGTTGCCCGCCTTCTCTTATGAGCAGACCTTAGATGCACCCTACAAGTTCCATAGCGGCGCAAAGCCGTCCAACCACACCACTCGGAAGTGTCACTGGCTCGCCAGAATCGCCAAGGGAGATGGACTACTGCCTCCTCCGTTTGCCGGACCGCCGCCTCCTCAGCCACAGCAGCCGACGGCCCGGCTAGTCGATGCCATACAAGACGAGTACCTAGAGGAACACGGAGCTTATGTTGTGTTCACCAGCATGGCCGATGACAGACGCAGCAGACAGGAGCAGCAATAAGAAGTGCAAGCGGTGGCCACAAGTACTCCAAAATTCATGCATTGGTCAGAGAAGCCTATCAGTTGGAGCAGGGCCGACCGCCCGGAAGTGATGCCTTCCCCAGGTTCATAAGCAGGCCCTGCTCCTAGAAGCTACCTTTGCGACGGAGAGGCAGGCAGCGCGTTTTTCCAGAGTCCTGATAGATGGCGGCAGCAGCATCAATATCCTGTATCGTGACACAATGGAGAAGTTGGGAGTCAAGCAGAAGCAGCTCATCCCCAGTCGGACTATATTCCATGGCATAGTCCCTGGCCTTTCCTACTCACCAATCGGCAAGACCCAGATTGATGCTCTCTTCGGAGACAAGAATCATTTCTGCCGTGAGCCAGTTTGGTTCGAAGTGGTGGACCTCGAAAGCCCCTACCATGCACTACTTGGCCGACCAGCTCTGGCCAAGTTCATGGCCATCCCCCACTATGCTTACCTCAAGATGAAGATGTCGAGTACCACGGGGATCCTGACCGTAGTCGGAGACTACAAGAAGTCGGTCATTTGCGCCGCAGATAGCAGCCGGCTGGCCGAGTCCCTCGTGATCGCAGCTGAGAAGCGACTCCTTGACCGGGTGGTGGCGTTGGCAGGCAAGAAGCTGGAAATGTTATGTCACATCCCTAACTTCTGGTTTGCTCTGAGCTAGCTAGTCATGTGTTGCATCATGTTTAAATTTTGCCTAAAATTGGAATGGGGATGTTCAAACCCTAGCATTAAATCAACTCAACTAGGGTAAATTAAAATCTTTTCAATAAACCCAAAAAGTTCCTAAGAAAAGTTCATGATTTCTGGTTAAGGTGGAAACCTCTGCCAAAAATGATGAATATATTCTTAGGTCATTTTTGGATTTCTGAATTAAATCATGTTGTATTTGACTTTGGGCATTTAAACACTATAAATAATTTAAATGTTCAAATAAATGTTGGAAATTTTTAAGGGTCACTGAAATAATTCAGAAAGCACCCACAATTGTTTCCAGGATTTCATTAAATGATTTGGTATTTTAAATCAAATCAAAAACAAAATAACAGAAATAGAAAAGAAATAAAAGAGAGAGAGAGAAGGAAGTTACCTGGCGCCCACTTACCTGGCCCAGCACGGCCCAACCCATCTCCACTCCCCCTGTCGTCTTCCTCCTCGCCAGAAGGACCGAGGCGTGGCGCGCGCCCGAGAGGCCCCGGCCACCTCCTGCTTCCCCTGGCCACCTCCTGCTTCCTCTCGTCGCCCTGGACCCCGTCCGCGACACCACGCACCCTCCCAGGCCTCGCACTCTCCCCGTGCCTTCTCCCCCCTTCTCTGGCTCCCTCTCTCTTCCACCGAGCGGAGCCCCGTCGCCACCGACGCCGTTCGCCGCGGCCACAACCACCGCCTCGCCTCCCCGACGCCTCCCAAAGCTCTGCCTCGACCTACTCTTCCTCCCCACCACTCCAAGCAACACCAGGAGCCCTGCAGTGACGCCATCGCCGCCATCTTCACCGACGGGCATCGAAGATCGCCGGCCCGATTCTCCGTCTCCAGGTCGCCCCCAAGCCCACTGAGACGCGCTCTGCAACCACAGTGAGCTCATGGACCGATTCCCCCTCCTGTCCTGCTCGCGTTCTTGCTCTAGCCCCGTTCCCCACCGCCGCCGAAGCGCGCCGCCGCCACGGCCGACGAGCTCCATGCTCCTGAGCTCGTCCGCTCGCCCGAGCATCACCAGCGTGCTCGCCGCGCTCCTGTGAACCTGCAGCACCCACGGGTTCTCCCTGTTGTGCACCATAGCACCGTTTCCGCCAACGCCCGAGGTCCGGCAGCCGCTGAGCTCGACGCCGGCGAGGATTACGGCCACCCCAGCTCGCCCCGGTTGCATTGTTGGATGCGCGGGATCGCCAGCTTCCAGTAGAGCCCAGCGGCGCCTCGAATGGCTCCCTGTATCGCAATTCCGAGCCGCCCCGCCGCTACTGTCGTCGCCGGCGACATGTCGCCGGCAGGTTTGACCTGATCGGCCCAGGGGTTGACCCCCCCTGACGTGTGGGCCCAGGCGCCTGCCTAATTAGTGTTAGGTTAGTTAGTGTTAATTAACTTAGTTAATTAGGTGAGCCACTGACATGCGGGCCCCGCCCGGCTAACTAAGTTAGTTAGGGCTAATCATATTTAGGTTAGTCACTGACCAGTGGGCCCAATCCAGTTAGTTAGGGCTAACTAACTTGGTTAGTTGACTGGGTCACTGACCAGTGGGTCCCACTGGTTAGGTTTGACCTGGTCGACGCCTTTGACCTGCTGACGTCACCCCGACGTCATGCTGACGCAGTATATGCTTCTGGGATTTTAAATAAATCAGAAATGATTTATTTATTTTCAGAATATGCCCTAAACTTCAATAAATCATAGAAATTCAACCGTAACTCCAAATTAAATAATTTATATATGAAAAATTATCAGAAAAATTCAAGGAATCCATGTGTACCATTTTCATGCATGTTAGAACAACTTATAACTACTGTTCAGCACAAATCAATTACTGGCATTTGAATAATCACATATGGAGTTTGAATTTGAATCTTGTATTCAAACCAACTTCATTTAATCTGTTGCTAGTTGCATTAGCTCAAAACACATTCATATTGCCATGTCATGAGCATGCATCATATTGTGCATTGCATTGATTGTATTTCTTCTTTGTTGCCGGTATCTGTTCCCTCCCGGTAGACGATGTTCCGACGTTGTGATCATTGACACTGATGAAGACTCAATGTTATCTTCAGAAGTGCCAGGCAGGCAAAACCCCCTTGTTCATTTCGATACAATCCTACTCTCTCGCTCCTGCTCTCTTTTAATGCATTAGGACAACACCGATTCATCTGTTACTTGCTGCGGTAGCTGAACCCTTTATCCTTTGCATGACCTGTCATTGCCACAGTAAATAGATGAAACCCACTAGCATGAGTAGGAGTTGTTTGAGCCCTGTTGTGCCTACTCATTCATGTTTGTTTGTCATGCCTGCTACTGCTTAGAGTTGAGTCAGGTCTGATTCATCGGGGATGAATCAGAGGTGCGTGAACATGTCCTACTGAGTGTGAACTAAGTGTGTGAACACGATTTGGTAAAGGTAGCGGTGAGAGGCCATGTAGGAGTACATGGTGGGTTGTCTCATTGCAGCCGTCCTCAGGAACTGAGTTCTGTGTTTGTGATCCATGATTCAGCTACTACCATACATTGGGCCCTGAAATATGACCCCGCTCGGCTTCTTATTCACCCAAGTCCTCTGTCCAGGAGTTGCAAGTAGTTTCTGGTGTTTGTAGTATGCTGGAGGCCGTGCACAGCACTGACCGGAGGGGTGGGCTGTGATGCGGTAGGCACGTGGCCGGGTATACCGGGCGCCCGTTTGGTGTCATGGAACCCTGTTCACATTGTTTGGGGCTGTGAGCGAAACTCCGGCCGGATCTCCTCATGGATGGAACCCGAATAGGCGATAAACCTGGACTAGAGACTTGAGTGTTTAGGTAGGTCGTGGTCTACACCCACGTCGGCTTTCGCTTGAAGTCTGCCGAGCACATGTCGTGTGCAGACGCTAAGTGGTGGAAACATGTATGAAGAAGTACACCCCTGCAGGGTTAACATCATCTATTCGAATAGCCGTGTCCACGGTAAAGGACTTCTGGGTTGCTTATATCAGTTCATAGACAAGTGAAAGTGGATACTCTAAAATACGCAAGATAAGCGTGAGTGCTATGGATGGCGTTCTCGTAGGGAGACGGGAGCAGATCCATAGTGGTGTATTGATATGGTGAATATGTGGACTCGTGTGCGCCACCTCAAAAGAGTTGCTTGCAGTCGTAGTTTAGGATAGCCACCAAGTCAAAGCTGGCTTGCTGCAGTTAAACCCCACCATCCCCTTGTTGATAATGATGCATATGTAGTTAGTTCTGATGTAAGTCTTGCTGGGTACATTTGTACTCACGTTTGCCTATTTTATGTTTTTGCAGAGATACTTCGGTCTCACTAGTAGTTCCACGTGGACTTCGACGTTTAGCTTGATACCTCAGCTACGATCTTGTGCCCTCGGCAGGATCTGGTAGATAGTCAGGCTTCTTAGCCTTTTTTTCAGTTATAGACGTCTGTACTCAGACATGATAGCTTCCGCTTGTGCTTTGATATGTATGCTCTGAATGTTGGGTCATGAGACCCCTGTTTGTAATATCTCGCTCCTCGGAACCTATTGACTAAATACTTGAGTTGTAGAGTCATGTTGTGATGCCATGTTGTATTTGCACATATCGAGCATATTGTGTGTATGATTGAAATGCTTGGTATGTGTGGGATCTGGCTATCTAGTTGTTTATCCTTAGTAGCCTCTCTTACCGGGAAATGTCTCCTAGTGTTTCCACTGAGTCATGGTAGCTTGCTACTGCTCCGAAACACTTAGGCTGGCCGACATGTGTCCTTCTTCGTTCCTGTGTCTGTCCCTTCGGGGAAATGTCACGCGATGAATAGCGGAGTCCTGTTAGCCCGCTACAGCCCGGTTCACCGGAGTCCTGCTAGCCCAGTGCTACAGCCTGGATTCACTCGCTGATGACCGACACGTTCGATGCTGGGTCATGGATGCCTGTCCCTGTAAGTTAGTGCCACTTTGGGTTTACGACTAGCCTTGTCAGCCCGGGCTCCTTATCATATGGATGCTAACGACACTATCATATACGTGTGCTAAAAGGCGCAAACGGTCCCGGGCAAAGGTAAGGCGACACCCGTGGGAATACCGTGCGTGAGGCCGCAAAGTGATATGAGGTGTTACATGCTAGATCGATGTGGCATTGAGTCGGGGTCCTGACAGCGTTGGTATCAGAGCTTGACTGCCTGTAGGATTACCAAGCCAAACTGGTCGAAGTTGAGTCTAGAAATTCTTTAGTTATATAAGGGAATTGATTGTGGGATGGAACGTAAGGCTCTTTTTACTCCTTATACCTCATGCCCTTCTGATCTGAGTCATCTTATCTTTCCTACGGGGATTAAGAGCTAGGCTATCTCTTCTTTCTATCAGGATCACGCGTTACTAATCCGTAGACATATAAGATTGTTGGATTTAAGCTTGAGTTCAGTTTCTACTACTTCCGTATGTTAATTGTTGATCTCGAAACCTTGATATTGTGCTTCTGAGTGGTTATGCCACCATTTTTGTGAATGTCTCAAATCTCCTCTGAGCATTTACAGCCGTTATGCTGTCCAAGTCATCCCAGGTCTCTAAACAGTCTGATGCATTTGCAAATCCTTTCCTTCCGTCTCTGATGTCCCTTTTGGTCGGAATAAGCACACTAATCGGTAGGTTGAGGTACTTTGTTGCCTCGGCGTAGATGTTGGAGCTATTATTATGACCTTAGGTGTTTAGGAAGTCACCTAGCAATTTAGCAATGCTTTTGTATCCCCAGTGTGATGATTCTGGCCATTATTTTTGAAAGCATCCCGTGATGTTATTAGTTAGTAGGCATTCTGTTCCTGGGTTCTTGAACCCAAGATTCACTCTACTTACTTCATGTTGATACTGTTTGCTAGTTCCTTTAGGATATTAGTAACCTTTGCGATAATCCTCGAGGTTCATGATACATCCTTTTTCCAATTACCATGAACCATTCTTGGCAGGAGTTCTTCTGAACCAAAAGATGACAACAAGAGTGCTCTTGATGAGTTATCCATGATATATTGTGGCTCTGCCAGTCCTACCTTTCCGCATGGGTTATCTGGAAGAAATGTTGAACTTGGTTCGACATACTAATCTATGCATCCACAACTCAGAAAATCGTATGTTCCTTTGAGTTGTCCCTCTTTAGTTGTCTTCTGACCCTCGTCTATCAATTGATAGTCAAGAGTATGCGTGCATTCGTTTATCGATGCCTATTACTCTTGTGGTCCGTCAAGCCATTCTATCGCGGAATGACTAGGAGAAACAAACTCCAGTACCTCTTCCATATCCAGGATTGGGTCAAAGAAGTTGTGCTCCGTAGAACAAATTGCTAATCCAGCTTTTGATTCTGTTCTACCCTGAAATATTACCGTCTTTATGTCAGGATTTTCATGGGGATTGCACCGGCTCTTGTGAATTCTTGATGTAGTGATACTTCTCGCCATCATTATTCATCCCTCGGTTCCGTGTTGTCGCAACCGGAATGCCGACAAGTGAATCGTGATGTGTGAATCCAATACTCCTAGCAACCTTGTTGCTTGGTAGTTAATGGACAATAATTTCATTCTTGGCGTGTTGGTTTTGAATCATCATTCTAAGGTTGATCATGCTACCTAGTCCTTGTTCTCGGTGCACTCCTCGATCGATGAGTTAGGATTATTTCAAATCTTCACTCTATTGATCATATCGTCTTGCCTCAAAAAGCAAGATTGTTCTCGAGCTCAGTAACATACCGGTGGTTCGTGGTTTTCCGAATATTTTCTCGGAAGTATTACCAGGTTGTCCCCTGACTGCTATGTTGAGCTCGTGATCAAGTCGTTTTCTTGTGAACCACCCTTTCTCCAAGAATCTGTGTTGGATATCCCGGAGCTAGTTGGTTAAGCTAGACAACAACTTGGAGAATTGGAAGATAAAAGCTTGCCTAACTTAGTTCATTCCAAAGGGATATTCTTGTGTAGAGTGTGTTGAAGAAAGATGATATCTTCATCGATGGGTCCCTGTGATCAGTTGATGGACTTATTGTCTTATCAATCCTTTGATTGAGTATGGGCTATCGTCAAATCAAATCAGAAGCAACGATATTCGTAATGTTGTCTTACTCGTGGTTTTTCCTCGAGCATACACAATTATATTCTTTGGTCTAACTAATGCTATCACCGTGTTCACTTAACTATGGAATTCCTTTTGAAAGGAAACCCAGATGAATTGTTGTTGTGCTCATTGACAACATCCTTGTCTTCTCCATAATTTTGCTGAACATTAAGCTAGTGTTGGAAACTTTTGAAAGCATTTGTTCATGCTAGCTCATGAAGCATATGTTCGGATGTAAGAAGTGACTTCCTCTAGTTCATGTGCATTTGATGCAAGTTGCCGCCGTGGACTCGAGAAAGTCAATGTTGCTTCCTCTGGAATCATCACAAGTCAGTCATGCACACGTGCGAAGAATTCTGTGGTTTGAAAACTTGCAAACCTTCAATCTATATGTGTCCCTAGCACACCAAGCCACTGATTGATTTGTTCAAGGAGAAGGAGTTCCTTCATAAGAGCTAATCCGGACTTATGTAAGGACTTCGATACCCTCGTTGATGGTTCCCAACCTGAACTCGGTAGTGTTTTATTATAAGACTACCACGTGGTCATGCTTGTCTAGGACATCGTGTTCACACGTGTGTAGCAGAACCAGCTCATGTTTTGGAGTTTGCTATCGTAGTTCATTTTCCGAGAATCTCGCAACGTTATCTCGTCGAATTGTGTTGCAAACTTTCATTTATCTTCCTAGACTCGATGAGTCTGGAATATCCTGACACCAACTAGATCTAAATCTCAGGCAGATATGATGATTTGGAACATTTCCCAAGAACTATAATATTGGTCCCTCGATAACTGATCAAGTGGATGTCGTGGCCAGCACCTCCCAGCCGAAAGACCTATTATTGCAGTATCTTGATTGAAGAAATTGGCCACCTCCCCATAGGGATTTCGTAGGATTTACTCCCTAGTTGCCCCTATGGATTTTTGTGTTCCCGAAGTCCGACCTTTTTACTTGATGATTTAGATATCAAACCATATCTATGAATGGGTTACACTAGCACATCAAGGAGAACATTAGAAGCGGAGTGCTAAATGTCTCTCGGTCGATCATCCAGATTTTATTTGCTTGGCCTCGCTAAGGTGAAATCTGAGAAAGTGTTATCCTCCTTTGCATCTGCATCGTCCATCGCTATTCATCGTGGTAATATGTTGTGTTGTGAGCACCCTTGACGCGGTTGTTGATAAAACCTTGATGATTGTGGAAATGCTCAAGTTCTTGAGAGCACGCACAAGCGCTACGTGTTATCATCGGCACTAACTGGGATTCCTCTCAGTTTCCTCGGCAATGCTATGACCTTTTCAAACAGTGAATTCACTCTCTATTGTTGGGTTCTTCCCCAGTTACCAGAACCATTCCCAGCATTTGCATTTTGTTCCCAGCCTGCACCGCCAATGTGCCATTCTACCACGGGTATCTTCCATTTCCGGTGATAAGCAAATTCATCCATTACGTTGTCTTCAACAAGGTAATCCACATCATCCAAGTCCGAGTATGCCATTCTAACGAACCCCTCTAAACGATCGCTCGAGAATTGCCTTAGGTTGGTTTAAAGAGTTTCAATGATCTCTGAATCAAAGGTAATTCTTTTTGCCACTTAAGGGGATATATCTACGAGTCACGGTTCCTAAGGTGTCTCGTTGTGGTATCATGGCAACTCAACTTCTCGCTACGTTGACAATCGGTTACCACCTTTTTAAGTGTGAAATTGTTGTCTACCTAGTGAACCTTCAACATCTGTTCCACTCCATTCATTTGGATGAATGTTTCGTCTCTCAGCTCGAGAGAGGTTGCCATTTCTCATTCCGTGAGTTAATCCTGAGTTGTTCGATCTTCGAGAAGATCGACCCTTCTAGAGTCTCCTTCTCTCCATGTCATGTTGGCAGGAGTTCTCAGAGCAAGACTTCGAGACAATGATGGTGAACGAATCAACGTTCAGTTGAAGTGCAACCTGGATCGTGAAGATTATACTAGTTTGCGTTTCCCCTTTCATCTTACCCTACGCTTGAATCTCGAGACGAGATTCTTGTTTAGTGGGGGTGAGTTGTCACATCCCTAACTTCTGGTTTGCTCTGAGCTAGCTAGTCATGTGTTGCATCATGTTTAAATTTTGCCTAAAATTGGAATGGGGATGTTCAAACCCTAGCATTAAATCAACTCAACTAGGGTGAATTAAAATCTTTTCAATAAACCCAAAAAGTTCCTAAGAAAAGTTCATGATTTCTGGTTAAGGTGGAAACCTCTGCCAAAAATGATGAATATATTCTTAGGTCATTTTTGGATTTCTGAATTAAATCATATTGTATTTGACTTTGGGCATTTAAACACTATAAATAATTTAAATGTTCAAATAAATGTTGGAAATTTTAAAGGGTCACTGAAATAATTCAGAAAGCACCCACAATTGTTTCCAGGATTTTATTAAATGATTTGGTATTTTAAATCAAATCAAAAACAAAATAACAGAAATAGAAAAGAAATAAAAGAGAGAGAGAGAAGGAAGTTACCTGGCGCCCACTTACCTGGCCCAGCACGGCCCAGCCCATCTCCACTCCCCCTGTCGTCTTCCTCCTCGCTAGAAGGACCGAGGCGTGGCGCGCGCCCGAGAGGCCTCGGCCACCTCCTGCTTCCCCTGGCCACCTCCTGCTTCCTCTCGTCGCCCTGGACCCCGTCCGCGACGCCACGCACCCTCCCAGGCCTCACACTCTCCCCGTGCCTTCTCCCCCCCTTCTCCGGCTCCCTCTCTCTTCCACCGAGCGGAGCCCCGTCGCCACCGACGCCGTTCGCCGCGGCCACAACCACCGCCTCGCCTCCCCGACGCCTCCCAAAGCTCTGCCTCGACCTATTCTTCCTCCCCACCACTCCAAGCAACACCAGGAGCCCTGCAGTGACGCCATCGCCGCCATCTTCACCGACGGGCATCAAAGATCGCCGGCCCGATTCTCCGTCTCTAGGTCGCCCCCGAGCCCACTGAGACGCGCTCTGCAACCACAGTGAGCTCATGGACCGATTCCCCCTCCTCTCCTGCTCGCGTTCTTGCTCTAGCCCCGTTCCCCACCGCCGCTGAAGCTCGCCGCCGCCACGGCCGGCGAGCTCCATGCTCCTGAGCTCGTCCGCTCGCCCGAGCATCACCAGCATGCTCGCCGCGCTCCTGTGAACCTGCAGCACCCACGGGTTCGCCCTATTGTGCACCGTAGCACCGTTTCCGCCAACGCCCGAGGTCCGGCCGCCGCTGAGCTCGACGCCGGCGAGGATTACGGCCACCCCAGCTCGCCCCGGTTGCACTGTTGGATGCGCGGGATCGCCAACTTCCCGTAGAGCCCAGCGGCGCCTCGAATGGCTCCCTGTATCGCAATTCCGAGCCACCCCGCCGCTACTGTCGTCGCCGGCGACATGTCGCCGGCAGGTTTGACCTGATCGGCCCAGGGGTTGACCCCCCCTGACGTGTGGGCCCAGGCGCCTGCCTAATTAGTGTTAGGTTAGTTAGTGTTAATTAACTTAGTTAATTAGGTGAGCCACTGACATGCGGGCCCCGCCCGGCTAACTAAGTTAGTTAGGCTAATCATATTTAGGTTAGTCACTGACCAGTGGGCCCAATCCAGTTAGTTAGGGCTAACTAACTTGGTTAGTTGACTGGGTCACTGACCAGTGGGTCCCACTGGTCAGGTTTGACCTGGTCGACGCCTTTGACCTGCTGACGTCACCCCGGCGTCATGCTGACAAAGTATATGCTTCTGGGATTTTAAATAAATTAGAAATGATTTATTTATTTTCAGAATATGCCCTAAACTTCAATAAATCATAGAAATTCAACCGTAACTCCAAATTAAATAATTTATATATGAAAAATTATCAGAAAAATTCAAGGAATCCATCTGTACCATTTTCATGCATGTTAGAACAACTTATAACTGCTGTTTAGCACAAATCAATTACTGGCATTTGAATAATCACATATGGAGTTTGAATTTGAATCTTGTATTCAAACCACAACTTCATTTAATCTGTTGCTAGTTGCATTAGCTCAAAACACATTCATATTGCCATGTCATGAGCATGCATCATATTGTGCATTGCATTGATTGTATTTCTTCTTTGTTGCCGGTATCTGTTCCCTCCCGGTAGACGATGTTCCGACGTTGTGATCGTTGACACTGATGAAGACTCAATGTTATCTTCAGAAGTGCCAGGCAAGCAAAACCCCCTTGTTCATTCCGATACAATCCTACTCTCTCACTCCTGCTCTCTTTTAATGCATTAGGACAACACCGATTCATCTGTTACTTGCTGCGGTAGCTGAACCCTTTATCCTTTGCATGACCTGTCATTGCCATAGTAAATAGATGAAACCCACTAGCATGAGTAGGAGTTGTTTGAGCCCTGTTGTGCCTACTCATTCATGTTTGTTTGTCATGCCTGCTACTGCTTAGAGTTGAGTCAGGTCTGATTCATCGGGGATGAATCAGAGGTGCGTGAACATGTCCTACTGCATGTGAACTAAGTGTGTGAACACGATTTGGTAAAGGTAGCGGTGAGAGGCCATGTAGGAGTACATGGTGGGTTGTCTCATTGCAGCCGTCCTCAGGAACTGAGTTCTGTGTTCGTGATCCATGATTCAGCTACTACCATACATTGGGCCCTGAAATATGACCCCGCTCGGCTTCTTATTCACCCAAGTCCTCTGTCCAGGAGTTGCAAGTAGTTTCTGGTGATTGTAGTATGCTGGAGGCCGTGCACAACGCTGACCGGAGGGGTGGGCTGTGATACGGTAGGCACGTGGCCGGGTATACCGGGCGCCCGTTTGGTGTCACGGAACCCTGTTCACATCGTTTGGGGCTGTGAGCGAAACTCCGGCTGGATCTCCTCATGGATGGAACCCGAATAGGCGATAAACCTGGACTAGAGACTTGACTGTTTAGGTAGGTCGTGGTCTACACCCACGTCGGCTTTCGCTTGAAGTTTGCCGAGCACATGTCGTGTGCAGACGCTAAGTGGTGGAAACATGTATGAAGAAGTACACCCCTGCAGGGTTAACATCATCTATTCGAATAGCTGTGTCCACGGTAAAGGACTTCTGGGTTGCTTATATCAGTTCATAGACAAGTGAAAGTGGATACTCTAAAATACGCAAGATAAGCGTGAGTGCTATGGATGGCATTCTCGTAGGGAGACGGGAGCGGATCCATAGTGGTGTATTGAGATGGTGAATATGTGGACTCGTGTGCGCCACCTCAAAAGAGTTGCTTGCAGTCGGAGTTTAGGATAGCCACCGAGTCAAAGCTGGCTTGCTGCAGTTAAACCCCACCATCCCCTTGTTGATAATGATGCATATGTAGTTAGTTCTGATGTAAGTCTTGCTGGGTACATTTGTACTCACGTTTGCCTATTTTATGTTTTTGCAGAGAGACTTCGGTCTCACTAGTTGTTCCACGTGGACTTCGACGTTTAGCTTGATACCTCAGCTACGATCTTGTGCCCTCGGCAGGATCTGGTAGATAGTCAGGCTTCCTAGCCTTTTTTTCAGTTATAGACGTCTGTACTCAGACATGATAGCTTCCGCTTGTGCTTTGATATGTATGCTCTGAATGTTGGGTCATGAGACCCCTGTTTGTAATATCTCGCTCCTCGGAGCCTATTGACTAAATACTTGAGTTGTAGAGTCATGTTGTGATGCCATGTTGTATTTGCACATATCGAGCATATTGTGTGTATGATTGAAATGCTTGGTATGTGTGGGATCTGGCTATCTAGTTGTTTATCCTTAGTAGCCTCTCTTACCGGGAAATGTCTCCTAGTGTTTCCACTGAGCCATGGTAGCTTGCTACTGCTCCGGAACACTTAGGCTGGCCGGCATGTGTCCTTCTTCGTTCCTGTGTCTGTCCCTTCGGGGAAATGTCACGCGATGAATACCGGAGTCCTGTTAGCCCGCTACAGCCCGGTTCACCGGAGTCCTGCTAGCCCAGTGCTACAGCCTGGATTCACTCGCTGATGACCGACACGTTCGATGCTGGGTCATGGATGCCTGTCCCTGTAAGTTAGTGCCACTTTGGGTTTACTACTAGCCATGTCAGCCTGGGCTCCTTATCATATGGATGCTAGCGACACTATCATATACGTGTGCCAAAAGGCGCAAACGGTCCCGGGCAAAGGTAAGGCGACACCCGTGGGAATACCGTGCGTGAGGCCGCAAAGTGATATGAGGTGTTACATGCTAGATCGATGTGGCATTGAGTCGGGGTCCTGACATGTTACCCATCCCCCAGGAGTCAGAGGACGAGGGCTCGCTCAAGCCGGCCAAGGAAACAAAGAAGATACCCTTGGACCCGGAGCACCCGGAGTGCCATGCTGTCATAAGTGCAAACCTTGATAGCAAATAGGAAAGCGAGCTCGTCGATTTTCTCCGTGAGAATCGCCTCATCTTGTCAGGCATCAAGCCCCGACTGGTCGAGCCTCTTGAGCGTTCGGCCGGCTGCTGGCTCGACGAGCTGCCGGCCGTCCTCTGGAGCCTGCGCACAACTCCAAACAAGTCGACCGGCTTCACGCCCTTCTTCCTCGTCTACGGTGATGAAGCCGTCATCCCGACGGACATAGATTTCGACTCCCCATGAGTCACCATGTACACCGAGGCGGACGCCAAGGAGGCGCGAGAAGACGGCGTCGACCTGCTAGAAGAGGGCCGGGTGTTGGCGCTCAGCCGGTCCGCCATCTACCAGCAGAGTCTGCGTCTATACTACAACCGCAAGGTGAAGCCAAGATCCTTCCAAGAGGGAGACCTTGTGCTCCGGCTGATTCACGAATAGCCGGCCAACACAAGCTCTCGCCGCCTTGGGAAGGCCCCTTCATCATCAGCAAGGTGTTGGGCAACGACTCCTACCATCTGATCGATGCTCAGAAGCCCAGAGCACGCAAAAGAGATCATTCAGGCAAGGAGACGGAGAGGCCATGGAATGCAAACCTCCTCCAAAGATTTTACAGTTGAAAGCAGTATGTATCATGTTACCTTTTCTATTATGTAAAAAAACTCTGGGCCCCCCTTTATCTATATGGTAAGCGTTATGCCCATGTGTGTGCCTCGTTATTATTTTCCGCCTGGCACCGGGTCGATCAGTCGGCCCGGAGGTTTGCCGCCTTCTGCTATATGCCGGCTCCTGCAGCCGGACAAGTAATGTGTTGGCACCTAAAACTTCTTCTGTCAGAAGCCATAGATTGCAGAGCAACTGTATGGCGGGCAGGGGCGGTAAGACAGTGCCCACATGAAAAATGGTTAAGGAAAAAGCGCATATAGCTGAGGCCGGCACCATACCTGCTCGGCCGGCTGCCGAGCAGCCGGCCAACCATCTTCTACCTCCCTTGCCAAAACCTCCAAACTGCTAAGTACTTGCCCTCCCGCAAAAAGCTAAGTACTCAAACCAGCCGCAGTCCGCAGATCGGCTGCTTGGCTGGCAAGAGGATAACTAAGGGAGGGCGGCAAAGGAAAAAAATCAAGGAGTACAGGCAAGGAAAATTAGAGATCGCCAGAACAAAGCATAAAGTTGCGGTAGAATATTTACATAGATAGAGGCCCATCGGCCAGCATTCAGCAAAGTTTAAAATACACACCACGGGTGGAATTGTGCGAATTTAACAAAAATGTCCAGACCAGCAAGCAAGAAAAGAAAAAGTTAAACACCCTAGGGAGCAGCGGAGGATTCCGGCTGGGTGCTGGGGTCGACGGCGCCAGTTGGCGTGGCAGGCGGCTCCGGCTGGGCGCTGGGATCGGTGGTGCCAGTTGGTGCAGCAGACGGCTCCGGCAGGATGACGGAGTCAGCTATGCCGGTTGGCGCCGCAGGCAGCTCCGGCTGGACGCTGGGGTCGACGGTGCTAGTTGGTGCAGCAGGGGGCTCCGGCTGGATGACGGCTACGCCAGTTGGTGCAGTAGACGGCTCCGGCTGGGCACTGGAGCTAGCGGTGCCAGTCAGGACGGCGGAGGGCTGGATGATGGAGTCGGTGGCGTCTGTCGGAGGAACGGGCGGCTGGTCGGTCACCACCTGGCCGCCCCCAGCAGCAGTCGGTGCTTTGGAGCGCAGGTCGTTGCTTGAGGCCCGGTCGGGGTGGGGCTGATCATCCGCACTAGCCTCTGGCATGTTGACATTGCTATCCTCCTCCTCCTCATCCTCCTCCTCCTCCCCCTCCTCCCCTTCATCGCTGGAGTCGATGACTTCAGCCGAGTCCTTGCTGTCCTCCGGGGTCAGCCCGAGCCACTCCTGCGGCGCTTCGGCGCCTTGCTCGACCACCTCGAGAACGAAGACGCTAGTGTCGGTGAAGTCGGCGATCGCCGCCGCCCTGTTGATAAGCTCGGCCTCCACCGCCGCCAGCTCCACCTGCGGTTCCAGCCGGAACGTGGCCAACTGGGCTAAGTCTAGCCCAGGATACCACGCCTTGATGAACTCAAGGGCGCGGCTCGCTCCTGCCCGGGCTGCAAAGCCCTTCTAGGCCTCCAGGCGGCCGGCTGCCACCTCTAGCCAATCGGCGGTCTGTCTTGGAGTGCGTTGAGCCGGCAGGCCTGGCCAGAGGGTAGAAATCTCCTGGGCCCCGATGCGCTGAAGACGGCGTAGCACTTGATGGGCGGGCCAAAGACGGGCCTAGATGGTGAGGATATGCCCATTGAGGGTCCGGGGGCCGTCAGCAGCAATCTGCACACCTTCCGCCCACTGCTCCGCGCGCTGGGCCTTGATGACTTGGCTCGTCGTGACGGAGTGACCCGAGAAGAAATCTGCTCAGGCAGGAGGCAAGGAAAAACAAAGTCAGAAACAAGCAGTCCGCTTAGACAAAGACCGGCAGCTCAAGACAACAAACAAGAAGAATAAAACTCATCGTCGACCAAGTCCTCGATGCTGCTGAAGCAGGCCATCGTCTGTGCCTCCTTGTCGGCCCAGGCGGCACGCTCGGTTTCAAACTCGGCGAGGAGATCACCCTCCTTCACCTTTGCCTCCCGCTGGGCCATCTTGAGGGCCTCCGTTTGCTCGACGAGCTTGGCGACCAGCCGGTCTCGCTCCTCGGTCAGCTTTCCGCACTCCACCTCCTTGCCGCGCAAAGCGGTGTTGGCTTCACCCAGCTGCTGCTGCAAGGCGGCGTTGGCCTCTGAAAAATGGGAAAGAAGAAAGAACATCAGTCAAAGAAAAAGAGGGACATAGTGGCCGGGGAGATCCGGCCCGACTGCTCAGCAGTCGGCCCGAATCTCGGGGACTACAGCCCACGGGTGCGCCATCACACCCCCGCAGAGAAGCAGTAATTAACAAAGGTAGAAACACTAAGGAGATTCGGCCCGACTGCTCAGCAGTCGGCCCGAACCTCGGGGACTACAGCCCGTGGGTGCGCCAGCGCGCCCCACGAAGAAGGGAAGTCGGAGCTTACTCCGGCTATCGGACAGATGGGCAGTCATCTCTAGCTCCGGAACCCTGGAGTTGAAGGTGACAGCGTGGAGATTGTGGTAGTCCTGCAGAAGGGATATCAGACAAGTCAACATTTTATGCTTACAAGTTAAAGTTCCGGACCGCCTGCTCAGCAGCCGGCCCGAAACTTGGGGACTACACCAAGTGGGTGCGCTAGCGCGCCCCCATGAAGAAAGCAAGAAGATCAAGGAAAAAAGAAAAGCGAAGGAAACTTACACGGATGGCTTCGCATGACTCCAGGAAGGCTTCGTTGCAGTGCTTAAGGGCTTCGGCTTCATCCCGTCGTTTGGCCTGGACGTGAGGGACGCCTGGTTCAGGGTGCCTGTCCCGCCCCCGTGTATCCAGCCAGTAGGCGTGGCGCTGGTCGCCTCGGTGTCGGGGACAGATGAGCTCGTAGCACCGGCCTCCTGCGGCCGCGGTGCTGAGGCCACCTTCTCAAGGAAGCGGCGCGTCGGTGTGCAGACCTCAGGAATCAGGTCCGTCACCACCGCGTCCCCAATTGGTGGCACTGGCGGCTCGGCCGGCTGCTCGTCCTGCGTCCCGATAGTCGATGCCGGCGGCGGCACAAAGACATCCGGCATGGCCACGTCACCGCCCTCCCGCCCCCGGATCGGATGCTCGTCCCTGGCTCCCCCGGTTGTCGCCTAAAAAACAGGCGGAGGTGGCGCGGTGTTCAGGGGCTTCACAAGCAGCGTCTCTTGGCGGCGTGCGGCCTCCGCGAGCCGCTCCCTCTCCGTAGCTTCGGCCTCCGCCTGCACCAGCTTCCTCTCCGTGGCTGCGGCGGCCCTGTCTGCCGCCGCCTTTGCTAGATGGTCGGCTTCCTCCTCACGTGCCTCCCGCATGTTTCGCTCCGTTGCCTCCCGGAGGTCGGCGGCCGGGTCAATTCGCCGACTGGTGGAGGATGTCGCCGCCAACCTGATGACCGAGGCGGCGCCCGACTTCTCGAGAGTCAGCGGGGCCCTGAGATAAGAAGACAAGTTAGAAAACTTTTTTAGGCCGGATTGGCGAAAAGACGGAAAGCATGGAAAGAATACTTACGCCGACACCATGACTGGCACCTTCGGCTGCCTCTGATACTTGGCCACCTTGGCCGCAACTTCTTTCCGCCTGGTCGCCGCGGCCGGGTTGTTGGGCTTCTTCGGGGCGCTGCCAAACAGGGAAGCGCCCTGCCTTCGCTTGCGCTTGCCGCCTCGGGCGGGTGGCCTAGTAGAGGGGCCTGCGCCGGTGTTGGCAGTGCTCCGGGCAGGGCGCGGCTCGTCTTCATCATTGTCATCATCGGGCCAAGTCTCCACGCCGCCACCCTCCTCAGAGCCGCCCGCTCCGCCGCCGCCGCCTGTTGCGTCGTCCGCCAGGGTGGCCGCCCCCAAGTCGGGGTTGTCCAAGTCGCTGACCACCCTGTCCAGCAGGTAGTCACCACCCGGCCCCATGATGGCGGCCGTCGCCTCGGACATATAAATCTGCACTCCAGAAGGGAGTTGCATCATGACAATAACAAGACTAAAAAACTAAGCGGAAGGAGGGGATGAATAAAATTATGGCAGGCGGCGGATCGTCGCGCGAGTACGGCCGCTTCTCGTACCGCCACTCTGCCTCCGACACCTTGAGGTCGGAGATCTCATTCACCATCTACGCGACCTCAGCAGTCGGCATCTCCTTCTTGCACAGACGGCTGGGGTCGCGGTGCCCGCTCATCTGGAAGATTGGATTAGGGCGGCCCTGGAGTGGGAGAACTTGGCGCTCGACGAAGGTGACGAGGTGGTCGGAGGCCACGAGGCCCTCCGACTCTTGGAGCACCCGGAGTCGGCCGATGGCGGCCGCTGCGTCTGGTGACACCGGCTTCGGCTTGTAGCCCCAGTTAGGCCGGAGCCCAATGGGAGGGCTGGCCTCGTAGGCCAGTAGGTTGAGGAAGTCGGCAGCCGGATCGACGTTCTTGACGTGGAAGTAGGACTGCTACAACATCTTCACGGACTGTGCCAGCTTGATGATGGGGAAGGACTTCCGTTTCGTCGGCCGGCGCACGACAACAAACCCGCCGCACTCGGCCGCCGTATCCTTGGCGGAGGTGCCGAGCTTCCCAGAGAAGAACGCTCCCCACAACTCGAGCGTGGGGAGGATGCTGATGTCGCTCTCGCACACCGTGATGAAGGCGGAGAGCAAGGTCACGGTGTTGGGCATAAGACGATGAGGTTGGAGGTTGTTGAAGTCGAGGAAGGAGCGGAGGAATCCGCTAACCGGAAAGCCGAAGCCGCGGAGGAAGTGCGAGCGGAAGACGACCCGCTCATTACCCCTCGGCGCCAGCGAGATCTCCTCCTCCGGCGGCACCCGTGCCTTGATGAATGCCGCGTTGGGCATCCGGCGTGTGTCGCAAAGGAAGGAGATGTGATCGTCGATCACAGTTGACCCCTCCCAATCGCCGTCCTTCTCGCGCGCTATGGCTTCGAGCGGGCCGCGTGAGGAGGAGGGGTGCATCAGCGACGAACGGCGGAGGCACCACGGCGGCAGCACGGAGCAGCAGCGGCAGCTTTGGAGGAGAGAGCAGAGGAAGAAGAGAGAGTGGGAGGGGTGCGCAAGCTTTTCTCCACCCCTCCCTCGCCCCTACTTATAGCCCTCGGGCTACGAAGCCGAGGGGGCGGGGCGTGGGTCATGGGATTAACTGCGCCCACGACCCCATGACCCCTCATTTACCGCGCACATTCACCACGCCTCGAGCAGTCGTGGGAATTGCAACCGCCCCCTCGGCAAAGTAGATCCGCCCGGGTGCCGAGGCGCGGTAGTGGCGGGCCCGACCCACTATCACGTCCCATTGGGGGCGTGGGGTGGCAGGCTGACCGCACTGGCATGCGCCGCGTGGCGTGTCTGCGGCGGGCAACGGCCCGGGAAGCTTAGTAGGAACGCCACCAGTTTTCCCGCCTTAGAGTTCAAAATCGACCAACAGCCCCGCCTAGACGGAGCCGGCTTTAGCGGTCGGCCGACCACGAGGCGGATCAACGCTTTCCCGGAGCTCGGTGTGGGGGGAAGCCGCTGAGACTTCGCGTCCCCTCGACCACAACGCCTCACCGGCTTCGGGGACTACTGTCGGAGTAATCGGCCACGGGTAGCCTCACCCGAGTCCCTGGATTTATCAAGACTTTGGGCCAGCTTCGCCTTGTTGCGCCTCAAGCTGAAGGTCCGCCCTCTAGGGGCCGGCTGGCTCAACAGCCGGCCACCAGAGGACGGCCAACCACCAGCAGGCGGTGTCTCTAGCGGCCGGCTCCAGCCGGCCGGCCTCTAGGGAAAACGGCATCGAGCAGGCAGCCACCGTGCACCCAAAGAGTTTGTGCCCCCATCAAGAGGATGAGATGGGGCATGGCTACAGTGAAGCCCTCACCCCGAATCTTGGGATTGGCGTGGCCACAGTGTCCCGTACAGGCGGAGATCTCTGCATGGTGTGGCACTGTTTACACCTTCCCTCGACGTCACTCCAGGTAGGCGGAGCCCTGTTCCCCACGACGGCATGTCGGTACGGCCCGCAGGCTGCGGGCTCTACCAGGCAGTGACATTCTAGAAGACGGTGCACGCCGGACCAATTGGACCAGGGGAGGGCCGGCCTCCAGCAGGAGGCCGTCCCCTCCCTCCAAGCAAGTGCGCCATCAACCTGATGAGACCAGGAGTGGCTAAAGTGATCTCCCACCAGGCGGCGGGACTGTAGCCACACTGAGCTGACCAAGCCAGCGTCATTAGCTGCACAGCTAAAGTGAGCAGCCACCAACCAGACCCGCCAGCGGCGGGAGCGGCCTGTCGGCTCCGTACCGGACCAGCGGCGGGCCCTAGTAGTCGGCGGAGATGCCGGAGGCCGGAGAAGCTCGCAGCCGGGCCCAGCAGCCGGCTATATTACCATTGTACCCCTAGGGGGTAGGCCTATATAAACCCTCCAGGGCACCCATGCAAAGGGTTCCCACCCCATTAGACCTAGCCACATTCCTAGAGTAGGAGAGAGCTAGCCCTGCCTTCTCCTACCTCTAGCATACAACTCAAGGAGCAACTTTGTATCAGTTGTGCCTTTAGTAATCATGCGGAGACCCCGCAGAGCAGGACTAGGGGTGTTATCTCCTAGGAGAGCCCCGAACCTGGGTAAAGTACGCCGGCGTTCGTGTCTATGCCTCATCCCGCTTCCGGGCACCGGGGACGTTCTACTCGCTCCCACCATGATAAGCCATCCTTTGGCATATGTCGCATCCAACCCCCGACACCAGAATAAGACAGAAGAGCAAGTGCAAATGAGTTAGGGCACTAGTACCTCAAGCAGCTATGATGAGAGCAACACGAGCACACCAAGTAACTTGCCCAAGGCAGCCACTAGAGCAAGGAAGAAGAGAACCTCAGACTCAGAAGATGAGGATTATGTTGAAGTTGAGGATGAGGCCACCTCAAAGAAGAAGGTGATGAAGAAGGAGTATTGCATTGCTGCTTCAACAAAGCCTGGTTTGAACAAGAAAGCACCAGCAAGGAGAGTGCCAACATCCAAGCCAAGAAAAGTTGCAACAAGAGAAACCATGAAATTCACTCTAGAATCAGAAGATGGTGAAGCAGTTGGTGATGGCAAGAAGAAGAAGAGGGCAAGAACCACTACTACAAAAGTTCATGGAAAGTCAACTATGGTGAGAGAATCTGAAGAGGAAGAGGAAGAGGATGCTGCTCCAGCACCCAAATCCCAAAAGCTTATGGGAGATGCAATCAAGTCAGGTGCTGCTCCTAAGCCCAAATCTGCTCCCAAAGTTGCTGCTCAAACAACCAAGTCTGCACCCAAGAGAAGCACAAGGAACATCCCTGCTGAAGGGAAGAACAAGGCCCCGGTGTCTGAAGTTGAAGAAGAAGATGCTGAAGCCCAAGTGCTGAGAAAGCTCAAACCAAAGATCCCAGACCACAATAACACTCATCCAGTGGCAAAGGACATGAGAATCAAGAAGGATGCAGGTATGAGACTTTGGAGGAAGAGTGATCCTTATGCTGTGAGAAGAAAAACTGCAGTGGATTATAGGTTCCACACTAAAGAACAGCAAGACTTCTATGAGACCATTCTGCTTGACAAGAAGCCAATTGTCTGTGACATGAGATGGGTTGACTGGACGTACATCAGAGAGAATGAAGATCACTTCCCAGGAGTATATGATAGCTTCAAGGCATGTGGAGTTGACAAGTTTGTTGGACAGAAGCTCACCAAGTGGAATGATGAGATGATCATGCAATTCTACTCCACTCCTCACTTCTATCCAGATGGAAGGATAGTGTGGATGGGTGAAGGTACAAGGTACCAATCAACTATTGAAGAATGGTCCAAATTGATAAATGCTCCAGAAGACCATGAGGATGACTTGGATGTGTATGCCAAGAAGAAGAAAGACCACAACTCCATGGCTAGTATGTACAAGGAAATTCCCGATGAAGCCCTGGAAACTCATAAGTTGGGTTCTGTGAAGTATCTATTGTCTGGTCTGCCTACTATCAACACCATCCCGAGGCATACTCTGTTCCCCAAGTTTGGAAATCACAGGATGATAAGAGGACATTCAATCAACTTGCTGCACATTTTTGATGTCCCTCGGAAATTCAAGGTCATGAGTCTGATTGTAGAAACAATCAAGAGGACAGCTACTGATCAGAAAAGGTCTTGTGGGTATGCTCCACAAATTCAGGTGATCATCAACTCAAAGATGGGCACAGGCACTTACTTGTTGGACAAGGAGCAATTACCTCTCAAGCCAGATTTTGAAGACAACACAGTTGTGATGGATGAGAATGACCCTTCATCAATGCAAGCACATGAGAAGAGAGCAAAGGCAAGGGTAGAGAAATCTGCAAAGATGCCAAGTGCCGAAGAGGCATCTCAGGTGTTCTTGAAGAGTAAGCAAGATCAACTTGGATTTCTGATCCAATCTACCTTGAGGGTTGAGAAGGGCTTGGCCACCCTGACTCGGAATCAGGAGAACTTGGAGAGGATCATTGAACAAAAATTCTATGATCTTGATCTGAAAGTCACTGAGATATAGATTGTAGTTGAGCAGCTCCAGGAGGAAGTAAAGGAGAAGAAAGGGAAGGCAACTACAGAAGCTTTTCAGTATGTGCCAAGAGGTCAGAGATCAGCTCCAGTGCTAGTTCCAGATACACGAGCTACTACATCTGCACCAGCAGCCACAGCTTCAGTGCCCCCTCCAGCATCCACTTCACCAGCTCCAGCTACATCAACCGAAGCCTTAGTCCTTGGAGTCATCACTACACCACCTCATGGAGAGCAAGCCTAAGAGACGCATAGCACTATGCATATTTGAACTTTTTGGTAACTTGTAGCCAAAGGGGGAGAAATATGTATAGATCATAGCCTTTGAGAGAGAGTGTGTTGCTTTTTGTCTCTCTTGCATTTTATTTGGTTGAACTTTAATGTGTGTTTGCTTGATGCATTATGTCCTTATGTGACATACTTGGATGATCATGTGTTTGATCATATGCTACTTTAATGTGTGCTTGAATGATACTATCTCTTATATCCATATATGATCAATCACTTTTCTTGGTGATGAGTGCTTGATTTTAATTGTTATCATTTTGAGCGCTCCACCAAGATGTATGTGGCATGGAAGAGTAACCCATGATACTAATCGTTTGTGCATTTGCATTCAAAAGCAAATCTTAAAAATGCACAAATTTAGCGGGAGCTCTTGCTTATCACGTACTTCTCAAAGCGACGATGTGTTTCAATCTTATTATCATTTGTCAAAGCTTTGATCTATATGTTGTCATTAGTTACCAAAAAGGGGGAGATTGAAAGTGCAACTATCCCTGGGTGGTTTTGGTAATGATTAACAACATATAGCTCATTGAACTAATGCTATTTCAAGATGAATATTTCAGGAAAGTTCAATGATTGGCATGGCATGGATGAAGAATGTGGACCCCTCAAAATGCTAAGGACAAAGGATTGACACAAGCTCTAAAGCTCAAGACTCTACATTTTAATTTTAGTGATCCAAGATCACATTGAGTCTATAGGAAAAGCCAATACTATTAAAAGGGGATGAGGTGTTGCTTAATGGCTTGCTTGCTCAAAATACTTAGTGATATGCTCCAAAAACCCTCAACCACTTTCTCATATCCACATATGTCCCAAACCAAAAGTCAAACTCGGCCCCATCCAATTTGATCCATCCGCCGCCACCGAGTTCATTTGACATAGCCATTGCGAGAAACCCTAGTCACTTCGATCTCACCGATAGGGATCTCGGTCTCACCGAGATGGGATTGCAAACTCTCTATTTCCCTTCATAACGTTTCGGTCTAACCGAGATGAGCGATCGGTCCCACCGAGTTCGCAATGCAAACTCCTTGTTTCCCTTTCATAATATTTTGGTCGTACCGAGATGTGCGAATCGGTCCCACCGAGTTTTCTTGACCAACTCTCCGGTTAGCTAATTACCAAAGTCGGTCCCACCGAGTTTGTGTAATCGGTCTAACAAGATTACGTTATGCCCTAACCCTAACAAAATCGGTTCCACCGAGTTGACATGTCGGTCCCACTGAAATGCCTAATGGTCACATTATGAACTAAACCGGTCTGATCGGGTTTTATGATTCGGTCCCACCGAGTTTGGTAAATTGTGTGTAACGGTTAGATTTTGTATGGAGGCTATATATACCCCTCCACCCTCTACTCACTTGTGAGGAAAGCCATTAGAACATGCCTATACTTCCAGCATTCATTTTCTGAGAGAGAACCACCTACTCATGTGTTCAGGCCAAGATATTCCAATCCAACCATATGAATCTTGATCTCTAGCCTTCCCCAAGTTGCTTTCCACTCAAATCATCTTTCCACCAAATCCAATCCTATGCGAGAGAGTTGAGTGTTGGGGAGACTATCATTTGAAGCACAAGAGCAAGGAGTTCATCAACAACACACCATCAATTACCTTTTGGAGAGTGGTGTCTCCTAGATTGGTTATGTGTCACTTGGGAGCCTCCGTCAAGATTGTGGAGTTAACCAAGGAGTTTGTAAGGGCAAGGATATTGCCTACTTCGTGAAGATCTACCCTAGTGAGGCAAGTCCTTCGTGGGCGATGGCTATGGTGGGATAGACAAGGTTTCTTCTTCGTGGACCCTTCGTGGGTGGAGCTTTCTGTGGACTCGCACGGTCGTTACCCTTCGTGGGTTGAAGTCTCCATCGATGTGGATGTACGATAGCACCACCTATCGAACCACGCCAAAAATCTCCGTGTCAACATTGCGTTTGCTTCCTCCAAACTCCTCCCCTTTACCTTCATATGCAATGATTTACATTCCTCTGCTATACTCTTAGAATTGCATGTATAGGTTGATTGCTTGACTTGTGCTAAGTTGCTAAAAAATCTGCCAAGAACTAAAATTGGGAAAAGGCTAGATTTTTATTTGGTCAAGTATGTAATCACCCCCCCCTCTAGACATACTTTCGATCCTACAATGGTAAACACACAAATCAGTAACCATGGCATGATGCACAATCAAGTATGATGCATGTATGGTTTAATGAGGCATGGCATGACAAATTGCAACAAACAATACTACAAATTAAGTGGAGCTCAATATGCAACGAGTTGCATATTAACGAAGCACCATATTCAATTATTTAGCCCGCTCTCGTTTATGCTACTCATCAATATTAAAAGCTGATTAACATGGCACGAGGTGAAGCACAACTAACTACACATCTAGGCAAATTTAAATGAGGCCGGAAACAACAATCAACAATTCCGAAAAATCATATATGCAATTTTAGAATTTGATACTATTCTTCCTAGAACACAATTTTAGATTTCTTAAACATGTAGAGTAATGACAACATGTGATTCTACATGTTTTTTTAGACAAGTTACATATATAGTTCATTTAATTCAGGGCTACAGTTATTTAGTTATGAAATAAACCATTTTAGCATGTCATTTAAAAAAATTAATACGAACATGAATTTTAAACATTTTAACATGGATGAAAGTTATAAATTTATGAATCTATGCAAAATTATATTCATTTTACATAGATAAGTTGTTTAATTCCGATGCATGGTTTGTGAGTAATGATATGCATGAACAATGAGGGTTTTTCTATAAAACTGTAGTTTCTAGAACCATTGCCAAATTCGCAGCGCAAGAATAAAATACTACAGGCTGAATCTCGAGCGGACTGGGCTTCTGACCAGAGGGGCTCAGCCCACGCGGTGGAGAGGAAGGCGGCATGAGGGAGACTGGGGCAGAGGCGGGGCTAGCTGGGCCGGATCTGGAGGCGCGCTGCAAGGGGCACGCCTCGCGGAGCACGAGATGGATCAGGGCGACTAAGTTTTTTTACCGGTGGGGGGAGGTACCGGTGGAGCATCCACCGTTGGAGAGCTTTTAGGGATGTGTGCCCTTATTTTGCGTATAAAAGGATGAATTGAAATAGATAGGAATACTTGTGGGCCTTCTGCTCTTGTCAGCTTTATGTCAGCAGAGAGAAAGGATGGAGAGAAGACCACCTGCATGCATATGATAAAGTAATCTCTCTCCCCCATCAAAAGACTTCCATTTAATTTCATTGTGGAAATTTGGATGATAGATATTTTTAAATGAAAACTTCAATATATATATATATATATATATATATATATATATGAATTCATAGTGAGAAGATCTTCAGAACAAGATCAATTTTGGATACATTTGTACTAGTTTTAATTTCACTGATTTCAAAAAACGGATTTCACTCAATTCAAAACATATATTTCACTTATATAAAAAAATCGCTAATTTCAAATGATTTCACTCATTTTAGATAATGGATTTCACTAATTTGAAAAAAAAATCACTCATTTCAAAAATAGTTCTCAGTCATTTGACATTTCAGTGATTTGTTATCTTTCCATTACATTGAAAATCCAATTTCACTCAGTTCCAAAAAATGATTCCCCTAAAATTTTAGTAAGTTGAGTGAAATAACTTCCACATGTCGACAAATGTAAGTTTCACATTTTGTAAATAACCAATTTGACATCTTTTCACACACCGGAATAACATATTTTCACACTCAGTTCCACTCATTTGAAAAAACATATTTAAGTCAAATTTTAACAAGATTTCACTCATTTGAAACAACCAATTTCACTTATTTCAAATGATTTCACTCATTTCAAAAAACATATTTCAATAATTTCAATGAAAGGTTACATTATAATTACACAAAAATATATCAAATTTGACTATGTTCCAAAAAATGATTTCCCTAAAATTCAAATAAGTTTGAAATATGTTTCATAAGTTAAAAAAATACCATTTCATATATTTGAAATATTTAATTCACGCATTGAAACAATCAAATTCACATGCTTGAAAGAACATGTTTCACATATTTTCACTCATTTCGAATAACAGATTCCTCCCGGTATATGTGTCAAATTAGACGTGAAATTTAAATATGTTTGAAATCTATCCAATATTGATCTTGTTCTAATTAAAGATCTTAGTGCCACGAGTTCAAATATATAAAATGTTTCAAAAACAAAATTATGGTTTAAAATATATAAACGCTTGGAAATGTAAAAGAGAAAATAAAAGCCATGAATTTGCAGGATGGGAGATTTGGATGATGGATTTGAAAAAATCGATTTCACACAATGAATCATTCAATTTAATAGATTTGAAATCTCACATCTCATAGTTTTCTGGTACAATGTATTTGAATTAATCAATTTCCTACAAACTAGTTTCAACAACTTAAGAAAAGTATATTCAAAAAAGTGGTTTTAATTAGTTTGAAAATTAAAATTTGAAATGAGTGAAATTAATATTTTGATATGATTGAAATAGTAAAAATTAAACTTGTTGAAATATATTCAAGATTGGTCTTATTCTAAAGATTTTATGTTCAGGAATTTGAATATATGAAAAAAAATCATAGCGCATTACTGTAAAAAATATTGGCCATCTAGATATGTAAACAAAGATAAAATGCATGAATTTGTTTGAAAGAAGGAGAGGAGAGAAACATTGCATGCATACGTACATCCCACCGCAAAAAGTACTGACATGAACACTATTTATCTGACATTGATTTGACTTTATACAAAACATTAGCTGCCACAAATACATTCTTATACATTGGATATGGGCCACCACACCACGAATCACGAGCAAAATGACCGGTCGATGCTTCACTGGTAGCTAGCTGAACCGGTAAAAGAGACTTTGCGTGGATCAGGGGAGTTTGATACGGTCAACGGGTACGAGCGACGCCTCGCTGGACTTGGCGCGGTCGCGGACGAGGGCTGGAGGCGGCTGGCTGCGGGATGTAGGGCACAGCGACCACCTTCGGCGGCGCGTGGACGGACAAGGGGGTGCGGATCAGGTGCGGAGGAGGTCGAGGAGGGTCGAGGGGAGGCTGGAGCTTCTACCGTTTGTCCCAGCGCTCGACGGGAGGACATAGGCGGGACTTGGCAGGGCGGCGGTTCCCGTGGCAGGGAAGGCCGGCGGACAACGGGGAAACGGGCGAAGACGGCTGATCCGGGGCGGAGTAGATCAGGGCTGGATTTGGACAGATCCAGGACGAAGGGACCCGTTCCAGGCGATGGCTAGCAGGCAGGCGACACTAGTCCTGCTTGAACAGAGAGAGAGGCCGAGAGGTGAGACGAGGGAGAGGAACAAAAGAGAGAGGGGGCCGGGCACGGGGAAGAAGAGGGCGGAGGAAGGAGCTCCCGTGGCTCTGCTTGCTGATGCTGGTGGAGCTCCGGCGAGGTCCGTCGAGGCGGGTTAGTCAGGATCGGGCGTGGAGCGGCACCAAGGAAGCATGGGGCTTGCGGGAGCTGCAGGGGGCAACTCCTGGACGTCGGATCTCCATCCAAGGGTCCAGTAGATGGATCCGGTGGTTGGGTAGTTGTGAACATGAAGGAAGATGGAGAGTGGCGGCTGAGCGGGGAGGATCCCGAGGTGGGAGATGCTGGCGGCTGCGGGATGGGACAAGGTGGAGGATTTTTAGGGTTGTCCAAAAATGAACTAATAACATCCATATGTTACTAGTCTATGTTAGTGCCATCATAGTGGATAGTAACTTAGACTAGTAACATGCATATGTTACTAGTGTATGTTATTACCGTCATAGTGTATGGTAACATAAGTGCAGTGTCATGCAAACCTTCATTTATTATGTTGTAGACTCATTTTGCATTGGGGTGCGATATGTTACAGTAACATATTATGTTACCACAAGCACCTCTCTCCTCATTAACTTCATGCCACATAAGCATATATGTCTTGAGATGTGTTATGTTACTACCTAAGTTACTCCACTATCGCTAGCCTAAGGGTGGACTATATATAGCAAGTGGGCTAGGTTTAGGGGTATTAGGTAAATCCGATCGTAATCGGGCAGTAGAGAATAAATAGGCAAGAGAACTCCAAATGAGAAACCAAAGATGTTTGGGATGTTCGAATTTGATCCGGATCCACCGACCACGACTGCCCGATTCGGGTCTGGGACAGTTTTCGGATGCGCGCGAGGGGTCGATGCATTGTGCAAAAAGAGACAAGACAATTGTGGGCAAGGGTGTGGTTAGTCCCAGAATGGGTAATGGAGGCAACTAGGAGTAACGACAACTATGACGGATGCAAGTTTTGAAAAATGACGGCAACGGAGTGCCAATGCAATGCGAATGATGCAATGATGAATGCAGCAAACGAATAAAACACACGGCGACAACGAAATGAACTAAGTTAGTTCAAGCTTTTATCTCCCAACTCTCCAAGATGTTGTTTAGCTTAACTAACTAATTCAAGGGTATCCAACACAGATCCTTAGAGAAGGGGTGGTTTATAACAAAACCAACTTGATCACGAGCTTAACATAACAATCACGGGACAACCTGGTAATACTTCCAAGAAGATATTCAGAAAATCATGAACCACCATATGTTATTAAACTTGAGAACAATCTTGCTTTCAAGGAAATATGATGTGATCAAATAAGCAAGGGATTTACACAATCCTAACTCATGGATCAAAGTGTGGACCAGGAAAAATGGACTAGATAACACGATTAATCTTAAAGTGGTGATTCAATAACCAACACGCTACGAATGAAATTATCGTCCATTAACTACCACGCAACGGGGTTGCTAGGAGTATTGATTTCACACATCATGGTTCACTTGTCGGTATTCCAGTTACAATCAACACAAAGACTAACAAATAAATAATGATGGCGAGAATTATCACTGTATCAAGAATTCATGAGAGGTTGTGCAATTCTCATGAAAATCTTGACATAAAAGTGTTATACTCCAGGGTAGAACAGACCAGAAGCTGGATTGGCTATCTTGATCTGCGGAATACAACTACTTTGACCCAATCTTCGAAATGGAACAGACCACAAAAGTAATAGGCGTTGATGTATGAATGCATGACATACCCTTGACTATCAATTGATAGACAAAGGTCAGAATACAACTAGAGAGATACAACTCAAAGGAACATATGATTTTTCTTAGTTGGGGATGCATAGGTTAGCATGTTGACATAGTTCTTCCAGATAAGCCATGTAGAATGGTAGGATTAGCAGAGTCACAACTATGGAATGGAGCACTCATCACGAGCACTCTTGTTGTGATCTTTTGGTCCAAAAGAACTTCTACAAAATTGATTCACGATATTGGAAGAATGATATATGAAGAACCTCGAAGACTAGAACAAGATTCCTAATCATCCTAAGGGAACAAGCAAACACTTCAAGTGGACCACACCGTTCAAGTCTCCTTCAAGATTGGCGCATACGAAGACACCTTGGAGTGTGATATGGTTCACAGGTCCGTTTGCCATCTCCTACTTGGACGACCTTGGCAATTTGACCGCGGGGTCATCCACAATGGGCAAACTAATCACTATAGCTTCAAGATGGAGGGAAAGGAGTACGTGCTACGAAATATGTCACCAAGTCAAGTGATCGCCAACAAGCAACCAACCACCCATCATGGAGAGAATAGTGAGAGAGTGACCCACCAAAAAGAGTGTGAGCACCACAAGCCAAAAACGAGTGCCTCCACGATGAGTGAACAGAAAAACTTAGTGCTTTTAGCTTCCAAAGAGACATGAAAGAAGTGTGTGAGAACCCATCGCCCGTTACTCACTATGTCCTAGTGTGCAAAGACGAAGCGGCAAGAATTAACACCTCTCATCATCTACCTTTAGTGTTGTCCAACCTATTGCAGGAATTCAAGGATGATTTTCCCAATGTGCTACTGCTACGTCTTGAGCTTGCGTTGGTTTTCCTTGAAGAGGAAAGGGTGATGCAGCAATAGTAGCGTAAGTATTTCCCTCAGTTTTTTAGAACCAAGGTATCAATCCAGTAGGAGGCTCCTCAAAAGTCCCACGCACCTACACAAACAAACAAAGAACTCGCAACCAACGCAATAAAGGGGTTGTCAATCCCTTCACGTCCACTTGCGAAAGTGAGATCTGATAGAGATAATATGATAAGATAAATATATTTTTGGTATTTTATAATATAGATGCAAAAAGTAAAGATGCAAATAAAAGTAGATTGAAAGCTTATATGATAAAAGATAGACTCGGGGGGCATAGGTTTCACTAGTGGCTTCTCTCAAGATAGCATAAGTATTACGGTGGGTGAACAAATTACTGTCGAGCAATTGATAGAAAAGCAAATAATTATGAGATTATCTAGGCATGATCATGTACATAGGCATCACGTCCGTGACAAGTAGACCGACTCCTGCCTGCATCTACAACTCTTATGGAAATTTTAATAAGATGCCCTCTGAATTTGAGAGTAGTGTTAAAGAGTTTATGAATTCACAAAAGAATTTTAATACTTTGCTTGAAGAGAAATTGCTTAAAGTTGATGATTTGTCTAGGAAAGTTGATAGAATTTCTCTTGAAATTGATTCTTTAAAGCTTAGATCTATTCCTCCTAAGCATGATATCAATGAGTCTCTCAAAGCCATGAGAATTTCCATTGATGAGTGCAAAGAAAGAACCGCTAGGATGCGTGCTTCCAAAGATGCCTTTATTAAAGCGTGTTCTTCCAACTCCTATGAAAATCAAGATGAAGATCTAAAAGTTATTGATGTGTCCCCCATTAAATCTTTGTTTTGCAATATGAATCTTGATGAAACTTAATATGATCTTCCTTTACCTAGAAGGCGTTCTAAGAATTCGGAGTTTCTAGATCTTGATGATGAAGTTCATGAAAGTGGGATTGAAAGAAATAAAAACCTAGATGTTGCTAAACCCACTATTTTGGATCTCAAGGAATTTAATTATGAAAGTTGCTATTTAATTGGTTGTATTTCCTTGTTGCAATCCGTGCTAGATTCTCCTCATGCTTATAGTCAAAATAAGGCCTTTACCGGACACATTGTTGATGCCTTGATGCAATCTTATGAAGAAAAACTTGCGTTGAAAGTTTCTATCCCTAGAAAACTCTATGATGAGTGGGAACCTACTATTAAAATCAAAATTAAAGATTATGAGTTTCATGCTTTGTATGATTTGGGTGCTAATGTCTCTACTATTCCCAAAACTTTGTGTGATTTGCTAGATTTCCGTGACTTTGATGATTGCTCTCTAAACTTGCATCTTGCGGATTCCACTATTAAAAAGCCTATGGGAAGAATTAATGATGTTCTTATTGTTGCAAATAGGAATTATGTGCCCATAGATTTTATTGTTCTTGATATAGATTGCAATCCTTCATGTCCTATTATTCTTGGTAGACCTTTCCTTAGAACGATTGGTGCAATTATTGATATGAAAGAAGGGAATATTAGATTCCAATTTCCCTTAAAGAAGGCAATGGAACACTTCCCTAGAAAGAAAATAAAATTACCATACGAATCTATCATGAGAGCAACTTATGGATTGCCTACCAAAGATGACAATACCTAGATCTATCCTTGCTTTTATGCCTAGCTAGGGGCGTTAAACGATAGCGCTTGTTGGGAGGCAACCCAATTCTATTTGTGTTTTCTGTTTTTGCTTCTGTTTAGGAATAAATAATCCATCTAGCTTCTGTTTGGATGTCGTTTTATCTTTTAATTAGTGTTTGTGCCAAGTAGAACCTATAGGATAACCTACGATGACAGTTGATTTGATTCTGCTGAAAAACAGAAACTTTGCGTGCACGAATATAATTTTGTTAAATTACAGGAAGGTGATTTTGCGTTTATTCTTCTTTCTTATGTTCAATAAACAAATTTTCCAGGACTTCATATTTTGGTTGAATTTTTAGAGGTCCAAAAGTTTGCGTTAGTTACAGATTGCTACAGACTGTTCTGTTTTTGACAGATTCTGTTTTGCGTGTGTTGTTTGCTTATTTTGATGAATCTATGGTTAGTAAAATAGTTTATAATACATATAGAAGTTGGAATACAGTAGGTTTAACACCAATATAAATAAAGAATGGGTTCATTAAAGTACCTTGAAGTAGTCTTTTGTTTTCTTTCTCTAACGGAGCTCACGAAATTTCTATTGAGTTTTGTGTTGTGAAGTTTTCAAGTTGTGGGTGAATTCTTTTGATGGATTATGGAACAAGGAGTGGCAAGAGCCTAAGCTTGGGGATGCCATGGCACCCCCAAGATAATCCAAGGACACCAAAAAGTCAAAGCTTTGGGATGCCCTGGAAGGCATCCCCTCTTTCGTCCACTTCCATCGGTAATTTACTTGGAGCTATATTTTTATTCACCACATGATATGTGTTTTGCTTGGAGCGTCTTGTATTATTTGAGTCTTTACTTGTTAGTTTACCACAGTCATCCTTGCTGTAAACACCTTTTGAGAGAGCCATACATGAAAATGAATTTGTTAGAATACTCTATGTGCTTCACTTATATCTTTTGAGCTTGATAGTTTTGCTCATAGTGCTTCACTTATATCTTTTGAGCATGATAATTTTTGCTCTAGTACTTCACTTAGATCTTTTAGAGCACGGTGGTGGATTTGTTTTAAAGAAACTATTGATCTCTCATGCTTCACTTAGATTATTTTGAGAGTTGTTAATAGCATGGTAATTTGCTTAATATTAATACTTGGTATTCAAGATATGTGAAACTTTCTTTTGAGTGAATTGAATAAGATAAGTTTGATGCTTGATAATTGTTTTGAGATATGGAGGTGATAATATCAAAGTCATGCTAGTTGGGTGATTATGAATTCAAAGAATGCTTGTGTTGAAGTTTGCAAGTCCCGTAGCATGCACGTATGGTTAAAGTTGTGTAACAAATTTGAAACGTGAAGTTTACCTGGCTTGTGCATCCTTATGAGTGGCGGTCGGGGACGAGCGATGGTATTTTCCTACCAATCTATCCCCCTAGGAGCATGCATGTAGTACTTGATTTTTGATGACTTCTAAATTTTTGCAATAAGTATATGAGTTCTTTTGACTAATGTTGAGTCCATGGATTATACGCACTCTCACCTTTCCGCCTTTGCTAGCCTCTTCCCTACCGTGCATTGCCCTTTCTCACCTTGAGAGTTGGTGCAAACTTCGCCGGTGCATCCAAACCCCGTGATACAATACGCTCTATCACACATAAACCTCCTTATATCTTCCTCAAAACATCCACCATACCTACCTATCATGGCATTTCCATAACCATTCCGAGATATATTGCCATGCAACTTCCATCATCATCATCATGACATACATTACTTTTGTCATATTGCCATTGCATGATCATGTAGTTGACATCGTATTTGTGGCAAAGCCACCATGCATTATTTTTCATACATGTCACTCTTGATTCATTGCACCATCCCGGTACACCGTCGGAGACATTCATATAGAGTCATATCTTGTTCTAAGTTTCGAGTTGTAATCCTTATGTTGTAATCAATAGAAGTGTGATGATCATCATTATTAGAGCATTGCCCAAAAAGAAAAAAAAGAAAAAAAAAAGAAGAAAGGCCAAAAGAAAAAAAAGAAAGGCCCAAAAAAGAGAAAAAAAGGGGCAATGCTACTATCTCTTTTTCCACACTTGTGCTTCAAAGTAGCACCTTGTTCCTCATGTAGCGAGTCTCATATATTGTGCTTCCAAGTAGCACCTTGTTCTTCATGTAGTGAGTCTCATAAGTTGTCTTTTTATACTAGTGGGAATTTTTTTCATTATAGAACTTGGCTTGTATATTCCTACGATGGGCTTCCTCAAATTCCCTAGGTCTTCATGAGCAAGCGAGTTGGATGCGCACCCACTAGTTTTCTTTTGTTGAGCATTCATAGCTCTAGTGCATCCGTTGCATGGCAATCCCTACTCCTCATGTTGACATCAATTGATGGGCATCTCCATAGCCCGTTGATTATCCTCGTCAATGTGAGACTTTCTCCTTTTTTGTCTTCTCCACACAATCCCCATCATCATATTCTATTCCACCCATAGTGCTATATCCATGGCTCACGCTCATGTATTGCGTGAAGGTTGAAAAAGTTTGAGATTATTTAAGTATGAAACAATTGCTTGGCTTGTCATCGGGGGGTATAGAAGTTGGGAACATCTTTGTGTGACGAAAATGAAGCATAGCCTAACTATATGATTTTGTAGGGATGAACTTTCTTTTGCCATGTTATTTTGAGAAGACATGATTACTTAGATTAGTATGCTTGAAGTATTATTATTTCTTATGTCAATATGAACTTTTGTCTTGAATCTTTCGGATCTGAATATTCATATCACAATTAATAAGATTTACATTGAAATTATGCCAAAGTATAACTCCACATCAAAAATTCTCTTTTTATCATTTACCTACTCGAGGACGAGCAGGAATTAAGCTTGGGGATGCCTGATACATCTCCAACATATCTATAATTTTTTATTGCTCCATGCTACTTTATCTACTGTTTTGGACTATATTGGGCTTTATTTTCCACTTTTATATTATTTTTCGGACTAACCTATTAACCGGAGTCCCAGTCCGGAATTGCTGTTTTTTTGCCTATTCCAGTGTTTTAAAGAAACGGAATATCAAACGGAGTCCAAATGGAATGAAACCTTCGGGAACATGATTTTCTCACCGAACGTGATCCAGGAGACCTAGACCCTGCTCCAAGGAACAAAAGAGGCGGTCACGAGGGTGGGGGCGCCCCCCCCCCTAGGGCGCGCCCCCTGCCTCATGGGCCCCCTGTTGCTCCACCGATGTACTCCTTCCTCCTATATATACCTACGTATCCCCAACCGATCAGAACAGGAGCCAAAAACCTAATTCCACCGCCAAAACCTTCTGTATCCACAAGATCCCATCTTGGGGCATGTTCCGGAGCTCCGGCGGAGGGGGCATCCACCATGGAGGGCTTCTACATCAACACCATAGCCCCTCCGATGAAGTGTGAGTAGTTTACTTCAGACCTTCGGGTCCATAGCTAGTACCTAGATGGCTTCTTCTCTCTTTTTGGATCTCAGTACAATGTTCTCCCCCTCTCTTGTGGAGATCTATTCAATGTAATCTTCTTTTTGCGGTGTGTTTGTTGAGATCGATGAACTATGGGTTTATGATCCAGCTTATCTATGAACAATATTTGAATCTTCTCTGAATTCTTTTATGTATGATTGAGTTATCTTTGCAAGTCTCTTAGAATTATCCTTTTGGTTTGGCCAACTAGATTGGTAGTTCTTGCAATGGGAGAAGTGCTTAGCTTTGGGTTCAATCTTGCGGTGTCCTTTCCCACTGACAGAAGGGGCAGCAAGGCACATATTGTATTGTTGCCATCGAGGATAACAAGATGGGGTTTTATCATATTGCATGAATTTATCCCTCTACATCATGTCATCTTGCTTAAGGTGTTACTCTGTTTTTAACTTAATACTCTAGATGCATGCTGGATAGCGGTCGATGAGTGGAGTATTAGTAGTAGATGCAGAATCATTTCGATCTACTTGTCTCGGACATGATGCCTATATACATGATCATTACCTAGATTGTTGGGGAAACTGATCCACGAACACCTATGGGACCGGCGGACCGAGCCCCTTTCGGTTCGGCGGGGGGCGGAGATCGCACGAAGAGCGGATCGAGGCGAAGCACACGAGCAGTTTACCCAGCTTCGGAGCTCTCCGGAGAGATAACACTCCTACTGCTGCATGTCTGAGTGTATTGTGTTCTTGCTCGGGAGCGCTGAGTGCTACATGGGCCTCCTTTTATATGCCTTTGAACCCCCCTCTACGTTGCGCATGGGCCTCCTTTTATATGCTAAAGGGGTCTTCGACAGGTGGCAACGTAGACAAGGGTAAAAATGGAAAAGGAATTGCGGTTGGTACAACTATCTGTACAGTGTATCATACCTAACCCTGACAGCAGGGGACAAAGGCATTAAATGCCCGTCTACATCGCCCAAATAGTGCAAAAAGGGACCGTCAGGGATGCCACCGCTTGCCATGATGGCAATCTTGTCAGCGTCGCTTCCCACCGCGCACTGCTGGCCGCACAGCCTCTTGCCACGCGCGCCTGGAAAGGTCCCAGGGCGACACATTGGTGGATGTGCTGGAGGGCGGGTACAGAGTGGTAGTTTGCCGCGGCAAGCGCCTTGCCGCGGTCGTTGTCTTGTCGCGTCCGGAAGCTTGTCGCTCACCGGGCCTCGCCGGGACTCGTGGCGCGTCGCGTCAAGTTCCTTGAGATGCCTTGGTTGGCCTTCCCGGCAAGCTCCTCTTGCCGGGGCCTTGTCTCCTTAGCTTGAATACTTTGTTCTTGAATGGCTCCAAAGGAACCACGGAGGACCTTGGCGGTCACCCGGCAAGCCTTGCCGCGGGGTGCTGCGACTGCCCGTGCACAAGTTCGGGATACTAGGGTACCCCTACTCTAGTACACCGACAGGAGCCCCCAGGCCTGGGCTACACACGGTGCCAAGCGCTGTTGGGCCAGGCCCAAAACAGGGCACGGGCACGCGCGGCCTGGGTTACGCCGTATCTCACTCTGTATCCACCGCGCCCTCCTCGAACGACACGCGTCGAATGCAGTGTCGTGGGAGAGATCATGGGTGGTTTCTTTATTCGGAAAGACGGAACGTCTGCCCCCTCCCTCTTTATAAGCAGGGGAAACAGGGGCAGTTCGCCCATCTCGCCGGTTGCTATTCCAATCTCAAAAACCTCCGCCGCTCCCCCCTTCTTCCCAAAGCTGAAAGAGAGCAGCGCTCCGCCCCCCATCGCCACCGGCACCACCAACGTCGTCGATCTCTCTCACCACCTCCGCCATGGCTCCGAAAGCCAGGAAGGTTGTGAAGTCGGCCGAGGCGCAGCGGGTTGCGGCGCTGCGAAAGGAGCGGGCAATCTTCCCCCCTGAGCTCGCTGCGAAGGAGCTGAGGGAGTATTACTACCTCTTCTGGTCGATGGAGACACGAGCGCATCCACGCACGAAGGTACTCTCAGCTGCCGCTTCGGAACTGGCTCCGAATGGATATCCCTTCTTCGCATTGTTCTTCTACTGCGGGCTCTGCCCGCCTTTCTCTGAGTTTTTCTGTGACATTATGAACACCTACGGGTTCCGCCTCCTTGACTTCACCCCCAACGCCATTCTGACCATGGCAGTTTTCGCACATCTCTGCGAAAACTTTGTCGGAGTCTATCCAAATGTAGCTCTTTTTCGCCACTTCTTTATGCCCCGAGTTGAGAGAGGGGAGCCTTTATCCGGCGGAATCGCCTGGATCTCAAGAACTGGCAAGAAGGAAGCTTATCTGGAGGGAGAGCTCCGCAGCAAGTGGGATGAATGGAGAGCAGACTGGTGCTGGATTGTCGAGGAGAACCCACAGCCATTTACCGCCTAGCGCCAAGCCCCAGTAGCGTGCGGCAACGATTGGAGCAACGTGGCCCCGGAAGACGATAGGCTGAAGATTGCCGTCACCCGGATCCTACGCCTCAGGCTTGTCGGGCTCACCGTAGGCGCCGTTGGCGCCGATTTTCTTCGCCGCCGGATCGCCCCCCTGCAGGAGAGGAGGAGACCCGCCTGGGAGTTCCAGAATGCGGCGGATATCATGAGGCTGTGCCCGGGCCTCAACTTCAAATTCACTGTCCGGGAACTAGACGCGATGCTCCTGGAACTGTTCAAGCACGATCCTCAACATCCCGAAGTGTTCAGGTTGCCGGGGGGTGTTGTTCCGCTGTGCAACAACTCCTCGCTCGACCGCATCCGTGCAATGATGCCCATGTGCGATTCGCATGGAATTGTCCCAACTTGGCAAGAGCCTGCAGACGACGTCGTGCCGGAGTTCTTTGACGGCTTGGTAGAAGTGCCGGTCCGCTCCGATGAACAGAAGAGCCTTACTCGCGACACCACCGATGCGGAGATGCAGTGCATCGCCACTAGGCTGGAAGAGGCGGCGGCAGCCGCTGCCGCGGGCGAGTTTGGATTCACCGCGGAGGAGGCAGAGGCAGCAGAGGCGACAAGCCTTGCCGAGTGAGAGGAGCTTGCCGGCGAGGGAGAGCTTGTCGGGCCTGAAGCTGAGTCGAGCGAGCCCGCCGAGGGTGTGAGCGACTCGTTGAAGATCGACTCCTCCTCTTTCTCACCTTCAGACAGCTCGCCGCAAGCGGAGCCCCCAGCTCCACCAAGAAGGCGTCTCCGCAAGGCCGGGGACGCAGCGGGGCGGCAGACGGGTCAACAGCCGCCGCGCCGCGCGACGCGCTCCACCGTGGCAAGCATTGTTGCCACAGGAGCACCTCACGCCGCTGCGGCAACTCGAGCGGGGCCCTCCCGGACCACCACTTCTGCTCCCGCCAAGCGGCTAAGGGAACCTACTCCTCCGCCTTGTCGCGCCGAAGGTGGGCCAGACTTCGACCTCTCCGCGCTCAGCTCCGACGAGGAAGAGGAAGAGTTAGATTCTTTGTTGTACTTGTAGTGCTTCAATTCTTGTTGTTTTGTCTTGTATCTGATTTGCTTTACTCCGAACCCATTCCTTTTCAGGACTCTGGCCCAGAGAGCGGCGAAGAGAGCCACCGCGACAGCAGGGGGTGTGTTCGAGACCACCTTGCCGGACCCGGCAACTATTCCCCAAAGAACCCCCAGCGCAGCCCCCAGCGTAAGTATATGGTTTACTTCCTGCTATTAGGCGCGCATGGGTGCTCTTTCTTTGCTCACATCTGACTATTTGTTTGCGTAGGAGCAGAGCAGTCTCACCAGGAGTGCCCGGAAGCCGCTCCCGACATGCCATCTGCTTCGACTACACTGCCAAGGGAGGATTCCCCGGCAAGGGAGCGTTCTTTGGCAAGGGAGAATTCTCCGGCAAGGGGCAGCACCAGCGACCCCCCGGTGGCGGAGACCACGACTGTAGATCCTAGTACAGGTAATCCTCTTGCTTGAAAACTTCCCTTGGGTTCTTCTTCTGATTTTCTTTTTGAATATTTGCTTGACTTTTCTTCCTTTTCCGGTCGTCAGGTCCATCTGCCACGGAGCCGATGGAAACTGAGGTCGCCGGCGAGGAGAACGCGCGCGGCAATACCGACGATGCCGCTGTCACCGAAGAAGAAGCCGACGCTGATGATCCCGCCGGCGGAGAGGCCGCCAAAGCTGCCGCCGCAGAAGCTGGCGAGGGGTCCGGCGATCGCACTGACGGCCCCGAGGCCGCAGGAGCGTCAGGCGCTACGCCGATCGCCGATCCCTCCGCCGCTGCTGCAGCGTCAGGCTCCAAAGAGCCCCAGCCCGGCACCTATTTGAAGGCCGGCGATGGCGTCTTCATCAAGCTCCCCTGGGCGTCGAGCTCCAGGGCGCCGATCGAAGGAGAAATCTTTGATGAAGAGTTGCTCGCCTCCGCTGGGCTGACGCTGGTCGACGCACCGAGCAGCAGCAGCGGCGAGCCTGAGGAGGAGAAGCTACTGCGGAAGCTGTTGTCGCTCTACCGCGCCCAACAGGCCAAGCTGTTATCCTGAGAAGCGCTTGTCGCGAAGGCGGGAGTGGAGATCGAGAAGCGCGCGGAGGAGCTCCGGGGCCTCAACCAGGAAGCTCTCCGGTCCCTGGCAGAGGAGCGGGAGCAACTCGCCGAGGAGCGTAAAGCCTTCCTCCTCGAGAAGGCTGAAGTTGAAGAGCAACAGCGGCTTGCTGCCGAGAAGTTGTCTGCGCAGGAAGGCGAGTTGGCGCAGCGGAAGGTTAACCTTGACAGCCACGAGGAGGAGCTTGCCGCGCGCGAGCAAACATTCGGCGAGGCTCTAAAGGAAGCAGAGGATGCTACCGCAGCTGCCGAGGCCGCCAAGAAGGAGCTGGAGACGAAGGTGGCGCAGCTGGAGGCCAATCTCAAGGTGAGCGGCGAGGAGCTTGCTGCGCTCAAGCGTGAGCGCGAGAAGGACGCCTACACCCTTGGCGAGCTGCAGGGTCGTCTCACCGAGAGGAGCAAGGAGCTTAGTGCCGCCAAGGACTCCAACACAGATCTTGAGTTGAAGCTGACTACTTTGACCAAGACGCTGGACGGCGCCAGGGAGCAGGAGGTGGCCTTGAAGGAGAAGATCAAGGCCGACGAGGCGCTGCTGGCGAGTGCTGCTGCCGCACAGAACACTTTTAGGGAGAATGTGGAGCACTGGACCGAGGGTCTCGTGGATGCTGCCGCAGCCATCGACAGGGAGCTGACGCAGCTGGGGATGGAGGATCTTGGGTATTCCTCCGATGAGCACCTTCAACCCAGCGCCAAGCTCAGCTTGTTCTTCAAAGGCGTGGCGACGGCCCTCCAGCGACTCTGGGAGAAGATCCCAAAGCAGCTGGCCGACGAGTCGCGCATGATCTACATGGGAGCTCTTCAAAAGGTGCTAGTGAAGGTGGCCTTCCACAACCCAGGCCTCAACCTCACCAACGTCCTCAGGACCTTGCCACTGGATGCTGATCTGGAAGCGCTCAAGACCCTTGTCGCACCCATTGTGGACAACGTGAGCGGGATCAAGAGGGTTGAGGGCGATCGCGTAGATTAGGCCGCCCGTTTTCTCTTTTTCTTGTTGCTGCTGGTCATGTTATGAGAACAATCTGTTAGAGCTGCGACAAGCTATCTTGTAATATGACTCTATTTCGGGTAGGGATTGCTATGTTATTTCCTTTACTTGATTCCTTCCTTTGTATGTTTTTGCCCTACGCTTTTAGGGAACTTGTCGGCGCAGGCACCTTAGCCACGAGCGCTGAGTGCGGGACGTCAGCAGCCTGCTGGCGGTGCCGCTACCGACAAGAAACCTTGTCGCAAATAGTCGCAGCTCACTTAAGTTGTTGAGCGGACTCGAAACAAAGTAAGGGCGCAACTAGCTACGAGTTGGTTCCTCCGCGCACAGGTTTCCCATACAAAGCACGGTCGTTCGAGGAAGATAACTTAAAAAATTTAAAACTAATTGCTCAAACTTTAGCAACTTAGCTTTTCTGTCGTTTGCTTCCCGGTAAGGCGAAACTTCCTCGAACGACGCTTGGTCCACACCATTATCTTCTCCTTTCCCCCTGGCAAACTTGTGGGCGAGGGAGCCTTCCTTTCTTTGAGAAAGAGAAAGAAGAGAAAATAAAGATATTTAGCCTTACGGCTCGTTATTGCTTACCGGGGGTAGGCACAGCAAAAAGTGTCAGATAACGCATAAAAAAGCATGAAATTGACAAGATGTGCGGAGCACATGAGCTTTACTTATGCACGGGGTCTACGCCCGGCTTCGTACAAAGGATTACATGCAACATCGGCAAGACTTGTACAAAAGGTGGTTGCCGGAACAGGTTCCGGCAACCGCGCCTTACGGGTAAAACTTACGAAGATGCTCAATGTTCCAGGAGTTGCTCACCGGAATGCCATCTTCGGTCTCAAGGCGGACAGCGCCAGGCCTAGTGACTCGTTTCACCCGGTAAGGGCCTTCCCACTTCGGCGTCAACTTGTTGGAATTCTTGGCGGACTGAACGCGCCGAAGAACAAGGTTGCCTTCCTCAAGACTTCTGGCATTAACTTTGCGGCTATGGTAGCGGCACAAAGCTTGCTGGTATCGAGCAGCTCGTACAGCGGCCTGAAGACGGTCCTCCTCAAGGAGCAGCGCGTCATCTTGTCGCAACTGCTCTTGCTCAAGCTCATCATAAGCGAGCACTCGAGGTGACCCGTATACGAGTTCCATGGGGAGAACTGCCTCTGCTCCATAGACTAGAGCGAAAGGTGTCTGGCCAGTGGCTCGATTTGGCGTCGCCCTGATCGACCAAAGAACCATCGGCAGCTCCTCAATCCAGTTCTTTCAGCACTTGCACAGCCTGTCGAAAGTCCTGGTCTTGAGCCCGCGCAGCACTTCAGCATTCGCACTCTCCGCTTGACCGTTACTTCTCGGATGAGCAACAGAAGCGAAGCAGACCTTGGCGCCAAGATCTTGGACGTACTGCATGAAGGTGCGGCTCGTGAATTGCGTGTCGTTGTCGGTGATGATCCTGTTAGGGATCCCGAAGCGGCAAACAATCGACCTGAAGAACTTGACTGCTGACTGTGATGTCACCTTCCTCACTACTTCCACTTCTGGCCACTTTGTGAACTTGTCGATTGCAACGTACAAGTACTCAAAGCCCCTGACAACTCGGGGAAAGGGGCCGAGGATAAAGGGATCGTCTGGAGAGCTTGAGCTGGCTGGTGTATCTGCTTGGAATGGAACTGGCATGCTTCACACTTGGTTACTTGTGCAGTTGCATCCTGGAGGGCTGTCGGCCAAAAGACACCTTGCCGGAACGCTTTGCCGGCAAGTGCTCTAGTGCCAATGTGGTGACCACATATGCCTCCATGTATCTCTGCCAATAGCTTTTGTCCGTCTTCCCGGTGAATACACTTCAATTTCACGCCGTTGAGTCTTCTTCTGTACAGTGTGTTGTCGACAAACTGGTACATACTTGACTGCCGGGCTACTCTTTCCGCTTCTTCTTGCTCTTCGGGAAGTTCTCCTGTCTGAAGGAAACGGACAATCTGCTGTACCCATGCTGGAGCTTGCGGCTCGACAACAAGGACTAAAGGCACATCTGCTGCTGCGGGAACATCCGCTTCTACGGCGAGAACCTGCGGCTCAGCCGGAGCTTGACGTTCCCCGGCAAGCTTGCCGGAGCAAAACTTGTCGGGAGCGTCTGCTTCAACGGAACAAACCCTAGGGCTTGCCGGAACAGACTGTTCCTCAGCACCCTTGGTGTTGATCTTGAGGACCTTCTTGGCGGCGGCTTCGGGGAGCTCTGCCAGAAAATAGTCACCAGAAATCAACTTCCTCTTCTTGCTCTGTCCAGTTGATGGCGTTCCAGACGGTTGAGTCAGTTTGAGCACAAAGATCCCTGGTTCCACAGGTAACTTAAGTGCGGCGCACTTCGACAGGCCATCGGCAATGTCGTTCTGAGCTTTTTGAACATGTTCCATCTGTAGGCCGTCAAAGTGCTCTTCTAGCTTTCTCACTTCATCAACGTATGCTTCTATCAATGGACTCTGATAATTCTTGTTCACTTGGTGGACGACAAGCTGTGAGTCACCCTTGACAATGAGCTTCTTGATCCCAAGGTCTGCTGTGATCCTGAGACCGGCAAGCAAACCTTCATACCCTGCGGTATTGTTCGTTGCTTGCTCCTTGGGAAAGTGCATCTGGACTACGTACTTGAGGTGCTCTCCGGTGGGTGCCACAAGTAGCACGCCCGCACCGGCGCCTTGCAGCGAGAAGGCACCATCAAAGTACATCAGCCACTCTTTGCTTGCTTCCTTGACGGGGATGCTCGTTTCTGGAATTTCTTCATCTTGTGTTGGCATCCATTCTTCTATGAACTCCGCCAATGCTCTGCTTTGGATAGTTGAAGTGCTCTCAAACTTGAGGCCAAAGCTTGACAGTTCGAGTGCCCACTCGACAATCCTGCCTGTTGCTTCTGGATTTTGCAGTATCCTCTTCAGCGGAAAACGAGTGACGACTGTGATCTCATGTGCTTGGAAGTAATGGCGCAGCTTTCTCGAGGCCATGAGAAGGCCGAAAAGCAATTTCTGCACACCAGAGTACCTTGACCTAGCCCCCTGCAGAAGGGAACTGACAAAGTAAACTGGGCGCTGCACCATTCTTTTCTGCATCTTCTCACGCGCCTGCGCAGATCCATCTTTGTCGGGACCAGAGCTTGCCGGTGAAGTCCTCTGCTTGTCGCTGGATGCATCTGCCGTGGTTGCTGGCTCATCATCCGCCTCCCTCTCTGCTACTAACGCAGCACTAACCACTTGATTGGTTGCCGCTATATATAGCAGCAACTTCTCTTGTGGCTTAGGTGCAACAAGTGTTGGAGTGGAGGACAGGTATCTCTTTATGTCCTGCAGTGCAGCCTCCGCTTCAGGAGTCCATTACATTGGACGTGCCTTTTTCAATATTTTGAAAAATGGCAGGGCGCGCTCAGCAGACCTAGAGATAAACCTACTGAGAGCAGCTACGCAACCGACGAGTCTTCGTACATCCTTGACGCGCTTTGGTGCTTCAATCTGCTCAATGGCCTTGATCTTGTCGGGATTGGCTTCAATTCCCCGCTAAGACACGAAGAACCCGAGAAGCTTGCCGGAGGGGACTCCAAACACACACTTCTCGGGGTTAAGCTTGAGGTTGATCTTGCGCAGATTTGCAAAGGTTTCGTCTAAATCTTGAATCAGAGTCGCCTTGTCCTTGCTCTTGACCACTATGTCATCCATGTAGGCTTCCACATTTCTGTGTATTTGCGGCTCAAAAGCGTCATGGATTACCCTTGCAAATGTTGAACCAGCATTCTTTAAACCGAAAGGCATCCGTACGAAACAGTATGTGCCACATGGGGTGATGAATGCGGTCTTCTCCTCATCCTCTTCTGCCATGAAGATCTGATGGTATCCTGAGTATGCATCAAGAAATGAAAGTAAGTTACATCCAGCTGTGGAGTCAACAATCTGGTCGATGCGCGGCAAGGAAAATGGGTCTTTGGGACAAGCTTTATTGACATCGGTAAAGTCGATACAAAGCCTCCATTTCCCGTTTGCCTTGCGCACGACTACAGGGTTGGCCAACCACGTAGGATGGAGCACTCCTCTGACAAGGCCTGTTGCTTCCAATTTCTTGATTTCTTCTGTGATGCATTCTTGGCGCTCCACTACCTGCTTCCTGACTTTCTGCTTGACGGGCCGCACATGAGGACAGACGGCAAGATGGTGCTCGATTACTTTCCTGGGAACACCGGGGATGTCAGACGGTTGCCACGCAAATACATCGACATTCGCCCACAGGAAAGCAACGAGCGTGCTTTCCTATTTAGGGTCGAGAGTGGCACTGATGGTAAAGGTACCACCAGTGCCATCCTCCTTGGCGGACACCTTCTTGGTCTCTGGTGGAGCTGCCATTGTCTTCTTACACTTGCCGGTGGAGCTCGATGGTGCGTCCTCGACGGTAGCGCAGCACTCCGAAGAGGTGCGCTTGCCGGAGTGGGCATCAGAACTCTTGCTGGACTTGGTCTTCTTCTTCGCCCCGGGAGCTTCAACGGCAAGTCACTTGGGATCTGTTGCGGCTGCTGCTTCCCGGTAGATCTTGTCGGCGCAGATAAGAGCATCCTTCTTGTTGCCAGGGACAGAGATGACACTTATCGGGCCTGACATCTTCAGCATGTTGTATGCATAGTGAGAGGCTGCCATGAATTTGGCGAGTGCTCGACGGCCGAGTATCCCATTGTAAGGCAATGGAAAGTCAGCAACGTCAAAAGTGACCCTCTCAGTCCTGAAGTTCAACTCGCTGCCAAATGTCATCGGCAACGTGATCTTTCCCTTCGGCTTGCTCCTTCCCGGATTGATTCCTTGGAATGTGCCGGTCTCTTCGAGCTTGCCATCAGGGATCTGGAGTTTCTGGAGTACCGCGGAGGAGATCAGGTTCAAGCCGGCCCCGCCGTCAACTAGCATCTTAGTGACCTTGAGGTTGCGGATAGTTGGTGAAACCAACATCGGCAAGCACCCGACCGCAGTTATGCGATCAGGGTGGTCCTCAATATCAAAGATGATAGGCGTGCTGGACCATTTCAGAGGCTTGCGTGACTCGACGGGTGGTTCTGCCGCATTGACTTCCCGCACCCACTGCTTGAGCTGGCGGTGTGAAGTATGCAGAGAAGCACCGCCGTCAATGCACAGGACCTCTATGGCTTTCTGGAACTCCTGCTCATCGGTCTCGTCATCATCCATATCTTCATCGTCGTCGTCATCTTCATCCTTGTCGCGGCCGCGGGGAGGTCTGTCTCCTTGCCGCTGCTTGGCCTTGCCGCGGCGTCCTCCTCGGCCGGGGCGTTTCTTGCCGGCTCCTCCAGCACCTTCCTGGGCCTTCTCCTTGTCGCGTCGCTCGTATTCAGCCTTTTGCTGCTTGACAAGCTGCTCGACCTTCTTGCAGCTCTGGAGGTCATGGCCCTTGGTGCGGTGGATCTTGCAGTACTGCTTGTTGGTGCCGTCCTGCTTGTCGGCGACCGCCACAGCATGGTAGTTGGTGCCTGCGGCAATCTCCTCGCCAGAGCTACCAGCTTTGGCTTTCTTGGCGCCACCTCCGTTGCCGGACTGCTCAACGACTAGCACATCTTTGCCTTTCTTCTTCCTGTTGTTCCGCCGCCGGTTTTTCTTTGCCGGGGCAGCCTCCTCACTATCAGATCCTCCTGCTTCTGTATTCTCTCTAGGGAGTTTCCTCCCTTCCTCAGCACGTGCACACTTGTCGGCCAGGGCATATAGCTCACTGACATCTCTGATCTTGCACATCGCCATCTCCTCCCGCATCCTGCGGTTTCACACATTCTGATGGAACGCGCTGATTACCACGGCAGGGTGGACATCTGGGATGTTGTACTGTACGCGGCTGAATCTCTGAATGTACTTGCGCACGGGCTCTCATTCCTTCTGGGCGAGCAGATGAAGGTCGCTCTCTTGGCCATGAGGCTTGTGGCCTCCTGTAAAGGCGCCAACAAACTGATGGCATAGGTCTGCCCAGGAGGATATGGAGTTGTCTGGCAAGTGCATGAGCCAGGATCTGACATTGGGCTTGAGCACCAGCGGGAAGTAGTTGGCCAGGATCTTGTCGTCCCGCCCCCCGGCAGCTTGCACCGCAATGGTGTAGATGCTGAGGAACTCCGACGAATGCGAGTTGCCGTCGTACTTCTCTGGTACGTCTGGCTTGAAATTCTTCGTGTTGGGCCACTGGACTTGCCGCAGCTCATGAGTGAACGCAGGGCAACCTACCACGTACGGCAAGTCGCCTGGTTCCCCTGGTGCATGCATGTCGACAGAGGGCCCAGCGCGCTGGCCCGATTGACGCCGCGCTTCTCTTCGGCGCTCGATGCGAGTACGAGCATGTTCTTGCTGTCGTTCGTGAAGAACTTGGCGCTGATCGCGACGAGCTCGTGGATCTGATGATGCGGTGGAGTCGCTGTCGAGGTGGATCCGGCGAGTCGGTGATCTTGGCCTTCGGGGTGGAGAGTGCATGGTGGTTGCACCCCCACCGGTTTCGTCGCCATCGGCTCGTGCCTGGCAGTCCTGCCGCGGCAGCGATGTACTCGGCTGCCACGGAGTGTCGCCGTTGGCGAAGCCGATGAGACTCTGAATGGTGGCCCTCCATTCATCGATCTTGCTGCCGTTGGAGGGTAATCTAGGAGCAGTTGAGCTCGCGCCAAAGCTTCTGCTGGAGTGGTGGGCGGCAGTGGCGAACGGCGCGAGGAGCGGGATATGATCGGACTTCTAACTATGTTAGAAGGAGCAGTATCCCGTCCAGGCGACCGTGTCTCGCTCATGCCAGCATGTTGGCGTGCATGCTGGTCTTGAGCACCCCGAGATCCACCAGCTCGATCTTGGTCCAACGAACGTATGGCACTGCAAATACCATGACGATGTCGGTCCTGCGCCTCCTGAGATGGGCGCGGTGCATGTACGGACGCCGAGGTCTGCGCAGCCTTGTCCTTGGTCCTGGCAGCACCGTGAGCTCCCTCATCGATGCCCGTTCTTCCTCCAGCGTCTACCCCACCACCCGTTTGCTCCGGTGGTGGTGGGATCGACGTGGACGGAACAGCTGCCGCCGAAGCATTCTTCTTCGGTGGCATGTCGATGAAGAAGATGAAGATCTAGCTCGTGTGAACGACGGATCAGGTTCACACAACCTCGACGCCCCCTACCTGGCGCGCCAAAGATGTCGGGAAACTGATCCACGAACACCTATGGGACCGGCGGACCGAGCCCCTTTCGGTTCGACGGGAGGCGGAGATCGCATGAAGAGCGGATCGAGGCGAAGCACACGAGCAGTTTACCCAGCTTCGGAGCTCTCCGGAGAGATAACACTCCTACTGCTGCATGTCTGAGTGTATTGAGTTCTTGCTCGGGAGCGCTGAGTACTACAGTACACACTAGCTGCTAGCGAGACCGAGCGTGAGTGTTTTTCTGCCTTTGAACCCCCCTCTATGTTGCGCATGGGCTTCCTTTTATATGCTAAAGGGGTCTCCGACAGGTGGCAACGTAGACAAGGGTAAAAATGGAAAAGGAATTGCGGTTGGTACAACTACCTGTACAGTGTATCATACCTAACCCTGATGGCAGGGGACAAAGGCATTAAATGCCCGTCTACGTCGCCCAAATAGTGCAAAAAGAGACCGTCAGGGACGCCACCGCTTGCCACGATGGCAATCTTGTCAGCGTTGCTTGCCACCGCGCACCGCTGGCCGCACAGCCTCTTGCCATGCGCGCCTGGAAAGGTCCCAGGGCGACACGTTGGTGGATGTGCTAGAGCGCTGGTACAGAGTGGTAGTTTGCCGCGGCAATCGCCTTGCCGCGGTCGTTGTCTTGTCACGTTCGGAAGCTTGTCGCTCACCGGGCCTCGCCGGGACGCGTGGCGCGTTGCGGCAAGTTCCTTGAGATGCCTTGGTTGGCCTTCCTGGCAAGCTCCTCTTGCCGGGGCCTTGTCTCCTTGGCTTGAATACTTTGTTCTTGAATGGCTCCAAAGGAACCACGGAGGACCTTGGCGGTCACCCGGCAAGCCTTGCCGCGGGGTGCTGCAACTGCCCATGCACAAGTTCGGGATACTAGGGTACCCCTACTCTAGTACACCGACATAGATATGCTCATAACTATGCTCAATTCTGTCAATTGCTCAACAGTAATTTGTTCACCCACCGTAGAATATCTATGCTCTTGAGAGAAGGCACTAGTGAAACCTATGGCCCCCGGGTCTATTCTCATCATATCAATCTCCATTACTTTTTTACTTGCTTTGTTTTTACTTTGCCTTTTACTTTTTACTTTGCATCTCTATACCAAAAATTACCAAAAATATTATTTATCATCTGTATTAGATCTCACTCTCGTAAGTGACCGTGAAGGGATTGACAACCCCTAATCGCGTTGGTTGCGAGGAGCTATCGTGTTGTGTAGGTACGAGGGACTTGTGCGTGGTCTCCTACTGGATTGATACATTGGTTCTCAAAAACTGAGGGAAATACTTATGCTACTTTGCTGCATCATCCTCTCCTCTTCGGGGAAATCCAACGTAGTGCTCAAGAGGTAGCAGGAGGTGCTCGAGGGGCCCACGAGATAGGGGGGCACGCCCTACAGGGGGGCGCGCCCTCCTATCTCGTGGCTGCCTCAAGGATCTTCAGACGTGAACTCCAAGTCTCGAGGATCATATTCTTCCAAAAATTACGATGCCGAAGGTTTCATTCCGTTTGGACTCCGTTTGATATTCCTTTTCTTCGAAATACTGAAACAGGCAATAAAACAACAATATGGGTTGGGCCTCCGGTTAATAGGTTAGTCCCAAAAGTAACATAAAAGTGTAAAATAAAGCCCATAATCATTCAAAACAGATAATAAAATAGCATGAATGCTTCATAAATTATAGATACGTTGGAGAAGTATCAGCATCCCCAAGCTTAATTCCTACTCATCCTTGAGTAGGTAAATGATAAAGAAAGAATTTATGAAGTGTGAATGCTAGAAGGTGCACAAGTTTAATCAATGATAGTTTCAATCACCTTTTCTAGCATGATAATATGTCATAACAGTAGTTCATCTCAAAAAACTTTTCATGATAAAGTAACAAGCAATTCACATGTCAAAGCATAGACCATAAACTTTCTTGAAAACTAGCAAACTTCATTCTCAGTCATCAAACAATTGCAATTCATCTTATTTTCAGGAATAGCAAACTCCACATACTCAACTATCATATAGTCTTCTACAATTGCTAACACTCACACAATACTAATGGTTATGGAGTTTCAATCGGACACTGAGAAAGATAGGGGCTTATAATGTTGCCTCCCAACATATTCACCTTTGGGTGATGTCAACAATAATAGTTCATACTAACTTACATCCAATTGGATATATATATCAGGATCTTCCCAACACGAGGTGCTTGCCAAAGGATAAACTGAAAAAGGGAAAGGTGAAGATCACCTTGACTCTTGCATAAAAGTAAAAGACATAAAGTAAAAGATAGGCCCTTCGCAGAGGGAAGCAGAGGTTGTCATGCGCTTTTAAGGTTGGATGCACAAAATCTTAAGGTTGGATCCATAACAAGGGATCGTATAAAGCTTTTTTCTTCACACCAAAAGATCATACATATTTAGAGAGCAATTTTTATTGCTTGCACCGATGACAACTTACTTGAAGGGTCTTACTCAACCATAGGTAGGTATGGTGGAATCTGATGGAAAAACTGGGTTTAAGGATATTTGGAAGCACAAGTAGTATCTCTACTTGGTGCAAGGAATTTTGGCTAGCATGAGGGGGAAAGGCAAGCTCAACATGTCTGAATGATCCATGACAATATACTTTAACTGAGATGTCGGAAAAAAAACCATTATGTTGTCTTTCTTAGCACACATCAACTCTTTAGCATGTCATACTTAATGAGTGCTCCCAATTATAAAAGATGTCTAGGATAGTGTATTTATATGTGAAATATCTCTTGCTTCAATATTCTTTCATGAATTTTTCAAATGACCAATACAATGCTTGCTAACCTTCAATAAATTTACAACCTCTACTTCTTGGATGTGAAGTCATTACTCCCCATGGGATAAGCAAATGAAACATATAAATTTTCAGATTTATGACAATCAACTCATTCAACAATTTACTCATAGGATATATGTGAAGCACACGAGTAAATGACAAACTACTCCAAAAAGATATAAGTGAAGACCAATGAGTAGCTAAATAATTATGTAACTATGCGAAGACTCCCTCTCATTTAAGAATTTCAGATCTTGGTATTGTATTCAAACAGCAAGCAAAACAAAATAAAATTACATTGCAAGGATAGCACAACTCATGTGAAGAAGCAAAAACTTAGGCTCAACCGATACTAACCGATAGTTGTTGAAGAAGAAGGGTGGGATGCCTACCGGGGCATCCCCAAGGTTAGATGCTTGATACTTCTTGAAATATTATCTTGGGGTGACTTGGGTATCCCCAAGATTGAACTTTTGTGTCTCCTTAATTCCTCTCATATCATGGTTTCTCTTTTTATCAAAAGCTTCATCCACACCAAAGTCAACAAGAACTCGTGAGATAGGTTAGTATAAACCAATGCAAAACCTTATCAATTTCTACTGTAACAAATCACAAAAAATCATTATTCAACATTGCATACTAAATTCCTCTTCATATTTAATACTCCTATCCTCAAATATAATCATTAAACAAGAAAACATATGCAAACAATGCAACCATAACAGCAATCTGCCAAAACAGTACATTCTGTAAAGAATGCAAGAGTATCAATACTTCCCTAACTCCAAAAATTATGAAATAAAATTCCCACTTTAGTAAATTTGTCAGATCTCATTATGCAAAAAGTTTCAACATTATACCATTCTCTGAATTTTCTAGGGAATTTTTGCAACAGCGGTAAACTTTCTGTTTTCAAAGAGCAACATGTATACTAGCAAAATAAGTATGCTAAAGGCTATCCTTGACCTTTTTTATTGAAACTAAAGATGCAAAACATTATTCTAAATAACATAAAGCAAATACTAACAAAAGAAAATGACGCTCCAAGCAAAACACATATCATGTGGCGAATAAAAATATAGCTCCAAGTAAAGTTACCGATGAACAAGGACGAAAGAGGGGATGCCTTCCGGGGCATCCCCAAGCTTAGGCTCTTGGCTATTCTTGAATATTATCTTGGGGTGCCTTGAGAATCCCCAAGATTAGGCCCTTTCCACTCCTTATTCAATAGTCCATCGAATCCTTACCCAAAACTTGAAAACTTCACAACACAAAACTCAACAGAAAACTCGTAAGCTCCGTTAGTATAAGAAAATAAAACCACCACTTAGGTACTGTAATAAACTAATTCTAAAATCATATTGGTGTAATATCTACTGTAGTCCAACTTATATATGGTTCATATCCTCCAATACTATGCATAGATTCATCAAAATAAGCAAACAACACATAGAAAACAGAATCTGTCAAAAACAGAACAGTCTGTAGTAATCTGTACCAAACGTATACTTCTGGAACTCCAAAAATCCTACCAACTTAGGAAGTCCTAATAAATTCGTGTACCAACTCATATCAAAAAGAATCAGATCAATATCACGTTTCTGTTAATTAACAAAACTAATTTACTGGGTGCAAAAGTTTCTGATTTTCAGTAGGATCAACACAACTATCACCGTAAGCTATCCTGATGGTCTTACTTGGCACTTTATTTAAACAAAAGCTATAAAACATGATTACTACAGTAGCATAATCATGTGAACACAAAAAATAGTAAGGGTAAATATTGGTATGTCTCCCAACAAGCGCTTTTCTTTAATGCCTTTCTAGCTAGGCATGATGATGACAATGATGCTCACATAAGAGATAAGAATTGAAACATAATGGGAGCATCATGAAGCATATGACTAGAACATTTAAGTCTAACCCTCTTCCTATGCATAGGTATTTTTTGAGCAAACAACTTATGGGAACAATAATCAACAAGCATAGGAAGGTAAAACAAGCATAACTTCAAAATTTGAAGCACATAGAGAGGAAACTTGACATTATTGCAATTCCTACAAGCATATATTCCTTCCTCATAATAATTTTCAATAGGATCATGAATGAATTCAACAATATAACCAGCACCTAAAGCATTATTTTCATGATCTACAAGCATAGAAAATTTACTACTCTCCACATAAGCAAAATTCTTCTCATCAATAGTAGTGGGAGCAAACTCAACAAAATAATTATTATGTGAGGCATAATCCAATTGAAAACTAAAATCATGATGAGAAGTTTCATGGTTATCATTATTCCTAATAGCATACAAGTCATCACAATAATCATCATAGATAGCAACTTTGTTCTCATAATCAATTGGAACCTCTTCCGAAATAGTGGAATCATCACTAAATAAAGTTGACACTCTTCCAAATCCACTTTCATGTTCATCACAATAAGATTCAACATCCTCCAAAATAGTGGGATCACTACTTCATAAAGTTGACACTCTTCGAAACCCACTTTCATCAATATAATCATCATAAATAGGAGGCATGCTTTCATCATAATAAATATTCTCATCAAAACTTGGGGGACTAAACATATCATCTTCATCAAACATAGCTTCCCCAAGCTTGTGGCTTTGCATATCATTAGCATCATAGATATTCAAGGAATTTATACTAAAAACATTGCAATCATGCTCATCATTCAAATATTTAGTGCCAAACATTCTAATGCATTCTTCCTCTAGCACTTGAGCACAATTTTCCTTTTCATCATACTCACGAAAGATATTAAAAAGATGAAGCGTATGAGACAAACTTAACTCCATTTTTTGTAGTTTTTCTTTTATAAACTAAACTAGTGATAAAACAAGAAACAAAAAGATTCGATTGCAAGATCTAAAGATATACCTTCAAGCACTCACCTACCCGGCAACAGCGCCAGAAAAGAGCTTGATGTCTACTACACAACCTTCTTCTTGTAGACGTTGTTGGGCCTGCAAGTGCACAGGTTTGTAGGACAGTAGCAAATTTCCCTCAAGTGGATGACCTAAGGTTTATCAATCCGTGGGAGGCGTAGGATGAAGATGGTCTCTCTCAAACAACCCTGCAACCAAATAACAAAGAGTCTCTTGTGTCCCCAACACACCCAATACAATGGTAAATTGTATAGGTGCACTAGTTCGGCGAAGAGATGGTGATACAAGTGCAATATGGATAGTAGATATAGGTTTTTGTAATCTCAAATAATAAAAACAGCAAGGTAACTAATGATAAAAGTGAGTGTAAACGGTATTGCAATGATAGGAAACAAGGCCTAGGGTTCATACTTTCACTAGTGCAAGTTCTCTCAACAATAATAACATAGATAGATCATATAACAAGCCCTCAACATGCAACAAAGAGTCACTCCAAAGCCACTAATAGCGGAGAACAAACGTAGAGATTATGGTAGGGTACGAAACCACCTCAAAGTTATTCTTTCGGATCAATCTATTCAAGAGTTCGTACTAGAATAACACCTTAAGACACAAATCAACCTAAACCCTAATGTCACCTAGATACTCCATTGTCACCTCAAGTATCCGTGGGCATGATTATACAATATGCATCACACAATCTCAGATTCATCCAACCAACAAAAAGTACTTCAAAGAGTGCCCCAAAGTTTCTACCGGAGAGTCAAGTAAACGTGTGCCAACCCCTACGCGTAGGTTCATGGGCAGAACCCGCAAGTTGGTCACCAAAACATACATCAAGTGGCACGTGATATCCCATTGTCACCACAGATAAACACGGCAAAACATACATGAGGTGTTCTCAAAGTAAAGACTCAATCCGATAAGATAACTTCAAAAGGGAAACTCAATTCATCACAAGAGAGTAGAGGGGGAGAAACATCACAAGATCCAACTATACTAGCAAAGCTCGCGATACATCAAGATCGTGTGAAGTCGATAACATAAGAGAGAGAGAGATCAAACACATAGCTACTGGTACATACCCTCAGCCCCAAGGGTGAACTACTCCCTCCTCGTCATGGAGAGCGTCAGGATGATGAAGATGGCCACCGGTGATGGATTCCCCCTCCGGCAGGGTGCCGGAACGGGATCCCGAGAGGTTTTTGGTGGCTACAGAAGCTTGCGGCGGCGGAACTCCCGATCTATCTTGATATTCGATGGTTTTAGGGTACGTAGGCTTATATAGGCAAAAGAAGTCGGTCGGGAGGTGTTCGAGGGTCCCACGAGACAGGGGGGCGCGCCCTACAGGGGGGCACGCCCTCCTATCTCGTGCCTGCCTCGAGGATCTTCTGACATGAACTCCAAGTCTCCAGGATCACATTCTTCCAAAAAATCATGATGACGAAGGTTTCATTCCGTTTGGACTCCGTTTGATATTCCTTTTCTTCGAAATACTGAAACAGGCAATAAAACAACAATATGGGCTAGGCCTCTGGTTAATAGGTTAGTCCCAAAAGTAATATAAAAGTGTATAATAAAGCCCATAATCATTCAAAACAGATAATAAAATAGCATGAATGCTTCATAAATTATAGATACGTTGGAGACGTATCAGTTACGGCGGTGGAAATTGTGTTTTGTTGACCCCCTGGATGTTTTTGGGGTACGTAGGTATATATAGGAGGAAGAAGTATGTCGGTGGCCGCCTGTGGGGCCCAGGAGATAGTGGGCACGCCCTCCTGTCTCCTGGACGCCTTGCAAGCTTCTTGACATGCACTGCAAGTTCTCCGGATCACGTTCGTTCCAAAAATCACGCTCCCGAAGGTTTCATTCCGTTTGGACTCCGTTTGATACTTTTCTTCGAAATACTGAAATAGGCAAAAAACAGCAATACAGTCTAGGCCTCCTGTTAGTAGGTTAGTCCCAAAAATGATATAAATGTGTAAAATAAAGCCCATAAACATCCAAAAGGGGTAATATAATATCATGGAACAATCAAAAATTATAGATACGTTGGAGACATATCAAGCATCCCCAAGCTTAATTCCTGCTCGTCCTCGAGTAGGTAAATGATAAAAATAGAATTTTTGATGTGGAATGCTACCTAGCATAATTCTCAATGTAATTTTCTTTATTGTGGCATGAATGTTCAGATCCAAATGATTCAAGATAAAAGCTTATAAAACATAAAAATAATAATGCTTCGAAGCATACTAACAAATAATCATGTCCTATCAAAATAGCATAGCCAAAGAAAGCTTATCCCTACAAAATCATATAGTTAGGCCATGCTTCATTTTCATTACACAAAATACTCCCATCATGCACAACCCCGGTTTCAGCCAAGCAATTGGTTCATACTTTTTAACGCGCTTCAGCTTTTTCAACTCTTACGCAATACATGAGCGCAAGCCATGGACATAGCACTATGGTGGTATAAGGTGGTGGTTGTGAGGACAACAAGAGGGAGAAGATAGTCTCACATCAACTAGGCGTATCAATGGGCTATGGAGATGCCCATCAATAGATATCAATGTGAGTGAGTAGGGATTGCCATGCAACGGATACACTAGAGCTATAAATATATGAAAGCTATATAAAAGAAACTAAGTGGTTGTGCATCCAACTCGCTTGCTCACGAAGACCTAGGGCATTTTGAGGAAGCCCATCATTGGAATATACAAAGCCAAGTTCTATAATGAAAAATTCCCACTTAGTATATGAAAGTGATAACATAGGAGACTCTCTATGATGAAGATCATGGTGCTACTTTGAAGCACAAGTGTGGAAAAAGAGATAGTAGCATTGTCCCTTCTCTCTTTTTCTCTCATTTTATTATTTTTCTTTTTTCTTTTTTTTTCTTTCTTTTTCTTTCTCTTTTTTTTCTTTGCCCCCCCTTTTTTTTCATCTTGGCCTTTTTCCTTTTTTCTCTTTTCTCCCCCTTTTTTTTCTTTTTGTAAAGTCCGAAGTCTCATCCCGAATTGTGGGGGAATCATAGTCTTCATAATCCTTTCCTCACTGAGACAATGCTCTAATAATGAAGATCATCACACTTTTAGTGATTTACAACTCAAGAATTGCAACTCAAAGCTAGAACAAGATATGACTCTATATGAATGCCTCTAGCGGTGTACCGGGATATGCAATGAATCAAGAGCGACATGTATGAAAATTATGAAGGTGGCCTTGCCACAAATACAATGTCAACTACAGGATCATGCAAAGAGCAATATGACAATGATGAAGTGTGTCATAGTAAACGGAATGGTGGAAAGTTGCATGGCAATATATCTCGGAATGGCTCTGGAAATGCCATAGTAGGTAGGTATGATACCGGTGAAAGTTGCGCGGTATAATAGAGGCTAGCAAAGTGGAAGGATGAGTGTGTGTATATCCATGGACTCACATTAGTCATAAAGAACTCATATACTTATTGCAAAAGTCTACTTTCCCTCGAAGCAAAGTACTACTACGCATGCTCCTAGGGGAAGGGTTGGTAGGAGTTAACCATCGTGCAATCCTGACCTCCACTCATAAGGAAGACAATCAAAAGAGCACCTCATGCAACGAATTTGTCACACGAATTTTACCATACGTGCAAGCTACGGGACTTGCCAACTTCAACACAAGTATTTCTCAATTTCATAATTAGCCACTAGCATGACCCTAACATTATACGTTTATATCTCAAAAGAATTATCAAGCATCAAATTGATCATAGCATCCAATTCACTTCCTATGATAGTTTTTCTTATACCCAACTAGGATGCTCATCATTCTAGGACCAATTTTGTAACCATAGCAAATACCATGCTGTTCTAAAAGACTCTCAAAATAATATAAGTGAAGCATGAGAGACTAGCAATTTCTTCAAAATTAAGCCACCGCCGTGCTCTAAAAGATATAAGTGAAGCACATAGAGTATTCTAGAAAATTTTAATCAAGTGGGCTTCTCCCAAAAGGTGTGTACAACAAGGATGATTGTGGTACTAAAAATCAAAGACTAATAATACACGACGCTCCAAGCAAAACACATATCATGTGGCGAATAAAAATATAGCTCCAAGTAAAGTTACCATTGAACGAAGACAAAAGAGGGGATGCCTCGGGAAGGCATCCCCAAGCTTAGGATTTTGGCTATACTTGAATATCTTGGGGTGCCATGGGCATCCCCAAGCTTAGGCTCTTGCCACTCCTTATTCCATAGTCCATCAAAGCTTTACCCAAAACTTGAAAACTTCACAACACAAAACTCAACAGGAAATCTTATAAGCTCCGTTAGTGAAAGAAAACAAAACCACCACATAAGGTACTGTAATGAACTCATTCTTTATTTATTTTGGTGTTAAACCTACTGTATTCCAACTTCTTTATGGTTTATAAACTATTTTACTAGCCATAGATGCATCAAAATAAGCAAATAACACACGAAAAACAGAATCTATCAAAAACAGAACAGTCTAAGGAATCTGTAACTAATGCAAACTTCTGGAACTGTAAAAATCCTACCAAAATAGGAAGTCCTGAAAAATGTGTCTATTGATCGATAGCAAAAATAATCAACGCAAAATAATGTTTCTATGATTTAAAAAAACTAATTTCGTGCGTGCAAAGTTTCTGTTTTTCGGCAGAATCAAATCAACTATCATCATAGGTTATCCTATAGGTTCTACTTGGCACAAACACTTATTAAAAGATAAAAACACATCTAAACAGAAGGTAGATGAAAAATTTATTACTAAACAGGAACAAAAACAAAAAACACAAATAAAATTGGGTTGCCTCCCAACTAGCACTATCGTTTAACACCCCTAGCTAGGCATAAAAGCGAAGATAGATGTAAGTAGTGCCATCTTTGGCACTAAATTCATAAGTAGCTCGCATTATAGATTCATAAGGTAATTTGATTTTCTTTCTTGGAAAGTGCTCAATGCCTTTCCTTAATGGAAATTGGAATCTAATATTCCATTCCTTCATATCAATTATCGCACCAATCGTTCTAAGGAAAGGTCTACCAAAAATAATAGGGCAAGAAAGATTGCAATCTATATCAAGAACGATAATATATATGGGCACCAAATTTCTATTTGCAACAATGATGACATCATTGATCCTTCCCATTGGCTTTTTAATGGTGGAATCCTCAAGGTGCAAATTTAAAGAGCAATCATCAAGATCATGGAAACCTAGAATATCACATAAACTTTTCGGAATCGTGGAAACACTAGCACCCAAATCACATAAAGCAAAACACTCATGATATTTAATTCTAATCTTTATAGTAGGTTCCCACTCAACATTAAGTTTTCTAGGTATAGAAACTTCCAAATTAAGTTTTTCATCATAAAATTGCATCAAGGCATCAACGATATGTTTGGTAAAAGCTTTATTTTGACTATAAGCATGAGGAGAATTAACAACAGATTGCAACAAGGAAATACAACCTTCTAAAGAACAATTATCATAATCAAATTCCTTGAAATCCGAGATAGTGGGTTCAATGTTATTTAAAGTCATGACCTCTCCAATCCCACTTTTACCAAATTTAGCATCAAGATCTAAAAACTCTGAATTATAGGGACGTCTTCTAACTAAAGTTGACTCATCTCAAGTCCCATTATTGTTAAGATTCATATTGCAATACAAAGATCTAATAGGAGACACATCAATAACTTTAAGATCTTCATCATTATTTTCGTGGAAACTAGAAGAACACACCTTCAAAAAGCAATCTTTCTTAGCACGAAGTCTAGCGGTTCTTTCTTTGCACTCATCAATGGAAATTCTCATTGCTTTGAGAGACTCATTGATATCATGCTAAGGAGGAGTAGATCTAAGTTTAAAAGAATCAACATCAAGCGAAAGTCTATCAACGTTCCTAGCCAAATCATCAACTTTGAGCAATTTTTCTTCAAGCAAAGCATTAAAATTCTTTTGAGAAATCATAAATTCTTTCACACTATTCTCAAAATCAAAGGGCATATTATTAAAATTACCATAAGAATTATTGTAGGAATTTCCATAATTATTAGAGGAATTACTAGGGAACGGTCTAGAATTAAAGTTTCCTCTATAAGCATTGTTTCCAAAACTATTCCTACCAACAAATTCACATCCATAGATTCATTATTATTCTCAATCAAAGTAGACAAAGACATATCATTAGGATCAAGAGGAGTATTTTTAGTAGCAAACAACTTCATAAGTTCATCCATCTTTCCACTCAAAACATTGATTTCTTCTATAGCATGCACCTTTTTACTAGAAGATCTTTCAATGTGCCATTGAGAATAATTAGCCATAATATTATCAAGAAGTTTTGTAGCATCTCCTAACGTGATTTCCATAAACGTGCCTTCCGCGGCCGAATCTAAAAGATTTCTAGAAGCAAAGTTCAAACCGGCATAAAAATTTCGTATGATCATCCATAAATTCAAACCATGAGTAGGTAAATTGCGAATCATCAATTTCATTCTTTCCCAAGATTGGGCAACATGCTCATGATCAAGTTGTTCAAAATTCATAATATCATTCCTAAGAGTGATGATCTTAGCGGGAGGAAAATACTTAGAGATAAAAGCATCTTTGCACTTGTTCCAAGAATCAATACTATTTGTAGGCAAAGAGAAAAACCAAACTTTAGCACGATCTCTAAGTGAAAACGGAAATAACTTCAATTTAACTATATCATTATCCGTATCTTTCTTCTTTTGCATATCACACAAATCAACAAAGTTGTTTAGATGGGTAGCATCATCTTCACTAGGAAGGCCGGCGAATTGATCTATCATAACAAGTTTCAGCAAAGCAGTATTGATTTCACAAGACTCAACATCATTAAGAGGAGCAATCGGAGTACAAAGGAAATCATTATTATTGGTATTGGAGAAATCACACAATTTGGTATTATCTTGCGCCATGGCAACAAGTAATCCAACACACAAGCAAACAGAAAAAGGCAAGCGAAAAAGAGAGGAGAAGATTGGGAAAGAGAGGGCAAATAAAACGGCAAGGGTGAAGTGGGGGAGAGGTAAATGAGAGGCAAATGGCAAATAATGTAAATGCGAGGGAGATTAGTTTGTGATGGTACTTGGTATGTCTTGACTTGAGGGAAGACCTCCCCGGCAACGCGCCAGAAATCCTTCTTGCTACGTCTTGAGCTTGCGTTGGTTTTCCTTGAAGAGGAAAGGGTGATGCAGCAATAGTAGCGTAAGTATTTCCCTCAGTTTTTGAGAACCAAGGTATCAATCCAGTAGGAGGCTCCTCAAAAGTCCCACACACCTACACAAACAAACAAAAAACTCGCAAGCAACACAATAAAGGGGTTGTCAATCCCTTCACGGCCACTTGCGAAAGTGAGATCTGATAGAGATAGTATGATAAGATAAATATATTTTTGGTATTTTATAATATAGATGCAAAAAGTAAAGATGCAAATAAAAGTAGATTGAAAGCTTATATAATTAAAGATAGACCCGGGGGCCATAGGTTTCACTAGTGGCTTCTCTCAAGATAGCATAAGTATTACGGTGCATGAACAAATTACTGTCGAGCAATTGATAGAAAAGCGAATAATTATGAGATTATCTAGGCATGATCATGTATATAGGCATCACGTACGCGACAAGTAGACCGACTCCTGCCTGCATCTACTACTATTACTCCACACATCGACATACTCCTACCTGCATCTAGAGTATTAAGTTCATAAAGAACAGAGTAATGCATTAAGAAAGATGACATGGTGTAGAGGGATAAACTCAAGCAATATGATATAAACCCCATCTTTTTATCCTCGATGGCAACAATACAATACGTGCCTTGCAACCCTTGCTGTCACTGGATAAGGACACTACAAGATTGAACCCAAAGCTAAGCACTTCTCCCATGGCAAGAAAGATCAATCTAGTAGGCCAAACCAAACTGATAATTCGAAGACACTTGCAAAGATAACTCAATCATACATAAAAGAATTCAGAGGAGATTCAAATATTTCTCATAGATAAACTTGATCATAAACCCACAATTCATTGGATCTCGACAAACACACCACAAAAACAGTTTACATCGAATAGATCTCCACAAGAGAGGGGGGGAACATTGTATTGAGATCCAAAAAGAGAGAAGAAGCCATCTAGCTAATAACTATGGACCCAAAGGTCTATGGTAAACTACTGACAACTCATCGGAGGGGCTATGGTGTTGATGTAGAAGCCCTCCGTGGTCGATTCGCCCTCCGACGGAGCATCGACAAAGGCTCCAAGATGGGATCTCGCGGATACAGAAGGTTACGGCAGTGGAAATTGTGTTTCGTTGGCTCCCTGGATGTTTTCAGGGTACATAGGTATATATAGGAGGAAGAAGTACGTCGGTGGCTGCCTGTGGGGCCCAGGAGATAGGGAGCGCGCCTAGGGGGTGGGCGCGCCCTCATGTCTCCTGGACACCTCGCGAGCTTCTTGACTTGCACTCCAAGTTCTCCGGATCATGTTCGTTCCAAAAATCACGCTCCCGAAGGTTTCATTCCGTTTGGACTCCGTTTAATATTCCTTTTCTTCGAAATACTGAAATAGGCAAAAAAACAGCAATACGGGCTGGGCCTCCGGTTAATAGGTTAGTCCCAAAAATGATATACATGTGTAAAATAAAGCCCATAAACATCCAAAAGGGGTAATATAATAGCATGGAACAATCAAAAATTATAGATACGTTGGAGACGTATCAGCTACCTCCGGGACTACCTCCACTACATGGCATCGAACACCACGTCAACCTCATTCTCAGCGCACAGTTACCTAACAAGGCACCCTACCGCGTCAACCCCGAAGAAACCCCAAACAAGGCACCTGATGTAGGGTAGAACCCTAGAGGCCCGATCTTTCATGAATGGAGCGGATCCCTATGAGGAACACGAAGAACACAGGGAAGAATGGGAGAAATCACAAGGGGAAACACTCAAGAACAAGTCCAATCACACATCCACTAGACAATCAAACACACAAGATCCACAAGGTACATGAACAAAAAAGAGAAAGATACAAGGTAAAGCTCATCTCCAAGAGGAGGTCTTGATGGGGGTCCACCCGTGAGGTGTTCTTGATGATATATCGCAGGATCTTCTCCAAGATGGAGGTCTTGGCCTCCAATGGCGTAGTCTCTCTATCTCAAGAGAAGAGTAGGAGCAAAGCTCACATACAAATGAGCTATCACTTTGCTGACCCTAAAAAGGATGAGGGGGAGGTCTATTTATAGTCTAAGCCACGAAGGGGTAAGTAGGAGAGTGTACATGGGCCGGAGGCCCGATACACTATGCGCAGACAGGCCAGTAGTACCGGTCCAATGGCCGGTAGTACCGCTGGGAGCTCATGCGGGGCGGTAGTACCGGTCATGGGGAGCGGTAGTACCGCTGGGAGTCCAGGCACTGACTCCTGGAGTGTACGCCAAAGGGGCAGCGGTTGCTCCAGATATCGGGGCGGTTGTACCGGTCTTTTGGCAATTACCGGTACAACCAGTGTAGTACCGGCCTTGCACCCTTTGATCATAGAAGGTGGGCCAGTTTTTGGGCGGTAGTCGGGCGGTTGTACCGCCAGGGCAGTAGTTGGCCGCTTGAATCGGTCCTTTTAGGCTGGCCAGATCCTTCTTCTTCCTTTTTCGCTTCCACGCTTCCCTCGCGGATGGTGTAGGCATTCCTTGGTGCTTGCACTCCTCCTCGTCGTCCGTGAAGCTCCGGCAATACCTATGCATGCACACAAGCGGAGTGTCAAGTAGTATACCATCCTTGAAGGGGTCAAGTGAACACGTGTAATGGAGAAGATTCACCTTTATGTATGAGAAGTAGAGGTCGCACGTTTCACTTGCCAAATGGACTCTTGACATGACATCATCCCCCCCCCCCTGGGAAAGATACAACCTCGGATCGAAAACCAAATCACCATGGGAAAGAGATGGCTTCGCCGTGAAGAAGTGGACGTTCGCCAAGTACTCGTCATCTTGAAGCTCGGAATGGGCACTCTCCAATGTCGCACCGTCTTGGGATTCCTTCAAAATGAGCAAGGGCAACAAACACATGGAAAAACAAATGTGGTTAGCGTTAGTGCAAAACAAAGCATTCAAGTGGTGATTCACTAAACAAGTGTCGTCATCAAGCATAGCATATGATGTGACATGGGATTGTTGCATGGCATAAAAGCACATAATGTGAGCGAAATCAAGGTCATCATGTAAACAAGCATGTGAGGTAGTGATGCAAATATGTGTGACAATAGAATAAGCGTCTACCTCATGGTCATGGCAAGCATTTAGAAGCTGCTGAATGAAAGGTCTATGGTAGGCGTAAGAATCATTCAAAACACCAAAGAAGATGAAATGTCTAAACACACGGGTCAAGTGTAAGACAATCCAAGCATAACGTGCATAGGGTGTAGTGAATATAGTTGTCACGCCCAATATGTGACCCTATCCTAAAGGAACTTGAAGGTCCCACCAATGATAGAAGTGCATATTGGAGACGCTTTTGCAAGGTGGATATCATTACATCGTACCATTACATAATAGTTGGGGATACATACAAGAGGCATACGTTGCCACACGAATACAACAACATCATACATAAGAGCAACATCTGACTACAGATGAAACACAAACAGAAACTCAAACGACATCCACCCTGCTAGCCCAGGCTGCCGGCCTGGAACCTATCCCCTGATCGAAGGAGAAGCAGAAGAAGAACTCCAAAATAGGCAAACATTGCTCTCGCTTCATGATCATCACATAACCTGCACCTGCAACTGTTGTTGTAGTAATCTGTGAGCCACGAGGACTCATCAATCCCATTACCATGGGTATCAAGACTAGCAAAGCTTAATGGGTATGGAAAAGGATAAGCGGTGAGGTTGCAGCAGCATCTAAGCATATATGGTGGCTAACATACGCAAATAAGAGTGAGAGGAGAAGCAAACAGAACGATTGTGAAACTAGCAATGATCAAGAAGTGATCCTGAAACTACTTACATTCAAACATAACACAAACCGTGTTCACTTCCCGGACTCCGCTGAAAAGAGACCATCACGGCTACACACGCGGTTGATGCGTTTTAATTAAGTCAAGTGTCAAGTTATCTACAACCCGACATTAACAAATTCCCATCTGCCACATAACCGCGGGCACGGCTCTCGAAAGTTTAAACCCTACAGGGGTGTCCCAACTTAGCCCATCACAAGCTCTCACGGTCAACGAAGGATATTCCTTCTCCCAGGAAGACCCGATCAGTCTCGAAATCCCGGTTTACAAGACATTTCGACAATGGTAAAACAAGACCAGCAAAGCCACCCGAATGTGCCAACAAATCCTGATAGGATCTGAACATATCTCGTTCTCAGGGCACATCGGATTGTCCAAGCTTCCGATAGGCCAGCCCAGAGTTGCCCCTGGTGGCCACTGGCGACTGGCAGGTTGGACCAACACTCACGACGAGCACTGGCCCAGGGGGGTAAACGAAAATGACCCTCGGGCTCCGGAAACCCAAGGGAAAAAGGCTTAGCTAGGCAAATAGTAAAACCAATGTTGGGCCTTGCTGGAGGAGTTTTATTCAAAGCAAACTATCAAGGGGGTCCCATAAATCACCCAACCACGTAAGGAACGCAAAATCAAGGAACATAACACTGGTATGACGGAAACTAGGGCGGCAAGAGTGGAAGAAAACACCAGGCATAAGGTCGAGCCTTCCACCCTTTACCAAGTATATAGGTGCATTAATTAAATAAGAGATATTGTGATATCCCAAAAATAATCGGATCCAACATGTAGCAATCTTCAACTTCACCTGCAACTAACAATGCTATAAGAGGGGCTGAGCAAAGCGGTAACATAGCCAAGCAATGGTTTGCTAGGAAGGGTGAAAAGGTTAGAGGCTGATATGGCAATTTAGGAGGCTTGATAAGCAAGAGATTGGTAGCGCAGCATAGCGATAGAGCAAAGCAACTAGCATAGAAATGATAGTAGTGAGATCCAGGGTAGCGGTCATCTTGCTTGAAATCCCGCTAGGAAGAAGAACGAGTCCATGAAGAAGATGGAGCCATGAAGACAAACTAAGCGTAGACGAACGAATCCTCATGATCGCAACGAAACAGAACTAACGAGAAGGAGCACAACCAGAAAGAAGCAAACAACAAGGTAAACACTCAACACAGGCATGGCATGATGCTCAACCAAATATGATGCATGACAAGGCTATATGATGCTACTCATGGCAAGAGATGATGCATACAAGAGCAACAGATCGAAGCAAGTTTAAATGAGGCCGGAAACAACATATAACAATTCCGGTAAGTCCTCATATGTAAATTCAGAAATTGTTCCAGATCTGAATAAACCTTATGTTCGAGCTGTTAAATAGCAAGTTAAGATGCACCATGATGAAGTACACAAAATTCTAGTCAAGTTTCATATAAAGTTCATTTAGTTCGGAGCTACGGCCTAGAGATATGAGCAAAACAAGTTAAACATGGCATTGATGCAAAAGGCATTCAAACATCAAGAAAACACTCTCAAAACAAGGATGCAACATGATAAGATGAAACCACATGCAATTCTAAGCAAGTTTCATATAGAGCATGCTCAAAACGGAGCAACGGTTCAACATATACACTCTATACAAGTTCAAAGGATAAGTTGTCCAACACAGCAACCAGGCATCTAGCAAGCATCAAAACAATATGCTATAACACCTGAACATGAAAACAAAAGGCATGGACATGATGTATAGGTAAAGCATGACAAAACATGAACATTGAGCTATCACCAGAAAACACTATAACATTCTCAAAAGGACATGGCAAGATTGCAAATAATAACAGTTCATAGACTTAGCAGAAAATCATTGAGCATGACAGAAATAACATTAGGTTGCAATGTTTAGAGCTATCAAACAAAATGTTACAGGAACTTATCATGGAAAACAAAGGCATGGCATGCTATTACTAAAAGCAATTAACAAAACTCCCTTCCAAAGATCAACAGAAAAGATGGTAGCATCCATGCAAACATGGCAAATGATAAGTAGGCATGTTTGTGACCTTGTACATATCACCACAGAGCATTACATCGCACGACAAGGTGACCAACAGTAAGATGACATGTTTATGGAGCTAAGCATGGCAATAGCATAGTCATAGGGTGCATGGATAACTAGCAAAGCTCATGGTAAAACTAAACTTCATGTTAACAGGTTGACAACAATATTATTTAGCAAATTGAGAGCAAGATTACAACAAGATACAACAGGCTATAAATGCAACCAAGGGCATGGATCGATAGAGCATGACATGTAAAACAAAAAATCCTTAGTGAACATCTCCAAATTATGCATAGAATGACTTGTAGCAGCAGGTTCACATAGCACCTTGATATAGCAGACTCAGCCTATCAAAACAGTAACAACAAGTACCCTACTCCACAAGCTTGATGCACTCACTACAAGGCTCAAAAAAAATACAAGACAAGCACCTCTGTAAATATGGCATGATGGAGCTCAAATCTCATGTAGACATCAACATCATAGGATGCACACACAAAATGCAATGAAAAAGAAAAAACAACAAGTTCTGTTAAAAGACAGCAGTTAACATCATATAGCACTTTTGCAATGATGATTAGGGCATCAAGATGGATTCAAACAAGCATGGAACAGTGTAATTAAATGTAGAGCATCTCACAATGAACATTTTGATATATTATACGCACAAAACGGAGCAGCACATAAGAAGTTATGGCATGATGAATAGTGCACCCGAATGTTGAAAACTCAGGGACTTGGAATTTTACCCTCCGAAACTGGACGGGGTCGTGCGGGACGGAGAGATCTGGGGCGGGGACAGTGTTTGGTTTCGGGTCTTGGTGCATCTGGAACACCTTTCGGATCCGGTGCCGGCGATGGCTCCGGCGAGCTCCGGTAGCGCGGCGGCCATGGCGAGGCGGAGGAGGGCTTCGGGGCGACGGAGGAACCCGGGCAGCGCGGGCGCGTGGGGCGGCGTCAGACGCCGGGAACGCGCGGTGGCGCGGGGAGACGAGGGCGGCGCCGGTCGAGGTGCGCCGGAGGCGCGGCGAAGGGACGCCAGTGGCGGGGACGGGACCCGGCGGCGGGTGGCCGGAGCTGAGGCGCGGGGTCAGAGCGACGAGCGGCGGGGCCGGTGTAGGATCGAAAGTATGTCTAGAGGGGGGGTGATTAGACTACTCGACCAAATAAAACTTATCCTTTTCCCAATTTTAGTCTTTGGCAGATTTTAGCTATCTTAGCACAAGTCAAGCAATCTTAACACAATTCAAGCAAGCATGCAAAGAGTATATGAGCAGCGGAAAGTAAAGCATGCAACTTGCAAGAATGTAAAGGTAAGGGTTTGGAGAATTCAAATGCAATTTGGAGACACGGTGATTTTTGAGCCGTGGTTCCGATAGGTGGTGCTATCGTACATCCACGTTGATGCAGACTTCAACCCACGAAGGGTAACAGCTGCGCGAGTCCACGGAGGGCTCCACCCACGAAGGGTCCACGAAGAAGCAACCTTGTCTATCCCACCATGGCCGTCGCCCACGAAGGACTTGCCTCACTAGCGGTAGATGTTCACGAAGTAGGCGATCTCCTTGCCCTTACAAACTCCTTGGTTCAACTCCACAATCTTGTCGGAGGCTCCCAAGTGACACCTAGCCAATCTAGGAGACACCACTCTCCAAGAAGTAACAAATGGTGTGTTGATGATGAACTCCTTGCTCTTGTGCTTCAAATGATAGTCTCCCCAACACTCAACTCTCTCTCACAGGATTTGGATTTGGTGGAAATAAGATTTGAGTGGAAAGCAACTTGGGGAAGGCTAGAGATCAAGATTCATATGGTAGGAATGGAATATGTTGGCATCAACACATGAGTAGATGGTTCTCTCTCAGAAACAACAAGTTGGAAGGGTAGGTTTGTTCTGATGGCTCTCTCCAAGAATGAAGAGGAGGTGGAGGGGTATATATAGCCTCCACAAAAAATCTAACCATTACACACAACTTGCCAAACTCGGTGGGACCGAATTGGTAAATTCGGTCAGACCGATTTAGCAAATCTAGTGACTGTTAGGATTTTCGGTGGGACTGACATGCAACTCGATAGGACTGATATGGTTAGGGTCAGGGCATAACGCAATCTTGGTGAGACCGATTACACAAACTCGATGAGACCGATTTTGGTAATAAGCTAACCAGAGAGTTGGTCAGGTAAACTCGGTGGGTTCGCTCATTTCGGTGGGACTGAAATGTTACGAAAAGGAAACAGGGAGTTTACATTGCAATCTTGGTGGGACCAGTCGCTCATCTCGGTGGTACCAAAACGTTACGAAGGGAAACAGAGAGATTACAACCCCATCTCGGTGAGACCGAGATTCCTATCGGTGAGACCGATTTTCCTAGGGTTTGTGGTAGTGGCTATGACATCTCAACTCGGTGGCGCCGGTTAGAAAGAATCCGTGGGGCCGAGTTTGACTTTTGTTTTAGGTCATATGTGGATGTGAGAAAGTAGTTGATGGTTTTGGAGCATATCACTAAGCACTGTGGAGCAAGAGACTCATTAAGCAACACCTCATCCCTCCTTGATAGTATTGGCTTTTCCTATAGACTCAATGTGATCTTGGATCACTAAAATATAAAATGTAGAGTCTTGAGCTTTTGAGCTTGAGCCAATCCTTTTCTCCTTAGCATTTTGAGGGATCCACTTTTCTGATCCATTCCATGCCATTCATTGAGCTTTTCCTGAAATATTCATCTTGGAATGATGTTAGCTCAATGAGCTATATGTTGTTAGGAATTACCAAAACCACCTAGGGATAGTTGCACTTTCAATCTCCCCCTTTTTGGTAATTGATGACAACATATAGATCAAAGCTTCGACAAATGATAATAAGAGTGAAAAACATAGTCGCTTTGAGAAGTATGTGATAATCAAGAGCTCCCCCTAAATTTGTTCATAGTTTAAGATTTGCTTTGGACTGCAAGTGCACAAAGAGTTAGGCTCATGGGTAACTCTTCCATGTCACATACATCTTGGTGGAGCTCTCAAAATGATAATAACTGAATACATGCACTCATCACCAAGCAAAGTGAATGATCATATAGAGATAATGGAGATAATGTCATCCAACATGCATAAATGTAGCATATGATCAAACACGTGATCATCCAAGTATCACACAGACATAAAGTATCTCAAACAAGCAAATAAAGTTTAACCACCAAAGCAAGAGAGAACAAAAAGCAACACTCTCTCTCGAAGCCTATGATCTATACATTTTCTCCCCCTTTGGAAACAAGTTACCAAAAAGTTCATAGAAAATGCACAACACTATATAGACTCTCAGGCTTGATCTTCAGGTGGTGGTGTAGAGATGGCTCCTCGGACGAAGACTTCAGTAGATGTGGATGGAGCTGGAGGTGTAGGTGCTGAAGCTGGTTGCACTGGAGCTGTAGGAGCTATAGCTGGTGCAGATGAAGTGGCTCTAGTGTATGTCACTAGCACTGCAGCTGATCTCTGAGCTCTCAGCACTCTGGCAAATGCATCAGTGGTTGTCTTGCCCTTCCTATCCTCCATATCATCCTGAAGCTGCTCAACAACAGACTGGATCTTAGTTACCTTCACATCCAAGTTATAGAACTTCTGCTCCATGATCCTCTCCAGGCTCTCCTGGTTTTGAGTTAAGGTGGCCAGCCCCTTCTCAATCCTCAGAGTGGATGCAATCAAGTAGCCTAGTTGATCCTGTTTGCTCTTCAGAAAGTACTGAGATGCCTCTTCCATTGTTGGCATCTTGGTAGCCTTCTCTGTCCTTGCCTTCTCCTTCTTGTCTTGAGCATGCATAGAAGATGGCTCATCTTCATTCATAACCACTTGGTTATCCTCAAAGTCTGGATAGATAGCAAAATGTTCCTTGTCCAGCAAGTATGTGCCTGTGCCCATCTTGGAGTTTATCAGCTCCTGGATCTGTGGGGCATACCCACAACTTCTTTTCTGGTCAGCTGCTGTCCTCTTGATAGTCTCAACAATGAGGCTCATGACCTTGAATTTCTGTGGCACATCAAATAAGTGTAGCAAGTTTATTGCATGGCCTCTGATCATGTTGTGGTCACCTGACTTGGGCAGGAGAGTGTGCCTGAGGATCTAGATGATGGTTGGCAGTCCTGACAGAAGATAGTGTACAGATCCAAACTTATGTGTCTCAACTGCAGCATCTAGGATCTCTTTGTACATATGTGCCATAGTGTTGTGATCCATCTTTTTCTTGGCATAGACATCCAAGTCATCTTCCTTCTTCTTAGGTGCATTGATCAGATTTGCCCATTCCTCAATAGTTGATTGGTACCTTGTACCTTCAGACATGTCGCAAACACTGACTGCTGACCCTGTGAATAGATATAGATGAGATAGAGTGGATGAGCATCACAAAATACAGAGGTTTTTGCAAAAGAATGAGTCAAAAACTTAGTTTTAGTTTTCCACAGAAAGCATTTTGGATCAACCGATTTGCAAACTCGGTGATACCAAAGCAGCTTTTGGAACCTAAACTAGTGAACTCGGTCAGACCGAGTCAAAGTTTGGTGGCATCGAGACTATTAGGATTTCACAAAGTCCTGAACTCGGTCACACCGATTTGCAATTCTCGATCAGATCGAGAATCACTTGTGCAATGGCCTTAGCCGAATCGGTGGAACCGAGTTCTATAACTCGGTGGGTCCGAGATGGTTTCGGCGGAAACCTAACCCTAAATTTTCAATTCACTACTATACTATGGATTGTTTTGACTGGATAGAGTAGTTTCAATCGTGGCAAGAATCATGATGAACACAATGTGCTAGGAATCAGACGGGGATAGCACTGTGATCGAGTCCATACCCTAGCTTGGCGGTGAACTCGCTACGGCGGCAACGGCGGGGTTAATCCCGTTGATGGCGGCGGAGACCAGCGACTGGAGGCGGCTGGCGACAAGGAGGACGATCCGGAGACCCTGGAGGCAGAGCGAGCTATGCGCGGGCGAAGGGGTTTGGAGAAAGTTTCAAATTTTTTGCCCGTGAGTATATATAGCCTGACCCTGTCAGTGTGACCGAGTGGAACAACTCGGTGGCACCGAGATGCAAAACTGTATACAGTTACAACAACTTGGTGTGACTGAAAAGTTCAAATCGGTTGCACCGAGATTGAAAACCTAGATCAACTTAGTGATCTTGGTATGACCAAAATGGAGGAATCGGTCAGACCGAAACGTACAAAGAAGTTTTGGAAGTTTAAGTCTATGACGAATCGGGGACTCCGAGTGCTCCTCACACAGAGTGGTTCGAATCTGACTTGATCAAATTTTGTGATGTAGCATGAATAGAGTTTGAGATGAGAAAAGCATAGATAGCTAGAGAAGGTTCGTAGGCATTCTTGTTCATCCACTTGGCAAAATAAGAAGAAACCAATCAATCAAAGCAACAAGTGATGTCCTCGAATGAGTAAAATATGCAACCAACATGCTCACACAATAAAATGGCAAATGAAATATGTGGCAAAGCATGCACAACCAATTCTAGCATCTTTCAAACAATTGGCGATGAGTAGGTCATCTATATATGAGTATATTGACTTAGGAGTCAAATGAGTACATTTGATCATAGGTCATACTCATTGTTTAAGCTCGAGTGGGGTTACCACTTTTACATAATGCATTGATGTGTTCACACCATTAGAGTTGCTTTCACTCAATTCTTAGAGTTAAGCTCCCCCTAGATGTGATATCCCCCCTTAGAGGGATAAACTAACCTTGGGTTTTGTCGATGATGACTTCATGTAGGTGTTGAAGATGTGGATGCTCAATGTTGATGTAGATCATTTGGAGCAATCCCTTGGAGTGAGTTGCACTTTCAATACCTACATGGGTTAGTCCCATAAGGAACAAACAAGGATATCCATAGACATGGAGTGAAGTACACACATGATGATGTCCATGAAAGCATTACTTTACCTCGTCCCTTGACTTACTAACAAGAGGCTTTGTGACTCCTTGAACTAGTGCAAGATGTGGAAGTTGATTGCACTTGTCCTTGCCAATATGAATATGAGTGAAGTATGTTGGCGGAGTCACCCTTAAGAACTCTCTAGTTCTTCTTCTTCGGGATCCACATCATCTTGATGGGAATCCTTGGGGTTGTAGATGTACTTGATGAAGTACAACTTGAAGTAGTCTTGGGAACCCACTCGACCAAGGCCTTTGGAGCTTCTTCAAATGCATCAATCTCCTCTTGAAGCTTGTCCTTGCCTTTTACCTTGTGGTCTTGTGGTGGAAGATCATCTTGAGCATGTGTTCCCTTGAAGGAAGTAGGATCATACTTCTCTTGTTGAGGAACAAACTTCGTCTCGGGGTATTGATCTACTTCCCACTCAACTCCATTGGCATTGAACTTTCGTTCAAATCCAACACATTGATTCTTCTGGTGCCTCCCTTGCTTGCGTACAATTTCCTCAAATTGCTTACTTCCGGCAAGGATCTTGTAAACACCTTTCTCTATAATTCCCTTCAATAAGCTATTTTCTTGATCAAGTGTAACTTGGCTAAGAGAATCATTAGTGGAATCAAGAGAACTACTAGAAGCAACAATATTAGATTTAGCATGATTATTGTTACTACTAGAAAAAGAATCTTTCTTACTCTTGTTGCTAGATTTTAGTTGTGGCATGTAAGTAGACAAGAGTAAATCCTTGGAAATGTAAGAAGAACTTGTAGGATCAAAAGTATGTCTAGAGGGGGGGTGATTAGACTACTTGACCAAATAAAAACTTATCCTTTTCCCAATTTTAGTCTTTGGTAGATTTTAGCTATCTTAGCACAAGTCAAGCAATCTTAACACAATTCAAGCAAGCATGCAAAGAGTATATGAGCAGCGGAAAGTAAAGCATGCAACTTGCAAGAATGTAAAGGGAAGGGTTTGGAGAATTCAAATACAATTTGGAGACACGGTGATTTTTGAGCCGTGGTTCCGATAGTTGGTGCTATCATACATCCACGTTGATGGATACTTCAACCCACGAAGGGTAACGGTTGCACGAGTCCACGAAGGGCTCCACCCACGAAGGGTCCACGAAGAAGCAACCTTGTCTATCCCACAATGGCCGTCGCCCACGAAGGACTTGCCTCACTAGCGGTAGATCTTCACGAAGTAGGCGATCTCCTTGCCCTTACACACTCCTTGGTTCAACTCCACAATCTTGTCGGAGGCTCCCAAGTGACACCTAGCCAATCTAGGAGACACCACTCTCCAAGAAGTAACAAATGGTGTGTTGAGGATGAACTCCTTGCTCTTGTGCTTCAAATGATAGTCTCCCCAACACTCAACTCTCTCTCACAGGATTTGGATTTGGTGGAAAGAAGATTTGAGTGGAAAGCAACTTGGGGAAGGCTAGAGATCAAGATTCATATGGTAGGAATGGAATATCTTGGCCTCAACACATGAGTAGGTGGTTCTCTCTTAGAAACAGCAAGTTGGAAGTGTAGGTTTGTTCTGATGGCTCTCTCCACGAATGAAGAGGAGGTGGAGGGGTATATATAGCCTCCACACAAAATCTAACCATTACACACAACTTGCCAAAGTCGGTAGGACCCAATTGGTAAATTCGGTCAGACCAATTTAGCAAATCTAGTGACCGTTAGGATTTTCAGTGGGACCGACATCAACTCGGTAGAATCGATATGGTTAGGGTTAGGGCATAACGTAATCTCGGTGAGACCGATTACACAAACTCGGTGAGACCAATTTTGGTAATAAGCTAACCAGAGAGTTGGTCAGGTAAACTCGGTGGGACCGGTTCGCTTATTTCGGTGGGACCGAAATGTTATGAAAAGGAAACATGGAGTTTACATAGCAATATCGCTGGGACCGATCGCTCATCTCGGTGGTACCGAAACGTTACGAAGGGAAACAGAGAGATTACAACCCCATCTCGGTGAGACCGAGATCCCTATCAGTGAGACCGATTTGCCTAGGGTTTGTGGCAGTGGCTATGACATCTCAACTCGGTGGCGCCGGTTAGAAAGAATCGGTGGGGCCGAGTTTGACTTTTGGTTTAGGTCATATGTGGACGTGAGAAAGTAGTTGAGGGTTTTGGAGCATATCACTAAGCACTGTGGAGCAAGCGACTCATTAAGAAACACCTCATCCCTCCTTGATAGTATTGGCTTTTCCTATAGACTCAATGTGATCTTGGATCACTAAAGTATAAAATGTAGAGTCTTGAGCTTTTGAGCTTGAGCCAATCCTTTTCTCCTTAGCATTTTGAGGGATCCAATTTTCTCATCCATGCCATGCCATTCCTTGAGCTTTTCCTGAAATATTCATCTTGGAATGATGTTAGCTCAATGAGCAATATGTTGTTAGGAATTACCAAAACCACCTAGGGATAGTTGCACTTTCAGCTGGGCGCTCGGGCGCCTGCGGGCGCGGGCGGCGGGGGCGGATGGGCCCACGGGGGCCGGGGGCGGGCCGAGCGGGCCGGCGCGGCGGGAGGAGAGAGGAGGGCGGTAGAGCTGACATGGCGAGGCGGGATTGGCCCAGGGATGGCAGCGCGAACATGTCCTGCGGTGGGAGAAAGTGTCCAACGGCGCGGAGGAAGAGGAGGCTAGGGTTCATGCGCGAAAAATGGAGGGGGAGGACCTATTTATAGCTAGAGGGAGCTAGGAGAGTCCAAATTGGGTGCGGTTTTCGCCCACACAATCGCGATCTAACGGCCGAGAGCATGGAGGGGGTTTGGATGAGCTCATGGGATGTGGTGAAGAGGGGCTAGGCTGCAAAGAGAGAGGGGTTTCGGGCTACGCGGTTAACCGTTGGTGCATCAAATGACCTCCAAATGGAACAAAATTTGACGGGCGGTCTACCGGTGATATACCAAGGCCACTCGGCAAAACTCGGTCCATTCCGAGAATGTTTTTATCCCGCTCACGAAACAAGGTCTGAGAGGTGCGACAGGTGCGTGCAAGTGTGGTTGGGCTTAGAACGGACAACACAGAGAACCGGGGGAACCCGAACGGATGCAAGTTTTGAAAAACATGCAGATGAAATGTAGATGATGACATGGAAAAATGCAACACGCAAGCAAATGACATGGCAAAAACGACGAATAACTAAGAGACACCTGGCGCATTGAATCTGGGGTGTTACAACTCTCCTCCACTAACAAGAGATCTCGTCCCGAGATCTTAGGAACAAGACGGAAGAGAAAGAGGAAGAAGTGAACGAAGACCACAAGAAAGAAGAATAACAAAGTCGAGAGAACTCGAGTAGAAAATAGGAATGACGAGTATGACACGAATCAAAAGCTCACAGAATAAGATAGAATCTGAAACCACTCCGGTTAGAGCAAGGTAGAAAAGGAAAAAGAGCGAAAGAATTCCGGCAGCACTCCTGCTGAAGATGGAAGGAATAGAACATGAACTTCACCCCATGAGATGGCACTTGATGAGACGACCAATGTAATGCCTCTGGAAGAATTGAAGAATTGAAAGAATGGAATGAAAAGAACTTAGATGGAAGGGTTGAATGGAGTTGTTGAGAAAATCAACAACGACAGAATAAGCTTGTTGTGGACTTATCAAAAACAACTCAAAACTTGAGGTGAAATTATACCACAACCGATGTCTGAATATCCTGGAAGAACGAAGAAATGCAAAACTCCACTTCAGAAGAAAATGGATAATTATTTGCACTTCGAGACGCGAGAAGAAAGTATACTTGAACTCCTCCAACAAGAATCTTGATGAATCTTGAAGAATGAATTAAATCATGAAGAACCACCATGAAGAACTTTGGTGACAAAAGGATGATGAGATAGAATGAAGGAAGAAAGAATAAGATGAGCCTTGCAGTGATTTAGATGGAGGTTCCGACGAAATGGCTGAGGAAATTTGAACTCCGGAAAGAAAAGATGAAAACACTTGAAACTAGAATTTATTCCTCAAGAAGAAACTCTGAAGGAAGGGATTACTTGACGATGATGAAATAAGAATAAGAATTACGTTATGCTTATAATCATCAAATTTAATTGATGACAAGCAGATTTGGCATGTAACTTATTCTTGTTGAAAAGGATTAAGGGGGAATATGGCACAAAACTTGAGAAAGTCTTCATGAACCACCGGTAGGATTGGGAAGAACGAATGAATAGATACGATAACAATGGAAAGATTCTTGAACGAGCCACCGTAAGAATTGAAACGAATGACGAAAAGAGAATGAATCACCGGAAAGAATTAGAAGAACAAATATGCTTGTGGGGATTTAGATGCAAAAGAATGGGAAGAACTCTTACTGATTAAAGATCACTTGAACGAAGCACCAGGATAATTGGATAACGGTAGCTGAAATGTGAGGACGAAGAATTCTTCTGGAACGATGGCCTCCGGTGAAAATAAACGGAAAAACAACTTCTGACATACTCCGGATGGGTAAGAAAAGGAATATCTGACAAATGGAATAATTCAAGAGGATAACATGAAGCTAGAACCGCGAATCTTCGAGAGAACAAACAAGATTTAGAGGAAAAACTCTTCTTCGGTCTTCAACTGACGACGAGAAATACCACCAAAATTACTGAGATACTCCGGGAGAAGGTAAAAGAGGAAGGGTTGAACCAAAGATGAAAAGAATTTGAAAGCGATCTTGGAGATGGCATCTGGCTGATGAAATTCATACTTACGTCACACTTGAAAAGAATTTAAGAATAACTCCGGGAGAATTAGAAGAGTCAGGTAAGATCCTGGGAAAAGACCTGTGGGTTAGGGCCCACTAAAAGCAAACACCGTTGGGAAGGATTGTGGAATAGATAATGCACCGGAACGATTGAAATATTTGAATGAGGTGATAACCTTGAATTAATTCAAAAACAGACGAATCTCCTGAGATGTCTTCCGAACTCTGGAATGATAAACTGGTGAGAGTTGAACGAGCAGGGAAAGCACTTGATCCAAGGAAAATAATGTGATCAACCCGAAAAACTTGAATTGAGTCCACCGGAAAAGAGATGAAGAATGTCAAACAAAAGAGAATTCATCGGTTGAAATAATTGAGGAAAGACTGAAGAGGTTCCGTATGTATGAAATTGATGCTCGAAAGAGGCTGAGACTCCGGGAAGAAAAAGGGGTGGGAGGGCGGGAAAAAAAAGGCAACTTGGAAGGGGAAAAACCAATGAATAACTTCAAGAGGAAACACCAGTTGAAATAATTAAGGAAAGAAAGCAAAGACTTCGCACGAGTAGGATGGATACTCGATTACGGACTCCGGCTCCGAGAAGAAAAAGCGTGGGTGGGTGGGAAAAGAAAACAACTGAGGATTGAACTTGGCAAAAGATGAAGAGGCTCGAGTCAACTTGACGAGAAATGCATCGGATGAAAAGAGATGAGAACCAACGACCGGAAAAAACCAACTGCGTGATCCTAAAGAAAGTTTGAAAGGCAATAGGAGTAATTCAAAACACCTACGTGAAGATTCCTCACCAGAGCGATGAAGGGGCTGAGGAGTAAAAAGAATTCCTACTCTCCGATATAACTAGACTCCAAAAAAGTTTTCTTCTAGACTCGACAATGGCCAAACTACACGATCAATCAAGGGGGCTCCTACGGTCGGTCGAGGCTCTGATACCAACTTGTCACGCCCAATATGCGACCCTATCCTAAAGGAACTCGAAGGTCCCACCAAGGATAGAAGAGCATATTGGAGACGCTTTTGCAATTTGGATATCATTACATCGTACCATTACATAATAGTTGGGGATACATACAAGAGGCATACGTTGCCACACGAATACAACAACATCATACATAAGAGCAACATCGGACTACAGATGAAACACAAACAGAAACTCAAACGACATCCACTCTGCTAGCCCAGGCTGCCGACCTGGAACCTATCCCCTGATCGAAGGAGAAGCAGAATAAGAACTCCAAAACAAGCAAACATCACTCTCGCATCATGATCATCACATAACCTGCACCTGCACCTGTTGTTGTAGTAATCTGTGAGCCACGAGGACTCAGCAATCCCATTACCATGGGTATCAAGACTAGCAAAACTTAATGGGTATGGAAAAGGATAAGTGGTGAGGTTGCAGCAACATCTAAGCATATATGTTGGCTAACATACGCAAATAAGAGCGAGAGGAGAAGCAAACGGAACGATCGTGAAACTAGCAATGATCAAGAAGTGATCCTGAAACTACTTACGTTCAAACATAACACAAACCATGTTCACTTCTCGGACTCCGCCGAAAAGAGACCATCATGGCTACACACGCGGTTGATGCGTTTTAATTAAGTCAAGTGTCAAGTTATCTACAACCGGACATTAACAAATTCCCATCTGCCACATAACCTCGGGCATGACTCTCGAAAGTTTAAACCCTGCAGGGGTGTCCCAACTTAGCCCATCACAAGCTCTCACGGTCAACAAAGGATATTCCTTCTCCCAGGAAGACCCGATCAGTCTCGAAATCCCGGTTGAAAAGACATTTCGACAATGGTAAAACAAGACCGGCAAGGTCGCCCGAATGTGCCGACAAATCCTGATAGGAGCTGCACATATCTCGTTCTCAGGGCACATCGGATTGTCCAAGCTTCCGATAGGCCAGCCCAGAGTTGCCCCTGGTGGCCACCGGCGACTGACAGGTTGGACCAACACTCACGACGAGCACTGGCCCAGGGGGTAAACGAAGATGACCCTCAGGCTCTAGAAACCCAAGGGAAAAAGGCTTAGGTAGGCAAATGGTAAAACCAAGGTTGGGCCTTGCTGGAGGAGTTTTATTGAAAGCGAACTATCAAGGGGGTCCCAAAAATCACCCAACCGCGTAAGGAATGCAAAATCAAGGAACATAACACCGGTATGACGAAAACTAGGGCGGCAAGAGTGGAAGAAAACACCAGGCATAAGGCCGAGCCTTCCACCCTTTACCAAGTATATAGGTGAATTAATTAAATAAGAGATATTGTGATATCCCAAAAATAATCCGGATCCAACATGGAGCAATCTTCAACTTCACCTGCAACTAACAATGCTATAAGAGGGGCTGATCAAAGCGGTAACATAGCCAAGCAACAGTTTGCTAGGAAGGGTGAAAAAGTTAGAGGCTGACATGGCAATTTGGGAGGCTTGATAAGCAAGAGATAGGTAGCGCAGCATATCGATAGAACGAAGCAACTAGCATAGCAATGATAGTAGTGAGATCCAGGGTAGCGGTCATCTTGCCTGAAATCCTGCTAGGAAGAAGAACGAGTCCATGAAGAAGATGGATCCACGAAGACAAACCAAGCATAGACGAACGAATCCTCACGATCGCAACGAAACAGGCTCTAACGAGAAGGAGCACAACCGAAAAGAAGCAAACAACAAGGTAAACACACAACACATAGGCATGGCAAGATGCTCAACCAAATATTATGCATGACAAGGCTATATGATGCTACTCATGTCAAGAGATGATTCATACAAGAGCAACATATCAAAGCAAGTTTAAATGAGGCCGGAAACAACATATAACAATTCCGGTAAGTCCTCATATGTAAATTTAGAAATTGGTCTAAATCTGAATAAGCCTTATGTTTTAGAGTTGTTAAATAGCAAGTTAAGATGCACCAAGATGATCTACACAAAATTCTAGTCAAGTTTCATATAAAGTTCATTTAGTTTGGAGCTACGGCCTAGAGATATGAGCAAAACAAGTTAAACATGGCATTGATGCAAAAGGCATCCAACATCAAGCAAACACTCTCAAAACAAGGATGCATCATGATAATATGAAACTACAGGCAATTCTAAGCAAATTTCATATAGAGCATGCTCAAAACGGAGCAACGGTTCAACGCATACACTCTATACAAGTTTAAAGGACAAGCTGTCCAAAACAGCAACCAGGCATCTAGCAAGCATCAAAACAATATGCTACAGCACCTCAACATGAAAACAAAAGGCATGGACATGATGTACAGGTAAATCATGACAAAACATGAACACTGAGCTATCTCCAGAAAACACTATAACATTCTCAAAAGGACATGGCAAGATTGCAAATAATAACAATTCACATACTTAGCAGAAAATCACTGAGCATGACAGAAATAACATCAAGTTGCAATGCTTAGAGCTATCAAACAAAATGTTACAGGAACTTATCATGGAAAACAAAGGCATGGCATGCTATTACTAAATGCAATTAACAAAACTCCCTTACTGAACTTATTCCAAAGATCAACAGAAAAGATGGTAGCATCCATGCAAACATGGCAAATGATAAGTAGGCATGTTGGTGAGCTTGTACAACTCACCGCAGAGCATTACATGGCATGACAAGGTGAACAATAGTAAGATGACATGTTTATGGAGCTAAGCATGGCAATAGCATAGTCATAGGGTGCATGGATAACTAGCAAAGCTCATGGCAAAACCGAACTTCATGTTAACAGGTTGACAGCAACATTATTTAGAAAATTGAGAGCAAGATTACAACAAGATACAGCAGGCTATAAATGCAACTAAGGGCATCGATGGATAGATCATGACATGTAAAACAAAACATCCTTAGTGAACATCTCCAAATTATGCATAGAATGACTTGTAGCAGCAGGTTTACATAGCATCATGATATAGCAGACTCAGCCTATCAAAACAGTAACAACAAGTACCCTACTCCACAAGCTTGATGCACTCACTACAAGGCTCACAAAAATACAAGACAAGCACCTTTGTAAACATGGCATGATGGAGCTCAAATATCATGTAGACATCAAGATCATAGGATGCACACACAAAATGCAATGAAAAAGACAAAATAGCAAGTTCTGTTAACAGACAACAGTTAACATCATATAGCACTCTCGCAACTATGATTAGGGCATCAAGATGGATTCGAACAAGCATGGCACAGTGGAATTAAATGTAGAACATCTCGCAATGAACATTTTGGTATATTATACGCACAAAACGGAGCAGCACACAAGAAGTTATGGCATTATGAATAGTGCACCAGAATGTTGAAAACTCGGGAACTTGGTCGAATTTTACCCTCCGAAACTGGACGGGGTCGTGCGGGATGGAGAGATCCGGGGTGGGGACGGCGTTTGGTTCCGAGTCTTGGTGGATATGGTCCACCTTTAGAATCTGATGCCGGCGAGGGCTCCGGCGAGCTCCGGCAGGGCGGCGGCCATGGCGAGGCGGAGGAGGGCTTCGGGGCGACGGAGGAACCTGGGCAGCGCAGGGCGGCGCGCGGGCGCATGGGGCGGCGCCGGACGCCAGGAATGCGCGGCGGCGCGGGGAGACGAGGGAGACGCCGGTCGAGGCACGCCAGCGGCGGGGATGGGACCCGGCGGCGGGCTGCCGGAGCCGAGGTGCGGGGTCGGAGCGACGAGCGGCGGGGCCGGACACTCGGGCACCTGCGGGCGCAGGCGGCGGCGGATGGGCCCGCGGGGGCCGGTGGCGGGACGAGCGGGCCGGCGCGGTGGGAGGAGAGAGGAGGGCGGCGGGGCTGATGTGGCGAGGCGGGATTGGCCCGGGGACGGCGGTGCGGACATGTCCGGCGGTGGGAGAAAGTGTCCGGCGGCGCGGAGGAAGAGGAGGCTAGGGTTCATCCGCGAAAGATGGAGGGGAGGACCTATTTATAGCTAGAGGGAGCTAGGAGAGTCCAAATGGCATGCTGTTTTCGCCCACACGATCGCGATCGAACGACCGAGAGCATGGAGGGGGTTTGGATGGCTCATGGGTAGTGGTGAAGATGGGCTGGGCTGCAAAGAGAGAGGGGTTTCAGGCTACGCGGTTAACCGTTGGGGCATCAAACGACCTCCAAATGGAACGAAATTTAACGGGCGGTCTACCGGTGATATACCAAGGCCACTCGGCAAACCTCGGTCCATTCCAAGAATATTTTTATCCCGCTCACGAAACAAGGTCTGAGAGGTGCGACGAGTGCATGCGAGTGTGGTTGGGCACAAAACGGACAACGGAGAGAACCGGGGGAACCCGAACGGATGCAAGTTTTGAAAAAAAAATGCAGATGAAATGTAGATGATGACATGGCAAAATGCAACACGCAAGAAAATGACATGGCAACAACGAAGAATAACCGAGAGACACATGGCGCATCGAATCCGGTGCGTTACAATAGTGTGGCACTCAGCACAATAGAAAGAGCAATTGTTCATCATGTGTGAGGCAATCAAGTCAAGCATGTGACTAGCAATGGGACATTGCATTTGTGAAGCAATGATATTGGTGCAACCAACCATATGATAGTAGCAAGTAGTCCAAGAATTGGATGCAACACACAAGGTATATATGTCATGAAGCATGGAAATGTGCCAATCATGGGTGAAACCAATATCTCAAACGTGCGTGCAAATGGTGCAAGAAACACATGAAGTATGATCCACAATATCCAAGCTCAAGAAAGATGTCACCTTGAAAGTGCACCCTTGTGCATTCTTCACAATGCCGAAGTGGTAGGAAATGTGGTATAGAAGCGAGTCGTGGTAGAATGTATGAGGCTCGCTCTCAAGAGCTCAAATGGTCAACTCACGTGAAGTGGAAGTCGACACGTAGTCCAAGTATCCTACATATGCACACAAGAAAATAAAGAACGCATGTGCATGGTAGATAAACACATCACCCATCATGATGGTTCTGTTATTTTGCACATAACCATTAAAAGAACAAGTGCTTGAACAATACGATGCAACAATGTCTATATTCATGGCACTAGGTATATGGTGCAAAGAAGGAAGACAAGCAATCTTCACAAGGAATATGTCAAAATCTCCAAATATATGTGAGAATGCTATGGGGCAATCTCATGAGAAACATTAAGAGCATTGTTGCACTCAATACATGGCAGGCCATCTAGCATAAGAGAGCCAACACATGGAGATATATGACAAGAAGCACTATGAATCATGTGCAAAGCATATAGATGGTTGTCATCAACCGCATGAAATGAGCAAGTATGAGTCATTGGTGATGCAACATAAGCAAGCATAGTAATCAATTCTTGCAAACTAGTGGAGCGAAGATGGCACACACTAGAGTAAATCATGGCAACCATGTCATGTGAGTAAGTACTAGATATAGACAACGCACATGACATATCGCAAGAACGAACACGAAGCAAGATCATAGCATGATCATAAGCATTGGGCTCAAAGTAAACATGGCAAGAACAAGCAATATCTCCACCAAGCCTGCAAATACACAAGTACTAGAATCAATCATCATGTGTAATGCAAAGCATGGGTCACAAATGCATGGCAAAGGCATAGTAATGAGCATATCATTGAAAGTGAACATGGCAAGATGGGCATATAATATGTAATGGACAACAACCTATAGCCAAGTGAGGGCCATGTATAAGGAATGCACGAAGTCTTTGCTTGAAGAGAGTGGTGGAAAGATAATCCATGAGATCCCAATTCATCGTTGCTCTCTAGAGCTCGTTTTGTCAACTCATGGGATTGTGAGTTATATAAGTATTCATGGGTACCTATACAAAAGAGACACAAACCAAAGAAATTGTGCACGTGGTAAATGTACACATCATCCATCATGATGCATGTGTATGTGCACGTGTGAGTTAGCAAAAGATAAGAAATGCTCAAAGAAATTTGATGCATGGTATAAGAACATGTCATCCATCATGAAAGAATAGTTGTTATGTATAACACGATGGGGATGCAAATTGAGCATACAATTATATGGCACATCAATAGTATTTTCATTCATGGGAAACATATGGGCACATAATTATTGGGATCATGCAATGGATGGGATGGATCAAAATCTCCTAACATGTATGAGGAAACTATGGGGGTCTCCTCATGAACAACATTGGAAACATCATGTGGAGAAAATGGACAACATCCAAAACAATGCATATCCGAAGATAGGTGGGCATGGCATGGCATATGAGATAAAGGATGAAAAGGGAGCATATCAGTATCATCACAAGAAAAACAAATGCCAATAACCATGGGCTTGTCATCTATGCCATATGTGCAAATTGGGTTTATTTTAATGGCATATGCATAGTCACTATGAAGAGATTGCAAATAAGACGTATGGTTGATCTCATGCATAGCATATGATAAGTCAAGCGGATTATCAAACATGATATGACCAAGGGAATTCTCACAAGAAATCCTATGTAACATGGCATCACAACTAATAGACTCCACATGAGAATCATCATACTCGTCATAAATGGGCAAGAAATCATCACATGAGGAAGTCGAACTAGCATGAGTCATTGAAATAGGTGGATCAACATCATGTAAGCAATCAATGTCAAGAATGTCCACTAGTGGGACTAGAGCATCACCATCACCTATGTCGTCATTCCACTTAAGTGGTGTAGGTGAGGTGGGAAAGACCAAATGGTGGTGATCTTCATCTTAATGGAACCATGTGGGGGGTGCATCATATTCCACCATGGCCATTGTCTTGTCCAAAGGGAGGACGAAGTCGTTAAGGATGGGCGCGTCATCATAAATGGTACCTAGCACCAAATGAGAAGACACAATAGAGGTAGAGGTCGAGTTGTTAGAAATGCAAATGGCCTCACGAGACCTATCAACTATCTCACTCTCTCTATGTGGTGGTTCACTCACTCCCTCAAAGTAGGTGCACTCAATGTCACAAATGGTGGAGTCACTCATCTCACTCAAGTGGTGGGGGTTATGGCTCTCCTCACATGGGAATTGTGGCAACTCATCATATGTGGGTCTAGTAGTGAAGTCACTCTCACTCTCAACATGGTGGCACAAGTCACTCAAGTCATCATACGTTGCCGTGGTCGAAGGGAAAATCACATGGTCAACCATCTCGTTGTCGTCGCCATGGATGAAGGCTGAAGATGGCACATCATCACTCTCCTCCATGACCGAAGGGGAAATCCCATGCTCGATCATCTCGTCATCGTCGTTGTGGATGAAGGACAAAGATGGCACATCATCACTCTCGCCTCCAAAGATGGAAGCACCATCCTTGCTCGCCACCTTGTCGCCCGCCTCCAAAGCTTGGTCCTTGAGGGTGTCCGTAGTCGTACTCGTCGCCGCACCATCTTGAAAAAGATTCATGGTAGACTCGGTATCATCAATGCCACAAAGAGTGATGGCGGTGAAGTCGAACTTGGGAGCATCGTTTTGCAGCTCGTCGGGCTTGGACATCATGGTGGTACTAGCTGTTGGCGAACGTAGTAATTTCAAAAAAATTCCTACGCACACGCAAGATCATGGTGATGCATAGCAACGAGAGGGGAGAGTGTTGTCCACGTACCCTCGTAGACCGAAAGCGGAAGCGTTAGAACAACGCGGTTGATGTAGTCGTACGTCTTCACGGCCCGACCGATCAAGCACGGAAACTACGGCACCTCCGAGTTCTAGCACACGTTCAGCTCGATGACGATCCCCGGACTCCGGTCCAGTAGAAAGTAGGGGAAGAGTTCCATCAGCATGATGGCATGGTGACGATCTTGATGTTCTACCGTTGCAGGGCTTGGCCTAAGCACCGCTACAATATTATCGAGGACTATGGTGGACGGGGGCACTGCACATGGCTAAGAGATCAAGAGATCAATTTTTGTGTCTATGGGGTGCCCCCTCCCCCGTATATAAAGGAGTGGAGGAGAGGGGGCCGGCCAAGGGGGTGGCGCGCCCTAGGGGGGAGTCCAACCCCAACCGGGGGTAGGACTCCCCCTTTTCCTATTAGGAGTAGGAGAGGGAAGGAAGAGGTGGGAGGGAAGAAGGAAAGGGGGGCCGGCCCACCTCCCAATTCGGGTTGGGCTTGGGGGGGTGCCCCTCCTTTTCTCCTTCTCCCTCCTTTCCACTAAGGCCCAATAAGGCCCATATACCTACTGGGGGGTTCCGATAACCTCTCGGAGCTCCAGTATAGTCCCAATCTCACCCGGAACCTTTCCGGTGTCCAAATATAGTCGTCCAATATATCGATCTTTATGTCTCGACCATTTCGAGACTCCTCGTCATGTCCGTGATAACATCCGGGACTCCGAACAACCTTCGGTACATCCAAACTCAAGCGTGCGGACACTACGGGTTCGAGAACTATGTAGACAAGACCTAGAACTGTTTCCGGTCAATAACGAATAGCGGAACCTGGATGCTCATATTCGCTTCTACATATTCTACGAAGATCTTTATCGGTCAAACTGCATAACAACATACGTTGTTCCCCTTGTCATCGGTATGTTACTTGCCCGAGATTCGATTGTCGGTATCCAATACCTTGTTCAATCTCGTTACTGGCAAGTCTCTTTACTCGTTACATAATGCATCATTCCATAACTAACTCATTAGCTATATTGCTTGCAAGGCTTATAGTGATGTGCATTACCGAGAGGGCCCAGAGATACCTCTCCGACAATAGGAGTGACAAAACCTAATCTCCAAATACGCCAACTCAACATGTACCTTTGGAGACACCTGTAGAGCTCCTTTATAATCACCCAGTTACGTTGTGACGTTTGGTATCACACAAAGTGTTTCTCCGATAAACGGGAGTTGCATAATCTCATAGTTATAGGAACTTGTATAAGTCATGAAGGAAGCAATAGCAACATACTAAACGATCAAGTGCTAAGCTAACGGAATGGGTCAAGTCAATCACATCATTCTCCTAATGATGTGATCCCGTTAATCAAGTGACAACACATGTCTATGGTTAGGAAACATAACCATCTTTGATTAATGAGCTAGTTAAGTAGAGGCATACTAGTGACATCAAGTTTGTCTATGTATTCACACATGTATCATGTTTCCGGTTAATACAATTCTAGCATGAATAATAAACATTTATCATGATATGAGGAAATAAATAATAACTTTATTATTGCCTATAGGGGCATATTTCCTTCAGTCTCCCACTTGCACTAGAGTCAATAATCTAGATTACACAGTAATGATTCTAACACCCACGGAGTCTTGGTGCTGATCATGTTTTGCTCGTGGAAGAGGCTTAGTCAACGGGTCTGCAACATTCAGATCCGTATGTATCTTGCAAATCTCTATGTCTCCCACCTGGAATTTGTCCCGGATGGAATTGAAGCGTCTCTTGATGTGCTTGGTCCTCTTGTGAAATATGGATTCCTTTGCCAAGGCAATTGCACCAGTATTGTCACAGAACATCTTCATTGGTCCCGATGCACTAGGTATGACACCTAGATCGGAAATGAACTCTTTCATCCAGACTCCTTCATTTGCTGCTTCCCAAGCAGCTATGTACTCCGCTTCGCATGTAGATCCCGCCACGACGCTTTGCTTAGAACTACACCAACTGACAGCTCCTCCGTTCAATATAAACATGTATCCGGTGTGCGATTTAGAATCATCCGGATCAGTGTCAAAGCTTGTGTCGACGTAACCATTTACGACTAGCTCTTTGTCACCTCCATAAACGAGAAACATATCCTTAGTCCTTTTCAGGTATTTCATGATATTCTTGACCGCTGTCCAGTGATCCACTCCTGGATTACTTTGGTACCTCCCTGCTAAACTTATTGCTAAGCATACATTAGGTCTGGTACATAAAATTGCATACATGATAGAGCCTATGGCTGAAGCATAGGGAACATCTTTCATTTTCTCTCTATCTTCTGCTGTGGTCGGGCATTGAGTCTAACTCAACTTCACACCTTGTAATACAGGCAAGAACCCTTTCTTTGTCTGATCCATTTTGAAATTTTTCAAAACTTTATCAAGGTATGTGCTTTGTGAAAGTCCAATTAAGCGTCTTGATCTATCTCTATAGATTTTGATGCCCAATATGTAAGCAGCTTCACCGAGGTCTTTCATTGAAAAACTTTTATTCAAGTATCCCTTTATGCTATCCAGAAATTCTATATCATTTCCAATTAATAATATGTCATCTACATATAATATTAAAAATGCTATAGAGCTCCCACTTACTTTCTTGTAAATACAGGCTTCTCCAAAAGTCTGTATAAAATCATATGCTTTGATCACACTATCAAATCGTTTATTCCAACTCCGAGATGCTTGCACCACTCCATAAATGGATCGCTGGAGCTTGCACACTTTGTTAGCACCTTTTGGATCGACAAAACCTTTCGGCTGCATCATATACAACTCTTCTTCTAGAAATCCATTCAGGAATGCGGTTTTGACATCCATTTGCCAAATTTCATAATCATAAAATGCGGCAACTGCTAACATGATTCGGACAGACTTAAGCATCGCTACGGGTGAGAAAGTCTCATTGTTGTCAACCCCTTGAACATGTCGAAATCCTTTCGCAACAAGTCGACCTTTGTAGACAATTACATTACCATCAGCGTCAGTCTTCTTCTTGAAGATCCATTTATTCTCGATGGCTTGCCGATCATCGGGCAAGTCAACCAAAGTCCACACTTTGTTTTCATACATGGATCCCATCTCAGATTTCATGGCCTCAAGCCATTTTGCGGAATCTGGGCTCATCATCGCTTCCTCATAGTTCGTAGGTTCGCCATGGTCAAGTAACATGACTTCCAGAATAAGATTACCATACCACTCTAGTGTGGATCTTACTCTGGTAGACCTACGAGGTTCGGTAGTAACTTGATCTGAAGTTTCATGGTCATTATCATTAGCTTCCTCACTGGTTGATGTGGTTGTCACAGGAACCGGTTCTTGTTATGAACTACTTTCCAATAAGGGAGTAGGTACAGTTACCTCATCAAGTTCTACTTTCCTCCCACTCACTTCTTTCGAGAGAAACTCCTTCTCTAGAAAGGACCTGAATTTAGCAACAAAAATCTTGCCCTCAGATCTGTGATAGAAGGTGTACCCAATAGTGTCTTTTGGGTATCCTATGAAGACATATTTCTCCGATTTGGGTTCGAGCTTATCTAGTTGAAGTTTCTTCACATAAGCATCGCGGCCCCAAACTTTCAGAAACGACAACTTTGGTTTCTTGCCAAACCACAGTTCATAAGGCGTCGTCTCAACGGATTTTGATGGTGCCCTATTTAACGTGAATGCGGCTGTCTCTAAAGCATAACCCCAAAACGATAGCGGTAAATAAGTAAGAGACATCATAGATCGCACCATATCTAGTAAAGTACGATTATGGCGTTTGGACACACCATTTCGTTGTGGTGTTCCGGGTGGCGTGAGTTGCGAAACTATTCTGCATTGCTTCAAATGTAAACCAAACTCGTAAATCAAATAATCTCCTCCATGATCAGATCATAGAAATTTTATTTTCTTGTTACGATGATTTTCCACTTCACTCTGAAATTCTTTGAACTTCTCAAATGTTTCAGACTTGTGTTTCATCAAGTAGATATACCCATATATGCTCAAATCATCTGTGAAGGTGAGAAAATAATGATACCCGCCGCGAGCCTCAATATTCATCGGACCACATACATCACTATGTATGATTTCCAACAAATCAGTTGCTCGCTCCATAGTTCCAGAGAAAGACGTTTTAGTCATCTTGCCCATGAGGCATGGTTCGCAAGTACCAAGTGATTCATAATCAAGTTATTCCAGAAGTCCATCAGTATGGAGTTTCTTCATGCGCTTTACACCAATATGACCCAAACGGCAGTGCCACAAATAAGTTGCACTATCATTATCAACTCTGCATCTTTTGGTTTCAACATTGTGAATATGTGTATCACTACTATCGAGATTTAATAAAAATAGACCACTCTTCAAGGGTGCATGACCATAAAAGATATTACTTATATAAATAGAACAACCATTATTCTCAGATTTAAATGAATAATCGTCTCGCATCAAACAAGATCCAGATATAATGTTCATGCTCAACGCTGGCACCAAATAACAATTATTGAGGTCTAAAACTAATCCCGATGGTAGATGTAGAGGTAGCGTGCCGACTGCGATCACATCGACTTTGGAACCATTTCCCACGCGCATCGTCACCTTGTCCTTAGCCAATCTTCGCTTAATCCGTAGTCCCTGTTTCGAGTTACAAATATTAGCAATAGAACTAGTACCAAATACCCAGGTGCTACTGCGAGCATTAGTAAGGTACACATCAGTAACATGTATATCACATATACCTTTGTTCAGTTTGCCATCCTTCTTATCCGCCAAATACTTGGGGAAGTTCCGCTTCCAGTGTCCAGTCTGCTTGCAGTAGAAGCACTTAGTCTCAGGCTTAGGTCCAGACTTGGGTTTCTTCTCTTGAGCAGCAACTTGCTTGCTATTCTTCTTGAAGTTTCCCTTCTTCTTCCCTTTACCCTTCTTGAAACTGGTGGGCTTATTGACCATCAACACTTGATGCTCCTTCTTGATTTCTACCTCCGTAGCTTTTAGCATTGCGAAGAGCTTGGGAATAGTCTTGTCCATCCCTTGCATACTATAGTTCATCACGAAGCTCTTGTAGCTTGGTGGCAGTGATAGACGAATTCTGTTAATGACACTATCATCAGGAAGATTAACTCCTAGTTGAATCAAGTGATTATTATACCCAGACATTTTGAGTATATGTTCACTGACCGAACTATTCTCCTGCATCTTATAGCTATAGAACTTATTGGAGACTTCATATCTCTCAATCCGGGCATTTGCTTGAAATATTAACTTCAACTCCTGGAACATCTCATATGCTCCATGACGTTCAAAATGTCGTTGAAGACCCGGTTCTAAGCCGTAAAGCATGGCACACTGAACTATCGAGTAGTCATGAGCTTTGCTCTGCCAGACGTTCTTAACATTGTCAGTTGCATCTGCAGCAGGCCTGGCACCCAGCGGTGCTTCCAGGACGTAATTCTTCTGTGCAGCAATGAGGACAATCCTCAAGTTACGGACCCAGTCCGTGTAATTGCTACCATCATCTGTCAACTTAGCTTTCTCAAGGAATGCATTAAAATTCAATGGAACAACAGCACGAGCCATCTATCTACAACAAACATAGACAAGCAAAATACTATCAGGTACTAAGTTCATGATAAATTTAAGTTCAATTAATCATATTACTTAAGAACTCCCACTTAGACAGACATCTCCCTAGTCATCTAAGTGATCACGTGATCCAAATCAACTAAACCATGTCTGATCATCACGTGAGATGGAGTAGTTTCAATGGTGAACATCACTATGTTGATCATATCTACTATATGATTCATATTCGACCTTTCGGTCTCCGTGTTCCGAGGCCATATCTGTATATGCTAGGCTCGTCAAGTTTAACCTGAGTATTCCGCGTGTGCAACTGTTTTGCACCCGTTGTATTTGAATGTAGAGCCTATCACACCCAATCATCACGTGGTGTCTCAGCACGAAGAACTTTCGCAACGGTGCATACTCAGGGAGAACACTTCTTGATAAGTAGTGAGAGATCATCTTAAAATGCTACCATCAATCAAAGCAAGATAAGATGCATAAAGGATAAACATCACATGCAATCAATATAAGTGATATGATATGGCCATCATCATCTTGTGCTTGTGATCTCCATCTCCGAAACACCGTCGTGATCACCATCGTCACCGGCGCGACACCTTGATCTCCATCGTAGCATCGTTGTCGTTTACGCCATCTATTGCGTCTACGACTATCGCTACTGCTTAGTGATAAAGTAAAGCAATTACAGGGCTTTGCATTTCATACAATAAAGCGATAACCATATGGCTCCTGCCAGTTGCCGATAACTTCGGTTACAAAACATGATCATCTCATACAATAAAATATAGCATCACGTCTTGACCATATCACATCACAACATGCCCTGCAAAAACAAGTTAGACGTCCTCTACTTTGTTGTGTCAAATTTTACGTGGCTGCTACGGGCTGAGCAAGTACCATTCTTACCTACGCATCAAAACCACAACAATAGTTCGTCAAGTTAGTGTTGTTTTAACCTTCGCAAGGACCGGGCGTAGCCACACTCGGTTCAACTAAAGTTGGAGAAACAGACACCCGCCAGTCACCTGTGTGCAAAGCACATCGGTAGAACCAGTCTCGCGTAAGCGTACGCGTAATGTCGGTCCAGGCCGCTTCATCCAACAATACCGCCGAACCAAAGTATGACATGCTGGTAAGCAGTATGACTTGTATCGCCCACAACTCACTTGTGTTCTACTCGTGCATATAACATCTACGCATAAAACCTGGCTCGGATGCCACTGTTGGGGAACGCGCTTGGTTGGTCGATTTCGACTAGTAAAATATCGGAAGTACTTCACACACGATAAAAACGATGAATGACACTCGAACGATTGCTAATCCAGCCGTTAGCTGTTGTTTTAGCCTTGCCCATGGATGGCATGATACGCACGTCATGCATGTATCGTCTAGTAATGTCGTCCATATAGCAATGCTCGTAAAATATACACTTGTCTCTCAAATTACATGCGTAACCCGTCGGTTTTACTTATAGACCTAGGGCCTTTCGATGACGAGTAAATTACACTTGTATGTTAATACAGGTTTGAAATAAACCAGAGCTCCCAAGCGCGGCCTTACCGTTTCATGACGTCTCAGTTTCTCGAAGGTGCTCATAGGTGTCCAATGATCCTGGCTTCATGAATGAGCAGCGGGCGCTCTGTAAGACCTTCGTAGTGCCCGCGAGGCCCTCTCCGTTGTCCTTCGAGTTGTTGCACTCGCCGTGGCGCCGAGCATTGTTAACATGGTCAACGAACATGAGGATTCAGGAGATGACTTTATTTTGACTGGATGACACTAGGGACCCACTAGGGCCATAGCCGTACGTACGCAAGTGCCTCCTTATTATGTACAACTATATTTTTTTGGCTTTCTCCTGGTTTCCTGACATCACGGTCCCACACCATTGTCAACCTATGTAGTCAATATAAACGAGAGAATTGCACAAGGTGCCGCCGACAGCTGGGATTTGTGTTTTTGTGTTTTTGAGAATTGCACAAGGTGCCGCCGCCTAGGCTGACATCACGGTCCCACCAAGCACCTCGAGCAGTATTTGTGTTTTTGAGGCGTGAGCACTGCAGAGTTTTTCTTGGCGATGATTTAGTTGTTGTTCAGAGGAGAGCATGGTATTAACTAGGGGGGCTGTGGCCCGTCTAGCCTAGGCCAGATATCCAGCCCAGATACTACTTTTTTCAAGATGAAAATGGCTAGCCCAGCTATACGTCTTTTGGAGGGATACTTGTTATTCTCTGCCCCGCTGGGCTGCAAATATTTCCTAGGAGGGATGCATTAGGCTTAACAGGAAAATGGGCTTTAAAAATAATAAATGAGATGTAATTATAAAAACTGGGCAGTAACTATAAAAAATGCACCAAACACGAAATTAGTTTATAAAATATTATTTATGGATTTTGAAAATCTTAAATTTTCATTGTTGCACGCGCAATGTTTCATTTGGTTTTTACGTAATACTAATTTACATTTAATCTGACTAGAAATTTCAGGAAAAAAATATTTCAGATCCCATCAAAATGTGTGAAATTTTATTGAATTTTGTCTTCAACGGTTGGTTGAAATTATTAATCATTGTCCTAGTTAGAAAATGGGCTGTACTTTTAACAAACTGTAAATGGGCTGTTGTAAATTCCCTTAGAATTCAAAAATGGGCTGTACATTCTTACAAAACGCAAATGGGCTATAAGTTCTTTGCCACACACTTGTGGGCCTACTAAGTGAAGCGTCCCCTAAAAAAATAAGTTGACGCGTATGCAAGGCCTTGTCAACTTATTATAGTCAACACACGGTTCTAGCAGCAGTGGCCGTTGGATGTCTATCCAACGGATGTCGTGCTTCTTCTTCAATCTTGGATATTCTTAGCTTCGGCCACCCAAAAAATGATTCCTCCCCCTGACATCTGGGGCGCACCGTTTCGGAGGCTAACCTGTGGGCCTACTAAGTTGGAGCGTACCAAGGGCTTTGTCAACTTAGTCAATATAAACGATTCTAGCTTCAGTGACCGTACGATGTCCATCCAACGGCCGTAGTGCTTCTTCAACCTCTGGTCTTCTTGGTCCAGCCGCCCAAAGCAGCGCCGGTCGTGCCGCCTGCTCTTGCCTCACGTGGTCGGTTGTGCTGCTACGGAGGCCTCACCGCCCCCATACTACTCCCACCGCTGGCCAGGCCATCCCTCCACTCACCCACACCCCATGTTATTCTGCGACGACGGCAGCCTCACACCGCAGCCGAACCAGTGAACCCTCCTACTCCTCTCTGCGTGTGCTTCCACTGTTACGTCTTACCCGGCTCCGTGTCGTCCCCTTCCTAGGCGTCGCCGTCGTCCACCGCCCTGGTGCTCTCGGCGCAGCGTGGTCAATGTGGTCAACGACCAACTTCCATCGGAAGAGTACTGTACGTGGAGAGGCTGACATCTAGGTCCATGGCGGCTGCAAGGAAGTGCCTCCTTATTACGCGCAAAATAATTATTCCTCCACCTGACAGCAGGGACCCACCAGACGGGCCACCTTATTTCGTGAAAAAAATGTTTCCCCCTGACTGCTGGGACCCACTGGATGGGCCACCATATTTCGCAAAAAAACGTTCCCCCCGCTGTCAGCTCGGACCCACCGGAAGTGCCTCTTTATTATGCACAAAAAAATGAATACTCCCCCTGCTAGCTAGGACTCACCTTGGTGGGAGGCTGACTTGTGGGCCTAGTAAGTTGACGGGGACGGAGGGCTTTGTCAACTTAGTCAATATGAATGATTCTAGCTCCAGTGACCGTATGATGTCCATCCAACGACCGTAGTGCTTCTTCAACCTCTGGTCTTCTTGCTCCAGCCGCCCAAAGCGGCGCCGGTCGTTCCGCCTGGTCCTGCCTCCCGTGGCCGGTTGTGCTGCCACGGAAGCCTCACCGCGGCCTACTATTCCCACCGCTGGCCAGGCCCTGTGGCGATGGCAGCCTCACACCGCAGCCGAATGAGTGAATACTCATACTCCTCTCCGCATGGGCATCCACTGCCGCGCCTTCACCGGCTCCGCGTCTTCCCCTTCCTAGGCCTCGCCGTCGTCCATCGGCCTGGTGCTCTCGGCGCGGCGTGGTCAACATGGTCAAGGAACGACTTCCATCAGACGTGGACTGTACATCGAGAGGCTGGCAGCTGGGTCCACGACTGCAACAAGGAAGTGCCTCCTTATTACGTGGAAAATAATGATTCCTCCACCTGACAGCAGGGACCCACCGGACGGGCCACCGTATTTCGTGAAAAAAAATGTTTCCCTCCTAACTGCTGGGACCCACCAGCTACACCTTCGCATGCAAGGAAGTGCGTCCGGGCAAAAAAAACTGATTCGCCCCCCTGACTGCTGGGACCCACCAGCTACATCTTCGCACGTAAGGAAGTGCGTCTGGGCAAAAAAACGATTTGCCCCCCTGACTGCTGGGACCCACCAGCTACATCTTCGCATGCAAGGAAGTGCGTCCGGGCAAAACAAAAAAAATGATTCGCCCTCCTGACTGCTGGGACCCACCAGCTACATCTTCGCAGGCAAGGAAGTGCCTGACAGTCGTGACCCACCTGGTCGAAGCGTACTTAGCATTGTCATGCTGGTCGTGAACGTGTACGTACGTAATGGTCGATGTAGAGGCACGCACGTGTCGTAGTTGAGGCGCACACGTGTCGTAGTAGAGGCGCGCACGTAGCATGTACACGTGCGTACAACAGCGAGGGTGCAAGAAAGAAAAAACGGCCACGTACGTACATACGGGCAGGGTCTCGAACGCCTACTTGCGCATACGTACATGGCTGGGTGAGAACGGAGAAACAACGTCGTCGTCGTGTTCATGGGGAGGCAACGAAATCCGTCGTGTTCATGGGGAGGCAACGGAATGCGTCATGTTCATCGGGAGGCAACAGAACCCATGGGAGCCAACCGGCTGGGTTGGAAAGGAATGCGTGGTCGTGTTCATCGGGAGGGCTTGGATGGAAAAGGCGATGGAAACGAGGCCTGGCGTACCGCACAACGGAGGAAACGGACCTCCTATGTTGGGAACAGGGTCCTGTTGATCGAGAGGGGTGTGGCATACCGCAAAACGGAGGAAACGGACCTCCTACGGTCGAAACAGGAGTCCTATTGATCGGGAGGGGTGTGGCGTACCGCAAAACGAAGGAAACGGACCTCCTACGGTCGAAACGGGGGTCATGTTGATCGGGAGGGGTGTGGCGTACCGCAAAACGGACGAAACGGACCTCCTATGGTCGAAACGGGGGTCCTGTTCATCGGGAGGGGTGTGGCGTATCGCAAAATGGGACTCCACGGGATACTGTTCATCTCCATTGTTGTTGAGGATATAGCTACTGAGTGTAAACCTGCCAGGAGGGCCCGGTTCACCCTCGACTATGCTGAAGCCCATGAAGATACAGAAGATGGCGTTTTACTAATGAGGCTTAGAAGCCCGCAGCCCAAAGGCGGATTAGGGCCCGTAGTGGTAAACTGCCATGACTATGTAAACTTGTAATATAAGTTAGGAAAGGAGAGACCGAGCCGGACACTTTGTATGAGTCGGCCTCGGGGCTCTGTAGACCAGCCGGGCGTCAACCTGTGTATATAAAGGGATGACCCGGCGGCGGTGCAAGAACAACAGACAACAACTCGAGACTCAGGCAAGCGTATTTCGCTCCCTGGTCATCGAAACCCGCTGCAATACGTGTCTACACCACCGGGTCACTTCTCGAGCCCTCTGGATAACATGATTGCCGCAGCCTCACGCCTGGCAGCCATTCCGATGGAGGGTGATTCAATAGTAGCAGTCGAGACGCGGCGGGTGAGAGACCTTCTTCAAACCGCCGTGGTGCAGCAGCAGGCTTATTCATATAGCCGGGATAGAATTCATTCAACCCCTCGTCTGATCCCAAGTTATAGTAGGCATATTGATGAACCGGAGGTGTCTAGCAGCGTGCGACATCGCAATGCTCAAGATGTGGTGGATCATGGCAGGGCAAGAAGGGATGCCGCTTTGGGTCGTTATCAACCCGCCCCGGTTCAGCCAGCAGCATTAGTTGACCGAGGCACCGGGCTTGCCTTCAGTTCCTGGGGAGTGCCGTGCCTTATTCCGGCTCTCCGTAATGTGCGCCTGCCCAAAGATTTCAAGGGTCCATGCAAAGTGCCTAATTACACGGCGGATCAGCCACCTGAGGCGTGGGTCGAGAGTTATGAGATGGTAATGGAGATGCTGGATGTAGATGAAGCAGCTTGTGCAAAGTACTTCACGATGATGTTGGAGGGAACATCCCGTACTTGGTTGAAGAATCTACAAGCTAATTCAATCGAGTCATGGGATCATTTGAAGGCCCGGTTTATAGCCAATTTCAAAGACACGTGCAAACAGCCCATGTCCATTGTGGATCTGGATGCTTGTGTTCAAGGAGAGAACGAGTCCACAACTCATTGGGTACGCCGGGTCTCAGAAGTGTTGCACTCGTCTGACCAGATTAACGCTGGTCAAGCGATTATCACACTGGAGCGCAATTGCCGGTTTAAGTCACTGAAGATGAAGTTGGGATGGATCAAGCGCCACTGCAACGACATGGGAACCCTCATGGCAGCCTTGGTAAAGTATGCAGATTCTAATAATACCAAGGATCCCGATTCTGATAATGAGAAACCGGAGAAGGGAAAGAAGAATGGCGGTGCAAAGGGACAGCAGCACAACCAGGGAGGCCATGGGAATAATGGTAAGCGTAAAGCGGATTCAGATTTTTGTGGCTAACGCTAATGTGCAGCGCCAAAAAGGTAAACCGCCCCAGCGCGGCGGGGCGATGAATCTGGAGCTTTTGTTGAATCAGCCTGTCCAAAGCATGGGACCAAGGAGGTTCCTGCAACGCATCTTTGGAAGGATTGTAACATTATGAAGGAATTCCAAAACTCTGATCTTTTCCGGTATGATCAGGGTCCGTCGGGCGGTTCAGGTCCAGGTTTCCATGGTGGCACTGGTTCAAACTCTGGGTTTCAGAATAATCATGGCAACCAGAACAACCAAGGTGGTAATAACCAGCAGAATAATCAAGGGAATCAGCAGCAGTCGGGTTACCAGAGTCACCCAAAGCAGTTGAATGGTGGGCAATATCATGTGTTCACCACTAGTCTGTGCAAGCGTGATCAGAAGCTTCACAAGAGGGCAGTCAATGCTGTTGAGTCGACAGTTCCACGTTATCTGCGGTGGTCGGAACAGCCTATTGTGTGGAGTAGGGAGGATCATCCGCCCCGGGTTGACAATCCGGATCAACTAGCTCTGGTGGTGGCGCCTCAGGTGGGAGGTTATAAGTTCACCAAAGTACTCATGGATGGAGGAAGTAGTATCAATATTCTGTATTATGAGACATTCCGTCGCATGGGGTTGACAGATAAGAATCTTAAACTGTCCAACACTGTTTTTCATGGTGTGGTACCAGGTAAATCGGCGTATCCCGTAGGTAAGATCGCTTTGGAAGTGCTGTTTGGTGATGAGCATGACTCTAGGTCTGAGACATTGACCTTTGAGGTAGTGAGAATCCAGAGCCCTTATCATGCGCTGTTTGGGCGGCCAGCTTATGCAAAATTCATGGCAAGGCCTTGTTATATTTATTTGCAGCTCAAGATGCCAGGTCATAAAGGGCTATCACGTTTCATGGAAGTCGAAAAATCACGTTGGATTGCAAGGAAGGTGATGCGGCTTATGCTGAGGCGGTTTGTGCTACAGAGGAGCTAAAGTTTTGTAAGGAGAATGTTGATCCGACAGATATGACCCCTCTGAAGAAGCCCACCACTGAGCATGACCCAACCCTGCATTTCAAACCGGCTGATGAGACTAAGCTTGTTGACTTCATACCTGGCGATTCATTGAAGCAGTTCAGCATCAGCACCAATCTGGATCCAAAATAGGAAAGCGCGCTCATCGAGTTCATCCGTGAGAACCGGGACATCTTTGCATGGAAGCCTTCTGACATGCCAGGTGTAACAAGGGAACTCGCTGATCACACTCTTAATATTGATCCTAAGTTTAAACCGGTCAAGCAATTTCTTCGTCGCTTTAATGAAGAAAGACGCAAGGCAATTGGTGAAGAGGCAGCCCTGCTGTTGGCTGCTGGGTTTATCGTCGAAGTGTTTCATCCTGAATGGTTGGCTAATCCAGTGCTGGTTCTTAAGAAAAACGGCACTTGGCGTATGTGTGTGGACTACACGGACTTGAATAAGGCTTGCCCGGCCGATCCCTTTGCTCTCCCGCGTATTGACCAGATCATTGATGCGACGGCGGGTTGTGAGCGCCTGAGTTTTTTGGATGCTTATTCAGGATATCATCAGATCAAAATGGCAGTTAAGGACCAGGAGAAGACAGCCTTCATCACTCCCTTTGGAGCCTTCTGCTATGTTTCTATGCCCTTTGGGCTCAAGAGTGCTCAGGCAACTTATCAGCGTTGTGTGCAAAATTGTCTTCACACGCAGATTGGCCGTAATGTTCATGCCTATGTGGATGACATTGTGGTGAAATCCAGGAAGAAAGAAACACTGATAGATGACCTCAAGGAGACGTTTGACAATCTTCGGGTTTACAAGACGATGCTTAATCCAGATAAATGTGTTTTTGGTGTTCCGGTAGGCAAGCTTCTTGGGTTTCTTGTATCCAACAGGGGCATTGAGGCTAACCCAGAAAAAATTAAGGCAATCACATCCTTGGCTAAACCGAAGTGTATCAATGATGTTCCGCGTCTCGCAGGTCAGATTGCAACCCTTAGTCGGTTTATCAGTCGTTTGGGAGAGAAGGCAATTCCTTTGTATCAGATGTTGAAGAAGACGGATGATTTCGTCTGGAGTGATGCAGCCAATGCGGCTTTTGAGGAGCTAAAGCGGCCGTTGGTTGAACCTCCGGTTCTTGCAGACCCAGTTGATCATGAGCCTTTGCTGTTATACGTGGCTGCCAATGCCCGAGCGGTCAGTGTGGCAATTGTGGTTCAGCGTAAAGAAGCTGAGAAGGAATATCCGGTTCAACGACCTGTATACTACATCAGTGAAGTCCTGATCGAGTCCAAACAACGCTATCCACATTGGCAGAAGTTGGTGTACGGGGTTTTTATGGCCAGTCGAAAACTCAAGCAATATTTTCAAGGCCATCCAATCATAGTGGTTAGTTCTGCTCCTTTGGGCGATATAATTCAAAACAGGGAAGCAACTGGCCGGGTTGCAAAGTGGGCAATCGAGCTTGGTCCACACGGTTTAAAATATGTACCTCGAACAGCCATCAAGTCTCAGGCTCTTGTGGATTTTATCAATGACTGGACCGAGTTGCAAGCACCGGAAGATAAATCGTATAATACATACTGGACTTTTCATTTTGATGGATCCAGGCAGTTGGAAGGATCGAGGGCTGGAGTTGTCTTTACTTCCCCTCGAGGTGATAAAATTTGCTATGTCCTCCGCTTGATGTTTCCTTGTACTAACAATGCAGCTGAGTATGAAGCTTTACTCCATTGTCTCCGTGTGGCCAAAGAGATGAACTTAAGTCGAGTTCGTTGTTTCAGAGATTCTGATCTGGTGGCTCAACAAGTTTCCGGTACTTGGGATTCTAAGGATCCACTCATGGCAGCTTACAGGCATGAGGTGCATATTGTGGCGGGTCATTTCAAAGGGTATTAGGTTGAGCATATCGATTGGCGCAAAAACGAAGCAGCAGACGCTTTGAGCCGACTTGGATCTCAGTGTAAACCGGTACCTCCTAACACATTTTTAGATATCTTGCATAACTCGTCTGTTAAGTTGCCTACAGAAGAGGATTTGGTTGTTCCTGATCCGGAGGCTCAGTTGGTGGCCGCTTTACACGTTGTACCGGATTGGACGGTTCCATATCTGGCGTATATGAGCCAGGGCGAGCTACCAAATGATGAAGTTCTGGCTCGACAGATAGTTCGGCGGTCCAAGTCCATGGTTATTCACAATGGCGAGTTACACCGCTGTAGCGTTTCAGGCGTATTTCAGCGTTGTGTTTCTCCGGAAGAAGGCCAAGAGATCCTACAGGAAATTCATGAAGGGGATTGTGGTCATCATGCCGGTTCAAAGTACTTGGTTGCAAAAGCTTTTCGTCATGGGTTTTACTGGTTGACAGCTCATGCTGATGCGGAGGATCTGGTAAAGTGATGTGATGCTTGTCAAAAAAATTCATGCAGAGCTCATGTTCCGGCTCAGGAACTACGGATGATTCCTATCACTTGGCCTTTTGCTACTTGGGGGCTTGACATGGTGGGACCCTTTAAACATTCCCAGGACAAGAAGACCCACCTGTTGGTGGCATTTGATAAATTCACCAAGTGGGTTGAAGCAGAGCCTGTTAGCAAGTGTGATGCAGCTACATCGGTTCAATTTCTTAAAAAGGTTATCTTCCGCTTTGGCTTTCCACACAGTATCATCATGGATAATGGTACTGAGGGAGTCCTGGATTAGGGGGTTTCCGGATAGCCGGACTACCATCATCAGCCGAACTATCATTGGCCGGACTATCATCATCGACCGGACTCCAAGACTATGAAGATACAAGATTGAAGACTTCGCCCCGTGTCCGGATGGGAATTTCCTTGGCGTGGAAGGCAAGCTTGGCAATACGGATATGTAGATCTCCTACCATTGTAACCGACTCTATGTAACCCTAGCCCTCTCTGGTGTCTATATAAACCGGATGGCTCTAGTACGTAGGACACAACAACAACCATTACAATCATACCATAGGCTAGCTTCTAGGGTTTAGCCACCTTGATCTCGTGGTAGATCCACTCTTGTAAACATCCACATATCAATATCAATCAAGCAAGACGTAGGGTTTTACCTCCATCAAGAGGGCCCGAACCTGGGTAAAACATCGTGTCCCTTGTCTCCTGTTACCATCTGCCTAGACGCACAGTTCGGGACCCCCTACCCGAGATCCGCCGGTTTTGACACCGACATTGGTGCTTTCATTGAGAGTTCCTCTGTGTCGTCACTGATAGGCTTGATGGCCTCTTCAATCGACAATGAAGCAGTCCTGGGTGAGACTTTTCTCCCCGGACAGATTTTCATATTCGGCGGCTTCGCACTGCGGGCCAACTCACTTGGCCATCTGGAGCAGATCGAAAGCTACGCCCCTGGCCGTCAGGTCAGGTTTGGAAGCCTAAACTTCACGGCCGATATCCGCGGGGACTTGATCTTCAATGGGTCTGAGCCATAGCCGAGCGTGCCGCACTGTCATGATGGGCACGACCTAACTCTGCCGCCGGACAGCACCTTGGAGGCCGCACACGAATCCGCTCCGACCCATAGTCCGGAGCCGATCGCTCAGATCGAGGACGGATGGCTGGACACCGCCTCGGGAGCTGCAACTTCTACGGCGATGGAGCCGAACACTTACCTTGTCCCACATAAAGCTCATGACTCCGAGGTGCCGGATTCTCTGCCGGACTCCGAACCTCCTGCGCCCCCGCCAGTCGAATCCGATTGGGCGCCGATCATGGAATTCACCGCTGCGGACATCTTTCAGCACTCACCCTTCGGCAATATCTTAAATTCGCTGAAGCATCTCTCACTATCCGGAGAGCCCTGGCCGAACTATGGCCAGGACGGTTGGGACGCGGACGACGAAGAAATTCAGAGCCCACCCACCACCCACTTCGTAGCCACCGTCGACGATCTAACCGACGTACTCGACTATGACTCCGAAGACATCGACAGTATGGACGACGATGCCGGAGACTATCAAGAACCAGTGCCTACAGGACACTGGAAGACCACCTCGTCGTATGACATATACATGGTGGACACCCCAAAAGATGGGGATGGCAAAGAAGCAGCGGAGGCCGATTCCTTAAAGAAATAGCCCAAGCGCCGACGTCAGCGGCGCCGCTCTAAATCCCGCCACAGCAAGAATGGAGATTCCGGCACAGGAGATAATAGCATCCCGGAAAGTGCCGAAGACAACCCCCTCCAGCACGATCCAGCACAAGAGGGGGCAGAAGGAAGCCCTCACGACAGGGCGGCAGACGAAGAGGTCGAGGATGATAACTACTTACCTCCCTCCGGAGACGAGGCAAGCCTCGACGACGATGAATTCGTCGTGCCTGAGGATCCCGTCGAACAAGAGCGTTTCAAACGCAGGCTAATGGCCACGACAAACAACCTAAAGAAAAAGCAGCAACAGCTTCAAGCTGATCAAGACCTACTAGCCGACAGATGGACCGAGGTCCTCGCGGCCGAAGAGTATGAACTCGAACGCCCCTCCAAAAGTTACCCAAAACGCAAGTTGCTCCCCCGACTAGAGGAGGAAGCATACAAACCTGCATCACCAGTGCACAATACGGCAGATCGACCACCTCGTGGCCGCGACAGAGAGGCATGCAAACCCTCCACCAAAACCGTACCCCGGCATCGCTCAAAAAGCATGAAGCCATGGGGGAACGCGCCGGACTTGCGAGATATATTGGAGGACAAGGCAAGACAATCCAGATCTATCTATGGATCACGCGGGCGCCCCAATACCCACGACGAATACCGTTGCGCCGGATACAACTACTCCGGCCGGGCCGAACACAGCAGACAACGCTCTCTCGAGCTACGTCGCGATATTGCTCAATACAGAGGCGCCGCACAACCACTATGCTTCACTGACGAAGTAATGGATCATCAAATCCCTGAAGGGTTTAAACCCGTTAATATCGAATCCTACGATGGCACAACAGACCCCGCGGTTTGGATTGAGGATTATCTCCTCCATATACATATAACCCGCGCCGACGATCTTCACTCCATCAAATATCTCCCGCTCAAGCTTAAAGGACCAACTCGGCATTGGCTTAACAGCCTGCCCGCAGAGTCAATTGGATGCTGGGAAGACCTGGAAGCCGCATTCCTCGACAACTTCCAGGGCACTTATGTGCGACCACCGGACGCAGATGACCTAAGCCACATAATCCAGCAGCCAGACGAATCGGCCAGGCAATTCTGGACACGGTTCCTAACAAAGAAAAATCAAATCGTCGACTGTCCGGATGTAGAGGCCCTCACTGCCTTCAAACATAACATCCGCGATGAGTGGCTGGCCCGGCACCTAGGACAGGAGAAGCCGAAATCCATGGCAGCCCTCACATCACTCATGACCCGCTTATGTGCGGGGGAGGATAGCTGGCTAGCTCGCAGCAACAACCTCAGCAAAAATGCTGGCAGTCCGGATACCAAGGACCGCAATGGCAGGTTGCGTCGAAACAAAAACAAACGCCGCATTAACGGCGACAGCAATGAGGATACGGCAGTCAACGCCGGATTCCGAGGCTCCAAGCCCGGTCAACGGAAGAAGCCATTCAAAAGAACCACTCCGGGCCCGTCCCATTTGGACCGAATACTCGACCGCTCCTCTCAAATACATGGAACCCCTGAAAAGCCAGCTAACCACACCAACAGAGATTGTTGGGTATTCAAGCAGGCAGGCAAATTAATCGCCGAAAACAGTGACAAGGGGCTACACAGGGATGACGAGGAAGAGACCCGGCCGCCGAACAATAGAGGACAAAACGGATTCCCCCCTCAAGTTCGGACTATAAACATGATATACGCAACGCATATTCCCAAGAGGGAGCGGAATCATGCACTAAGGGACGTATACGCGATGGAGCCAGTCGCCCCAAAATTCAACCCATGGTCCTCTTGCCCGATCACTTTCGATCAAAGAGACCATCCGACCAGTATCCGCCATGGCGGATTCGCCGCATTGGTTTTAGACCCAATCGTCAATGGATTTCACCTCACGAGAGTCCTGATGGATGGCGGCAGTAGCCTGAACCTGCTTTATCAGGATACAGTGCGCAAGATGGGCATAGACCCTTCAAGGATTAAACCTACAAATACAACCTTCAAAGGCATCATACCAGGTGTCGAAGCCAATTGTACAGGCTCAGTTACACTGGAAGTGGTCTTCGGATCCCCGGATAATTTCCAAAGCGAGGAGTTAATCTTTGACATCGTCCCGTTCCGCAGTGGCTATCATGCTCTGCTCGGACGAACCGCATTCGCAAAATTCAACGCGGTGCCGCATTATGCATACCTTAAGCTCAAGATGCCAGGCCCTCGTGGAGTCATCACGGTCAATGGAAACACGGAACGCTCCCTCCGAACGGAGGAACATACAGCGGCTCTCGCGGCAGAAGTACAGAGCAGCCTTTTAAGGCAATTTTCGAGTCCGGCCGTTAAACGACCGGACACGGCCAAACGCGCCCGGAGCAACATCAATCAAGTCCACCTGGCACGTTCCGAGCACGCGTAGCAATGCGTCCTCAACCCCAGCCCTCGCTCAATTGCAAGACAAACTCTCCGCGTACATAATTACGCCCTAGAGATACCATGGGCATAGGGGGAGAGGCACAACCACAACAGACCCAGAGTGCGGTCCGACCACACCAGGCGCTCCCAAGTGTGTCGCTCTTTTATCTTTTATTTCTTTTTTTTACACAGGACTCTGTCCGGTGGCGAACCTGCCGAACTCATGATGCAACAGCCAGGGAGGGACAAAGGCGGCGACAAACACTCAGGTGGTCTCCATTACGAGCATTAAAATTGTTAAATACACCATTCCGCGGCCTACCCCTGGAGGGAGACGCCTTTAATTCGTCCAATCCCTTGTTTTCCGCACTATTTGTATCATTCCGCACTCATAGCAGATCTTCTCGAATAAAATGCAGCACTTTTTGCCCATAATTGCATTACCTTATATATATATGTTCATTTACGACATGTTGCATCCGTACATTTTGGTACGGCCAAATACACCAGGGGCTTATGTTCCCCGCATTATGGTGTGATAAAGTCCGAACACTTTCACAAGTGCGGCACCCCGAACTTATAGCATTATATGAATCGGCTCTGAATCATGTCTTGGGTCAATAGTTGGGTTTGCCCGGCTCCCATGTTTGGCACCTTACGTTCCGTTCTATCGGCTAAGGTAGCACTGGGAGAACCACTGCGATTGCGCCCCGGTTGAGCCGGGTTAACGCCTCAGTGGAGAAAGCTAAAACTGACTGTCATGATAAGGCGAGAGACTGGTCGCTGTTCGAGAGGTCCTTTCGGGTCCTTAAAGACCTACGCCGCTTCGAGCGAAGTTCCGGATAATGTCCGACGAAGGCGTGGATAGCGCCCCTAATTCGGTCTTCCGAATACTAGGGGCTTCGCCAAAATTTAAAATTATAGAATTCTATGGCTAAGTGAGAGTGTTCAAGCACTATAAGTCCGGTTGCCTTGTTCATTGTGTTGAGCGCCTCCCTAGATGGACCCAAAAATGGGAACAAGAGTGCTCAAGTTTATCCCGAACACCCCAGCACTCGTGGCATGGGGGCTGAAGCCGACGACTTGCCATCTCTCAGATTTAGTAAACGGCCGCACAGAAGGTAATATTTTAAATTAACAAGCGTTGCTTAGCGCATATGAACAAAGTTTTCAATGCACAGGATAACACATTGCGAATTTACTCAATAATTACATCCCTGGGGCACTCATCCGCAATCTTGCGGGAACCCTTCAGGACAGTCCTATAGTACATTTCGGGCATACGATATTCCTTGCCCGTTGGTGGCGCGTCAGTGATTAGCTTCTCCGCATCCAGCTTGCCCCAATGCACTTTTGCGCGGGCAAGGGCCTGACGAGCACCTTCAATATAGGCGGAGCGCTTGATAACCTCCACCCAGGGCACGCATCCACCAACCGTCGCACGAGGCCGAAGTAGCTCCCAGGCATGGCCTCTCCAGGCCACAGCCGGACTATGAGGCCCTTCATGGCCTCCTCAGCCGCCTTGTGGAGCTTGACCAGCTGCTTCAGCTGGTCGCTAGGGGGCACCGGATGGCCGGCCTCAGCATACTGAGACCAGAAGACCTTCTCCGTTGAGCTCCCCTCCTCGGCTCGATAGAATGCGGCGACATCAGATACACTGCGAGGCAGATCTGCAAATGCCCCTGGAGAGCTCCGAATACGGGTAAGTAACACGTAATTTACATTCACATGCTTGCTTTGCATGAAAAATGCCTTACCCGCCGCTATCTTCCTCACCAACTCAATCTCCTGAAGGGACTTATGGGCATCGGCCTTGGCAGTCTTGGCACTTTTGAGAGCCGAGGCAAGCTCGGACTCTCGAGTCTTTGAGTCACGCTCCAAACTCTCATGCTTTTCCATGAGAGCCTGGAGCTCTTGCTGAACCACCGCCACCCGCGCCTCCTGCTTTTCTCGCTCTGCTCGTTCCGCGGCCGCATTGCGTTCGGCCGCAGACACAGCCTCCTTCAGGGTCGCCACCTCGTTTGTGGCCCCTGCAGTACCCATGTTATCCTTGTTATTTTTTGTTGCAACCTAAATCCTTTTCTGTAAGGTACAAGTTCAAAGTGGTGTCACTCACCTTCTTTGTCCTGGAGCTGCTTGTTGGCGCAGCCGAGCTCTTGCTCGGACCGCTCGAGCTCCTGCTTCAAAGCACCGACCTCAGCAGTCAGTGTGGCAGAGGTCAGCAGCGCAGCTTGCAACCCATATTGACATAATTTTTTAGCAACCCTGCATATATCTTTTTTTTTCAGATCCTCAGTCCGGCTTTTCTTTCCGAGCACCGAACCGAGCATCAGGGGCTACTGTCTATGCGGTATTACATTGTATATTCTTAACTTCTTACCTCAAAGCCTGATAGAAGGCTACTGCAGGCTTCGGTCAGCCCGCTCTTGGCGAGCTGTACCTTCTGAATCACCGCACTCATAATAGTGCGGTGTTCTTCCTCGATGGAAGCGCTCTGGAGCGCCTCCAACAAATTATCCGGCGCCTCCGGTTGGACGGAAGCCACCGGCGTCACGGTCTTGCCCTTCGTGCGAAGGGGCCGCCGGCCGGATTCCAGAGCCACTGCGGGTTCTGATATGGAGTCCGCCGCAAAGTCCGGGAGGCCGCCTTGTGGCGCCTCCGGAGCCTCCCCCTGATGGTCCCCTTCTTGGGATCCCACCTTGGCATCGTCGGTGTCGCAAGGGGTGGAGGCGGTCGGGATGGAGTCTACCTCCGACGGAGCCAACGACCCGCTCGATGAAGATGGGAGATCATCATTGGCCGGACTACAAGCAGCATGCGGCATCTGAATGACACTATGTGACGCATAAAAAGAAATTATAACTCATTCAGGAATCCAGATACTTACGATCTCGCCGGAGGCCTGGCCCTTGAAGGCCATTTTTCCTCGCCAACGTTGATGTTGGCGGAGCTGTTCGGGGGAATAGTCCTTCCCCTCTTGGACCCTTCGGCCTCCCCTGTTGGGGAAGTCCTCCTCTTCCTCTCTCCCCCCTCCGGGAGAGAGTCCTCTTTCTCCTCCTCGTTTTCAGGGGAGGAGTCCGCCTCGGAGTCGTCGGACACCTGAAAACGGGAACTCTTTCGAGCACCCGTGGCATCCTTCTTGGCCTTCTTCTCCGGCACCACGTGCGGTGCCGGAACCAGCAGCCTCGCTAGACGGGCGTCTACTGGGTTTTCTGGCATAGGAGCCGGGCAGATAATCTGCTCCGCCTTCCTCATCCAGTCCTGTCAAAGGAAAAGGGGAAATTAAAACCCGCATAGAGTCAAACTATGAAAAGCAAGTGTCCCATAAAGGGGTAGAATCACTTACCTCGTTGGCTTGGCGCTGCGAGTGAAATCCGCGATCTTCAGTCGCGGATGCGGGGGCTTCGGCGCCCTTAAACAGCACCCTCCGGGCACCTTCGTATGTCGTGTCGAAGAGCCCACTCAGCGCCTGGTGCTGTTCCGGATTGAACTCCCACAGATTGAATGCCCGCTCTTGGCATGGGAGAATCCGGCGGACGAGCATGACTTGGACCACGTTAACCAGCCTGAGCTTCTTCACCAGCTTCTGGATACAGGCTTGGAGTCCCGTCACCTCCTCCGAACTGCCCCACAGCAAGCCCTTCTCTTTCCAGGAGGTGATATAGAACCACCCCGATTGCCACCCCTTGATGGATTCCACGAAGGCCCCTTTGAACCAAAGGACGTTGGGCATCTTGCCCAACATGGCGCCTCCGCACTCCGCTTGAGTGCCCTTCACTACCTTCGGCTTAACATTGAAGGTCTTGAGCCACAAGCCGAAGTGGGGCTGGATGCAGAGGAAGGCCTCGCACACGACGATAAACGCCGAGATGTTGAGGATGAAGTTCGGCGCCAGATCATGGAAATCCAGGCCATAATAGAACATGAGCCCCCGGACAAAGGGGTGAAGTGGAAAGCCCAGTCCGCAAAGGAAGTGGGGAAGAAAAACGACCCTCTCATGGGGCCTGGGGGTGGGGATGAGCTGCCCCTCGTCGGGCAGCTGGTGCGCGATGTCACCGGACAGGTATCCGGCGCTGCGCAGTCTTTCGATGTGCTCCTCCGTAACGGAGGAGGTCATCCACTTGCCTCCCGCTCCAGACATGACTGGGGAAGGTTGAGACGGGATGTGCGGGCTTGGGCGCTGGAGCTCGAGTGCGCGGAGATGGATAAGCAAAGGAGGAAGAAGGCGTAGGTGAAAAGGTGAATCCTTATCCCTTATATGGGCGGGCGAAGTCTACGCGTCCCCCACCGGCCTGGTAAAACTCGCTTATCCCCCAAGCATCACCATCAATGGCGCGGCTGGGTTACCCACGTCCGTATTGGTGAGAATCCAGGATTAAGGGGGAACACGATCTCTGCGACGACAAGACGTGCCAAGGAAACCGCTTCGCTAAATGCGCTGAGGTGGTAGAGTAAAAAACGATTCAAGTAATGGCTTGGTAGTGGCATGACGTCATGCCGCAAAAAACGTCGACAGATTGAACTTGTGTATATATTATTCTCTCTACGGTGGAATGTGGAATTTATTTTGCAGAGCCGGACACTATCCTGGTGTTCACAATCTTCTATCATTCGGAGGAGGAACCCGCCTTGCAATGCCAAGCAATATACGCGCCGGACTTATCGTCATTGAAGCCTGGTTCAGGGGCTACTGAGGGAGTCCTGGATTAGGGGGTGTCCGGATAGCCAGACTACCATCATCAGCCGAACTATCATTGGCCGGACTATCATCATCGACCGGACTCCAAGACTATGAAGATACAAGATTGAAGACTTCGCCCCGTGTCCGGATGGGACTTTCCTTGGCGTGGAAGGCAAGCTTGGCGATACGGATATGTAGATCTCCTACCATTGTAACCGACTCTATGTAACCCTAGCCCTCTCCGATGTCTATATAAACCGGATGGTCTAGTTCGTAGGACACAACAACAACCATTACAATCATACCATAGGCTAGCTTCTAGGGTTTAGCCTCCTTGATCTCGTGGTAGATCCACTCTTGTAAACATCCACAATATCAATATCAATCAAGCAGGACGTAGGGTTTTACCTCCATCAAGAGGGCTCGAACCTGGGTAAAACATCGTGTCCCTTGTCTCCTGTTACCATCCGCCTAGACGCATAGTTCGGGACTCCCTACCCGAGATCCGCCGGTTTTGACACCGACAGGTACCATCCTTTCCAATGGTGAGATGGACGATTTTTGTCAGAGAGAGCACATCTGGCTTGACCTAGCATCTGTGGCGCACCCTCAATCCAACGGTCAAGGAGAGCGAGCTAATCAAGAAATTTTAAAGGGTCTTAAACCCCGGCTCATGATTCCCTTAAAGCGGACGCTGGGTTGTTGGGTGGAAGAATTGGCTTAAAGGACCAACTCGGCATTGGCTTAACAGCCTGCCCGCAGAGTCAATTGGATGCTGGGAAGACCTGGAAGCCGCATTCCTCGACAACTTCCAGGGCACGTATGTGCGACCACCGGACGCAGATGACCTAAGCCACATAATCCAGCAGCCAGACGAATCGGCCAGGCAATTCTGGACACGGTTCCTAACAAAGAAAAATCAAATCGTCGACTGTCCGGATGTAGAGGCCCTCACTGCCTTCAAACATAACATCCGCGATGAGTGGCTGGCCCGGCACCTAGGACAGGAGAAGCCGAAATCCATGGCAGCCCTCACATCACTCATGACCCGCTTATGTGCGGGAGAGGATAGCTGGCTAGCTCGCAGCAACAACCTCAGCAAAAATGCTGGCAGTCCGGATACCAAGGACCGCAATGGCAGGTTGCGTCGAAACAAAAACAAACGCCGCATTAACGGCGACAGCAATGAGGATACGGCAGTCAACGCCGGATTCCGAGGCTCCAAGCCCGGTCAACGGAAGAAGCCATTCAAAAGAACCACTCCGGGCCCGTCCCATTTGGACCGAATACTCGACCGCTCCTCTCAAATACATGGAACCCCTGAAAAGCCAGCTAACCACACCAACAGAGATTGTTGGGTATTCAAGCAGGCAGGCAAATTAATCGCCGAAAACAGTGACAAGGGGCTACACAGGGATGACGAGGAAGAGACCCGGCCACCGAACAATAGAGGACAAAACGGATTCCCCCCTCAAGTTCGGACTATAAACATGATATACGCAACGCATATTCCCAAGAGGGAGCGGAAGCATGCACTAAGGGACGTATACGCGATGGAGCCAGTCGCCCCAAAATTCAACCCATGGTCCTCTTGCCCGATCACTTTCGATCAAAGAGACCATCCGACCAGTATCCGCCATGGCGGATTCGCCGCATTGGTTTTAGACCCAATCGTCAATGGATTTCACCTCACGAGAGTCCTGATGGATGGCGGCAGTAGCCTGAACCTGCTTTATCAGGATACAGTGCGCAAGATGGGCATAGACCCTTCAAGGATTAAACCTACAAATACAACCTTCAAAGGCATCATACCAGGTGTCGAAGCCAATTGTACAGGCTCAGTTACACTGGAAGTGGTCTTCGGATCCCCGGATAATTTCCAAAGCGAGGAGTTAATCTTTGACATCGTCCCGTTCCGCAGTGGCTATCACGCTCTGCTCGGACGAACCGCATTCGCAAAATTCAACGCGGTGCCGCATTATGCATAACTTAAGCTCAAGATGCCAGGCCCTCGTGGAGTCATCACGGTCAATGGAAACACGGAACGCTCCCTCCGAACGGAGGAACATACAGCGGCTCTCGCGGCAGAAGTACAGAGCAGCCTTTTAAGGCAATTTTCGAGTCCGGCCGTTAAACGACCGGACACGGCCAAACGCGCCCGGAGCAACATCAACCAAGTCCACCTGGCACGTTCCGAGCACGCGTAGCAATGCGTCCTCAACCCCAGCCCTCGCTCAATTGCAAGACAAACTCTCCGCGTACATAATTACGCCCTAGAGATACCATGGGCATAGGGGGAGAGGCACAACCACAACAGACCCAGAGTGCGGTTCGACCACACCAGGCGCTCCCAAGTGTGTCGCTCTTTTATCTTTTATTTCTTTTTTTACACAGGACTCTGTCCGGCGGCGAACCTGCCGAACTCATGATGCAACAGCCAGGGAGGGACAAAGGCGGCGACAAACACTCAGGTGGTCTCCATTACGAGCATTAAAATTGTTAAATACACCATTCCGCGGCCTACCCCTGGAGGGAGACGCCTTTAATTCGTCCAATCCCTTGTTTTCCGCACTATTTGTATCATTCCGCACTCATAGCAGATCTTCTCGAATAAAATGCAGCACTTTTTGCCCATAATTGCATTACCTTATATATATATGTTCATTTACGACATGTTGCATCCGTACATTTTGGTACGGCCAAATACACCAGGGGCTTATGTTCCCCGCATTATGGTGTGATAAAGTCCGAACACTTTCACAAGTGCGGCACCCCGAACTTATAGCATTATATGAATCGGCTCTGAATCATGTCTTGGGTCAATAGTTGGGTTTGCCCGGCTCCCATGTTTGGCACCTTACGTTCCGTTCTATCGGCTAAGGTAGCACTGGGAGAACCACTGCGATTGCGCCCCGGTTGAGCCGGGTTAACGCCTCAGTGGAGAAAGCTAAAACTGACTGTCATGATAAGGCGAGAGACTGGTCGCTGTTCGAGAGGTCCTTTCGGGTCCTTAAAGACCTACGTCGCTTCGAGCGAAGTTCCGGATAATGTCCGACGAAGGCGTGGATAGCGCCCCTAATTCGGTCTTCCGAATACTAGGGGCTTCGCCAAAATTTAAAATTATAGAATTCTATGGCTAAGTGAGAGTGTTCAAGCACTATAAGTCCGGTTGCCTTGTTCGTTGTGTTGAGCGCCTCCCTAGATGGACCCAAAAATGGGAACAAGAGTGCTCAAGTTTATCCCGAACACCCCAGCACTCGTGGCATGGGGGCTGAAGCCGACGACTTGCCATCTCTCAGATTTAGTAAACGGCCGCACAGAAGGTAATATTTTAAATTAACAAGCGTTGCTTAGCGCATATGAACAAAGTTTTCAATGCACAGGATAACACATTGCGAATTTACTCAATAATTACATCCCTGGGGCACTCATCCGCAATCTTGCGGGAACCCTTCAGGATAGTCCTATAGTACATTTCGGGCATACGATATTCCTTGCCCGTTGGTGGCGCGTCAGTGATTAGCTTCTCCGCATCCAGCTTGCCCCAATGCACTTTTGCGCGGGCAAGGGCCTGACGAGCACCTTCAATATAGGCGGAGCGCTTGATAACCTCCACCCAGGGCACGCATCCACCAACCGTCGCACGAGGCCGAAGTAGCTCCCAGGCATGGCCTCTCCAGGCCACAGCCGGACTATGAGGCCCTTCATGGCCTCCTCAGCCGCCTTGTGGAGCTCGACCAGCTGCTTCAGCTGGTCGCTAGGGGGCACCGGATGGCCGGCCTCAGCATACTGAGACCAGAAGACCTTCTCCGTTGAGCTCCCCTCCTCGGCTCGATAGAATGCGGCGACATCAGATACACTGCGAGGCAGATCTGCAAATGCCCCTGGAGAGCTCCGAATACGGGTAAGTAACACGTAATTTACATTCACATGCTTGCTTTGCATGAAAAATGCCTTACCCGCCGCTATCTTCCTCACCAACTCAATCTCCTGAAGGGACTTATGGGCATCGGCCTTGGCAGTATTGGCACTTTCGAGAGCCGAGGCAAGCTCGGACTCTCGAGTCTTTGAGTCACGCTCCAAACTCTCATGCTTTTCCATGATAGCCTGGAGCTCTTGCTGAACCACCGCCACCCGCGCCTCCTGCTTTTCTCGCTCTGCTTGTTCCGCGGCCGCATTGCGTTCGGCCGCAGACACAGCCTCCTTCAGGGTCGCCACCTCGTTTGTGGCCCCTGCAGTACCCATGTTATCCTTGTTATTTTTTGTTGCAACCTAAATCCTTTTCTGTAAGGTACAAGTTCAAAGTGGTGTCACTCACCTTCTTTGTCCTGGAGCTGCTTGTTGGCGCAGCCGAGCTCTTGCTCGGACCGCTCGAGCTCCTGCTTCAAAGCACCGACCTCAGCAGTCAGTGTGGCAGAGGTCAGCAGCGCAGCTTGCAACCCATATTGACATAATTTTTTAGCAACCCTGCATATATCTTTTTTTTTCAGATCCTCAGTCCGGCTTTTCTTTCCGAGCACCGAACCGAGCATCAGGGGCTACTGTCTATGCGGTATTACATTGTATATTCTTAACTTCTTACCTCAAAGCCTGATAGAAGGCTACTGCAGGCTTCGGTCAGCCCGCTCTTGGCGAGCTGTACCTTCTGAATCACCGCACTCATAATAGTGCGGTGTTCTTCCTCGATGGAAGCGCTCTGGAGCGCCTCCAACAAATTATCCGGCGCCTCCGGTTGGACGGAAGCCACCGGCGTCACGGTCTTGCCCTTCGTGCGAAGGGGCCGCCGGCCGGATTCCAGAGCCACTGCGGGTTCTGATATGGAGTCCGGCGCAAAGTCCGGGAGGCCGCCTTGTGGCGCCTCCGGAGCCTCCCCCTGATGGTCCCCTTCTTGGGATCCCACCTTGGCGTCGTCGGTGTCGCAAGGGGTGGAGGCGGTCGGGATGGAGTCTACCTCCGACGGAGCCAACGACCCGCTCGATGAAGATGGGAGATCATCATTGGCCGGACTACAAGCAGCATGCGGCATCTGAATGACACTATGTGACGCATAAAAAGAAATTATAACTCATTCAGGAATCCAGATACTTACGATCTCGCCGGAGGCCTGGCCCTTGAAGGCCATTTTTCCTCGCCAACGTTGATGTTGGCGGAGCTGTTCGGGGGAATAGTCCTTCCCCTCTTGGACCCTTCGGCCTCCCCTGTTGGGGAAGTCCTCCTCTTCCTCTCTCCCCCCTCCGGGAGAGAGTCCTCTTTCTCCTCCTCGTTTTCAGGGGAGGAGTCCGCCTCGGAGTCGTCGGACACCTGAAAACGGGAACTCTTTCGAGCACCCGTGGCATCCTTCTTGGCCTTCTTCTCCGGCACCACGTGCGGTGCCGGAACCAGCAGCCTCGCTAGACGGGCGTCTACTGGGTTTTCTGGCATAGGAGCCGGGCAGATAATCTGCTCCGCCTTCCTCATCCAGTCCTGTCAAAGGAAAAGGGGAAATTAAAACCCGCATAGAGTCAAACTATGAAAAGCAAGTGTCCCATAAAGGGGTAGAATCACTTACCTCATTGGCTTGGCGCTGCGAGTGAAATCCGCGATCTTCAGTCGCGGATGCGGGGGCTTCGGCGCCCTTAAACAGCACCCTCCGGGCACCTTCGTATGTCGTGTCGAAGAGCCCACTCAGCGCCTGGGGCTGTTCCGGATTGAACTCCCACAGATTGAATGCCCGCTCTTGGCATGGGAGAATCCGGCGGACGAGCATGACTTGGACCACGTTAACCAGCCTGAGCTTCTTCACCAGCTTCTGGATACAGGCTTGGAGTCCCGTCACCTCCTTCGAACTGCCCCACAGCAAGCCCTTCTCTTTCCAGGAGGTGATCTGCATGGGGATACCAGATCTGAACTTGGGGGCCGCCGCCCACTTAGGGTCACGCGGCTCGGTGATATAGAACCACCCCGATTGCCACCCCTTGATGGATTCCACGAAGGCCCCTTTGAACCAAAGGACGTTGGGCATCTTGCCCAACATGGCGCCTCCGCACTCCGCTTGAGTGCCCTTCACTACCTTCGGCTTAACATTGAAGGTCTTGAGCCACAAGCCGAAGTGGGGCTGGATGCAGAGGAAGGCCTCGCACACGACGATAAACGCCGAGATGTTGAGGATGAAGTTCGGCGCCAGATCATGGAAATCCAGGCCATAATAGAACATGAGCCCCCGGACAAAGGGGTGAAGTGGAAAGCCCAGTCCGCAAAGGAAGTGGGGAAGAAAAACGACCCTCTCATGGGGCCTGGGGGTGGGGATGAGCTGCCCCTCGTCGGGCAGCTGGTGCGCGATGTCACCGGACAGGTATCCGGCGCTGCGCAGTCTTTCGATGTGCTCCTCCGTAACGGAGGAGGTCATCCACTTGCCTCCCGCTCCAGACATGACTGGGGAAGGTTGAGACGGGATGTGCGGGCTTGGGCGCTGGAGCTCGAGTGCGCGGAGATGGATAAGCAAAGGAGGAAGAAGGCGTAGGTGAAAAGGTGAATCCTTATCCCTTATATGGGCGGGCGAAGTCTACGCGTCCCCCACCGGCCTGGTAAAACTCGCTTATCCCCCAAGCATCACCATCAATGGCGCGGCTGGGTTACCCACGTCCGTATTGGTGAGAATCCAGGATTAAGGGGGAACACGATCTCTGCGACGACAAGACGTGCCAAGGAAACCGCTTCGCTAAATGCGCTGAGGTGGTAGAGTAAAAAACGATTCAAGTAATGGCTTGGTAGTGGCATGACGTCATGCCGCAAAAAACGTCGACAGATTGAACTTGTGTATATATTATTCTCTCTACGGTGGAATGTGGAATTTATTTTGCAGAGCCGGACACTATCCTGGTGTTCACAATCTTCTATCATTCGGAGGAGGAACCCGCCTTGCAATGCCAAGCAATATACGCGCCGGACTTATCGTCATTGAAGCCTGGTTCAGGGGCTACTGAGGGAGTCCTGGATTAGGGGGTGTCCGGATAGCCGGACTACCATCATCAGCCGAACTATCATTGGCCGGACTATCATCATCGACCGGACTCCAAGACTATGAAGATACAAGATTGAAGACTTCGCCCCGTGTCCGGATGGGACTTTCCTTGGCGTGGAAGGCAAGCTTGGCGATACGGATATGTAGATCTCCTACCATTGTAACCGACTCTATGTAACCCTAGCCCTCTCCGATGTCTATATAAACCGGATGGTCTAGTCCGTAGGACACAACAACAACCATTACAATCATACCATAGGCTAGCTTCTAGGGTTTAGCCTCCTTGATCTCGTGGTAGATCGACTCTTGTAAACATCCACAATATCAATATCAATCAAGCAGGACGTAGGGTTTTACCTCCATCAAGAGGGCTCGAACCTGGGTAAAACATCGTGTCCCTTGTCTCCTGTTACCATCCGCCTAGACGCATAGTTCGGGACTCCCTACCCGAGATCCGCCGGTTTTGACACCGACAGGTACCATCCTTTCCAATGGTGAGATGGACGATTTTTGTCAGAGAGAGCACATCTGGCTTGACCTAGCATCTGTGGCGCACCCTCAATCCAACGGTCAAGGAGAGCGAGCTAATCAAGAAATTTTAAAGGGTCTTAAACCCCGGCTCATGATTCCCTTAAAGCGGACGCTGGGTTGTTGGGTGGAAGAATTACCTTCTGTGTTGTGGAGTATCAATACCACCCCCAATCGATCAATAGGTTACACGCCTTTCTTTATGGTATACGGAGGAGAGGCAGTTCTCCCAAGTGATATACGTCATGACTCGCCCCGGGTTGCTAATTATGTTGAAGCGGACAACGAGCAAGCTCGCCAAGAGGCACTAGACCTGTAAGATGAGAAATGGGATATGGCTTTGGCTCGGTCGGCGGTTTATCAACAAGACCTATGGCGTTATCACAGCCGCCGGGTTAGGACAAGAACCTTTCAGGAAGGTGACTTGTTGCTCCGGCTCATCGAGGATCAGACTAACATGCACAAGTTATCCCCGCCTTGGTAAGGACCCTTTGTGGTCAGCAAGAATGTGCAGAACGGATCATACTACCTCATTGACGTTCGAGACAACTCACGCAATTCTGAGGAGGAGACCCGGCGGCCGTGGAACATAGCTCTCCTCCGACCTTATTACACTTGAGCCATAGGCTCTTCTTTTGTACATATTTCGACTATATATATTATTATCAATAAATAAATCAGCATCCTTGCTCTAAGCGGGGCTTCTGCTGTTTTTTCTCAAATATCCTTTGAGTTACATTGGGGCTTTAGGTGACAAAGCGGAGTACTACCTGTTAAACCGGCTATCACACCACAAAGCTTGGGAGCTTCACACCCAAGGGGCCAAAGAGAGTCTAGATGCTATGCACAACTCAAACATAAGCAGCCAATGAGCAAAACTCATCACGTTACTGTCAGGACCCCGACTCAATGCCACATCGATCTAGCATGTAACACCTCATATCACTTTGCGGCCTCACACACGGTATTCCCACGGGTGTCGCCTTACCTTTGCGCCTTTTGGCACACGTATATGATAGTGTCGCTAGCATCCATATGATAAGGAGCCTGGGCTGACATGGCTAGTCGTAAACCCAAAGTGGCACTAACTTACAGGGATAGGCATCCATGACCCAGCATCGAACGTGTCGGTCATCAGCGAGTGAATCCAGGCTGTAGCACTGGGCTAGCAGGACTCCGGTGAACCGGGCTGTAGCGGGCTAACATGACTCCGGTATTCATCGCGTGACATTTCCCCGAAGGGACAGACACAGGAACGAAGAAGGACACATGCCGGCCAGCCTAAGTGTTCCGGAGCAGTAGCAAGCTACCATGGCTCAGTGGAAACACTAGGAGACATTTCCCGGTAAGAGAGGCTACTAAGGATAAACAACTAGATAGCCAGATCCCACACATACCAAGCATTTCAATCATACACACAATATGCTCGATATGTGCAAATACAACATGGCATCACAACATGACTCTACAACTCAAGTATTTAGTCAATAGGCTCCGAGGAGCGAGATATTACAAACAGGGGTCTCATGACCCAACATTCAGAGCAAACATATCAAAGCACAAGCGGAAGCTATCATGTCTGAGTACAGACGTCTATAACTGAAAAAGGGCTAAGAAGCCTGACTATCTACCAGATCCTGCCGAGGGCACAAGATCGTAGCTGAGGTATCAAGCTAAACGTCGAAGTCCACGTGGAACTACTAGTGAGACCGAAGTCTCTCTGCAAAAACATAAAATAGGCAAACGTGAGTACAAATGTACCCAGCAAGACTTACATCAGAACTAACTACATATGCATCATTATCAACAAGGGGATGGTGGGGTTTAACTGCAGCAAGCCAGCTTTGACTCGGTGGCTATCCTAAACTACGACTGCAAGCAACTCTTTTGAGGTGGCGCACACGAGTCCACATATTCACCATATCAATACACCACTATGGATCCGCTCCCGTCTCCCTACGAGAACGCCATCCATAGCACTCACGCTTATCTTGCGTATTTTAGAGTATCCACTTTCACTTGTCTATGAACTGATATAAGCAACCCAGAAGTCCTTTACCGTGGACACGGCTATTCGAATATATGATGTTAACCCTGCAGGGGTGTACTTCTTCATACATGTTTCCACCACTTAGCGTCTGCACACGACATGTGCTCGGCAGACTTCAAGCGAAAGCCGACGTGGGTGTAGACCACGACCTACCTAAACACTCAAGTCCCTAGTCCAGGTTTATCGCCTATTCGGGTTCCATCCATGAGGAGATCCAGCCGGAGTTTCGCTCACAGCCCAAAACGATGTGAACAGGGTTCCGTGACACCAAACGGGCGCCAGGTATACCCGGCCACGTGCCTACCGCATCACAGCCCACCCCTCCGGTCAGCGCTGTGCACGGCCTCCAGCATACTACAAACACCAGAAACTACTTGCAACTCCTGGACAGAGGACTTGGGTGAATAAGAAGCCGAGCGGGGTCATATTTCAGGGCCCAATTTATGGTAGTAGCTGAATCATGGATCACAAACACAGAACTCAGTTCCTGAGGACGGCTGCAATGAGACAACCCACCATGTACTCCTACATGGCCTCTCACCGCTACCTTTACCAAATCGTGTTCACACACTTAGTTCACACGCAGTAGGACATGTTCACGCACCTCTGATTCATCCCCGATGAATCAGACCTGACTCAACTCTAAGCAGTAGCAGGCATGACAAACAAACATGAATGAGTAGGCACAACAGGGCTCAAACAACTCCTACTCATGCTAGTGGGTTTCATCTATTTACTGTGGCAATGACAGGTCATGCAAAGGATAAAGGGTTCAGCTACCGCAGCAAGTAACAGATGAATCGGTGTTGTCCTAATGCATTAAAAGAGAGCAGGAGCGAGAGAGTAGGATTGTATCGGAATAAACAAGGGGGTTTTGCTTGCCTGGCACTTCTGAAGATAACATTGAGTCTTCATCAGTGTCAACGATCACAACGTCGGAACATCGTCTACCGGGAGGGAACAGATACCGGCAACAAAGAAGAAATACAATCAATGCAATGCACAATATGATGCATGCTCATGACATGGCAATATGAATGTGTTTTGAGCTAATGCACCTAGCAATAGATTAAATGAAGTTGGTTTGAATACAAGATTCAAATTCAAACTCCATATGTGATTATTCAAATGCCAGTAATTGATTTGTGCTGAACAGCAGTTATAAGTTGTTCTAACATGCATGAAAATGGTACAGATGGATTCCTTGAATTTTTCTGATAATTTTTCATATATAAATTATTTAATTTGGAGTTACGGTTGAATTTCTATGATTTATTGAAGTTTAGGGCATATTCTGAAAATAAATAAATCATTTCTGATTTATTTAAAATCCCAGAAGCATATACTGCGTCAGCATGACGCCGGGGTGACGTCAGCAGGTCAAAGGCGTCGACCAGGTCAAACCTGACCAGTGGGACCCACTGGTCAGTGACCCAGTCAACTAACCAAGTTAGTTAGCCCTAACTAACTGGATTGGGCCCACTGGTCAGTGACTAACCTAAAAATGATTAGCCCTAACTAACTTAGTTAGCCGGGCGGGGCCCGCATGTCAGTGGCTCACCTAATTAACTAAGTTAATTAACACTAACTAACCTAACACTGATTAGGCAGGCGCCTGGGCCCACACGTCAGGGGGCGTCAACCCCTGGGCCGATCAGGTCAAACCTGCCGGCGACATGTCGCCGGCGACGACAGTAGCGGCGGGGCGGCTCGGAATTGCGATACAGGGAGCCATTCGAGGCGCCGCTGGGCTCTACGGGAAGCTGGCGATCCCGCGCATCCAACAGTGCAACCGGGGCGAGCTGGGGTGGCCGTAATCCTCGCCGGCATCGAGCTCAGCGGCTGCCGGACCTCGGGCGTTGGCGGAAACGGTGCTACGGTGCACAACAGGGAGAACCCGTGGGTGCTGCAGGTTCACAGGAGCGCGGCGAGCATGCTGGTGATGCTCGGGCGAGTGGACGAGCTCAGGAGCATGGAGCTCGTCGGCCGTGGCGGCGGCGAGCTTCGGCGGCGGTGGGGAACGGAGCTAGAGCAAGAACGCGAGCAGGAGAGGAGGGGGAATCGGTCCATGAGCTCACTGTGGTTGCAGAGCGCGTCTCAGTGGGCTCGGGGGCGACCTGGAGACGGAGAATCGGGCCGGCGATCTTCGATGCCCGTCGGTGAAGATGGCGGCGATGGCGTCACTGCAGGGCTCCTGGTGTTGCTTGGAGTGGTGGGGAGGAAGAGTAGGTCGAGGCAGAGCTTTGGGAGGCGTTGGGGAGGCGAGGCGGTGGTTGTGGCCACGGCGAACGGCGTCGGTGGCGACGGGGCTCCGCTCGGTGGAAGAGAGAGGGAGCCAGAGAAGGGGGGAGAAGGCACGGGGAGAGTGCGAGGCCTGGGAGGGTGCGTGGCGTCACGGATGGGGTCCAGGGCGACGAGAGGAAGCAGGAGGTGGCCAGGGGAAGCAGGAGGTGGCCGAGGCCTCTCGGGCGCGTGCCACGCCTCGGTCCTTCTGGCGAGGAGGAAGACGACAGGGGGAGTGGAGATGGGCTGGGCCGTGTTGGGCCAGGTAAGTGGGCGCCAGGTAACTTCCTTCTCTGTCTCTCTTTTATTTCTTTTCTATTTCTGTTATTTTGTTTTTGATTTGATTTAAAATACCAAATCATTTAATAAAATCCTGGAAACAATTGTGGGTGCTTTCTGAATTATTTCAGTGACCCTTAAAAATTTCCAACATTTATTTGAACATTTAAATTATTTATAGTGTTTAAATGCCCAAAGTCAAATACAATATGATTTAATTCAGAAATCCAAAAATGACCTAAGAATATATTCATCATTTTTGGCAGAGGTTTCCACCTTAACCAGAAATGATGAACTTTTCTTAGGAACTTTTTGGGTTTATTGAAAAGATTTTAATTCACCCTAGTTGAGTTGATTTAATGCTAGGGTTTGAACATTCCCATTCCAATTTTAGGCAAAATTTAAACATGATGCAACACATGACTAGCTAGCTCAGAGCAAACCAGAAGTTAGGGATGTGACAGTTACTTGGGGGCTCCTTGTGTCAAATACCAAGGAGTTTGAATGGACCCTTGTAGCTGGGTATGAACCCATGGCTTGGAAGCCTGGTATATTTACCTAAAACCCTGGTTAACCTGCCTTCATCAAGTAAGACACTCCTATCCCTAGCTTCTGGTAATGCACTAGGCTAGACCTCATGTGAGCATCATGTTTAAATTCAAATGAAATTGAATTGAGGAATTTTCAAAGCCTCAGAAGACCTCTAAAAATAACCAACATTTAAATTTCATCAAATGAGTCCAAGAAAATGTTCCTGTTATTCCATGGAAATATTGGTGAGAGGTAAAATTTAAACCAATATTTTTGGAGTCACAAGATATTTATTTTGGCCATTTGAATTAATCCAATAACTATTTGCTTTGGATTTATATTTAATATATATTAAATATGACTCCAAATAATTCTGGAAGTTTGTGAGTGGCTTTGTATATATTTTAGTAAGCCACATAATAAACTACAGAATTTATTAAAATGGTTTAGTATTTTACTAAACTAAAACAAAACAGAACAAAATAGAAAACAATAAATAAAAACAGAAATAGAAAGAGAGAGAAGAACTTACCTGGCCTTACCTGGTAGCCCACCAGCAGCCCAGTCCACTAGAGCCAGCCCAGCCCAACCTAGCGAGGGGCAGGTTTGTCTTCAACCCCTCGCCAGGAGGACAAGTCGTGGCAGAGCGCGCGCCGCCGGTCGCCACCTCCTGCTTCGACGTGTCCCAGCCGCCCCCGACCTCTCCAGTGCACCGTTGGAATGCCCTCGACCCCCTCGACCGCTATCCCTTCTCTCTGCTCGCTCTAGCTCTCTCCCTCTCTCGATTTGGAGCACCACCGAGAGCCACCAGAGGGCGCCACCGTCGCATCCATAGCCACCGCGCACCCCAGGCTTCACCGATGGGTCATGTGTCACCGCCGGACTCTGCTTCGTCTCCAAGATGACGCACGTGGACGGAGAAGGCCACAGACGACTGCAACATCGCCATCTTCGTCCTCTGCCCCGACGACCGCCGTCATCCGATTCGCGTCGTCCAGAGCTTCCCCGACCTCGTCGTCGACTCTGCTAGTCCCTACGTGAGCCACTCTCCATTTTCCCCCTGGAATCCCCGTCGTTCCCCTCCCCTAGCTAGCTTCCCCACCTCCACCGAGGCTCGCCGCCGCCATGGTCAACGAGCTCCGCGCTCGTGAGCTCGGCCGCTCGCCCGAGCATCACCAGCGTGCTCACTGCGCTCCTGCGAACCCGAAACACCCACGGGTGCTCCCTGCCATGCCCTATAGCGCCATCTCCGCTGTTGCCCGAGCTCCGGCCGCCGCCGCGAGCTCGACTCCGGTGAGTACAGCGCACCCCGTCCGCTCCTTCCTACTCCGTTGGATGCGGAAGAGCACGGGCTACCTCCTGGTGGCCTCCGCGCGTCCAGCCATTGCCTGTAGCTCAACTCCGGCGAGCCTCCGCCGTTGGTTTGGTTGTCGCCGGCCGAACCCCGGCGAGTGCCGACGTGGCCACTTAATTAGGTCCTAAACACCCCGGTAATCACCCCCTGGTGCCACTGCCACGTGGGCCCCGGTGCCAAAATTAATTAGCTTAATTTCTGTTTAAATTAGTACTAATTTTGTGGGCCCCATAGGTCAGTTTGACCTGGCCCCGTCACACTTTGACCGACCCCACACGTCGGAGTTGACCAGGCTGATGTGTCTGTTGACCGGGCCCACCTGTCAGCGTCACTAACCAGCCTCAGTCACTGACCAGTGGACCCCACTGGTCAGGTTTGACCAGCAGCAGCGTCTGTTGACCTGCTGACGTCATAGTGACGCAGTGCTGATGCAGTTAACCATTTTCTGGACTTAAAATAATCAGGAAATTCCAGAAAATTGTATAAACTTCTAAAATTCATAGAAATTCAACCGTAACTCCAAATTAAATAATTTATATATGAAAAATTATCAGAAAAATTCAAGGAATCCATCTGTACCATTTTCATGCATGTTAGAACAAGTTATAGCTGCTGTTTAGCAAAAATCAATTAAATGGCATTTGAATAATCACATATGGAGTTTAAATTTGAATCTTGTATTCAAACCAACTTCATTTAATCTGTGGCTAGTTGCATTAGCCCAAAACAAATTCATTTTGCCATGTCATGATCATGCATCATATTGTGCATTGCATTGATTATGTTTCCTTCTGTGTTGCCGGTATTTGTCCCCTCTCGATAGACGTGATACCGATGATGTGATCGTTGACACTGATGAAGACTCAATGTTATCTTCAGAAGTGCCAGGCAAGCAAAACCCCCTTGTTCATTCCGATACAATCCTACTCTCTCGCTCCTGCTCTCTTTTACTGCATTAGGACAACACCGATCATCTGTTACTTGCTGCGGTAGCTGAACCCCTTTATCCTCTGCATGACCTGTCATTCCACAGTAAATAGATGAAACCCACTAGCATGAGTAGGAGTTGTTTGAGCCCTGTTGTGCCTACTCATTCTTGCTTGTTTGTCATGCCTGCTACTGCTTAGGGTTGAGTCTGATCTGATTCATCGGGGATGAATCAGAGGCGTGTGAACATGTCCTACTATGTGTGAGCTAAGTGTGTGAACACGATTTGGTAAAAGGTGTCGGTGAGAGGCCATGTAGGAGTACATGGTGGGTTGTCTCATTGAAGCCGTCCTCAGGAACTGAGTTCTGTGTTTGTGATCCATGATTCAGCTACTACCATGCATTGGGCCCTGAAATATGACCCCGCTCGACTTCTTAATCACCCTAGTCCTCTGTCCAGGAGTTGCAAGTAGTTTCTGGTGTTTGTAGTATGCTGGAGGCCGTGGACAACGCTGACCGTAGGGGTGGGCTGTGATGCGGTAGGCACGTGGCCGGGTAAACCGAGCACCCGTTTGGTGTCACGGAACCCTGTTCACATCGTTTGGGGCTGTGAGCGAAACTCCGGCCGGATCTCCTCATGGATGGAACCCGAATAGGCGATAAACCTGGACTAGAGACTTGAGTGTTTAGGTAGGTCGTGGTCTACACCCACGTCGGCTTTCGCTTGAAGTCTGCCGAGCACATGTCGTGTGCAGACGCTAAGTGGTGGAAACATGTATGAACAAGTACACCCCTGCAGGGTTAACATCATCTATTCGAATAGCCGTGTCCGCGGAAAGGGACTTCTGGGTTGCTTATATCAGTTCATAGACAAGTGAAAGTGGATACTCTAAAATACGCAAGATAAGCGTGAGTGCTATGGATGGCGTTCTCGTAGGGAGACGGGAGCGTATCCATAGTGGTGTATTGGTTGGTGAATATGTGGACTCGTGTGCGCCACCTCAAAAGAGTTACTCGCAGTCGTAGATTAGGATAGCCACCGAGTCAAAGCTGGCTTGCTGCAGTTAAACCCCACCATCCCCTTTGTTGATAATGATGCATATGTAGATAGATCTGATGTAAGTCTTGCTGGGTACATTTGTACTCACGTTTGCCTATTTTATGTTTTTTTGCAGAGAGTCTTCGGTCTCACTAGTAGTTTCGCGTGGACTTCGACGTTTAGCTTGTTACGTCAGCTACGATCTTGTGCCCTCGGCAGGATCTGGTAGATAGTCAGGCTTCTCAGCCTTTTTCAGTTATAGATGTCTGTACCCAGACATGATAGCTTCCGTTTGTGCTTTGACTTGTATGCTCTGAATGTTGGGTCATGAGACCCCTGTTTGTAATATCTCGCTCCTGGGAGCCTATTGAATAAATTACTTGAGTCGTAGAGTCATGTTGTGATGCCATGTTGTGTTTGCACATATCGAGCATATTGTGTGTATGTTATTGAAATGCTTGGTATGTGTGGGATCTGACTATCTAGTTGTTTACCTTTAGTAGCCTCTCTTATCGGGAAATGTCTCCTAGTGTTTCCACCGAGCCATGGTAGCTTGCTACTGCTCCGGAACACTTAGGCTGGCCGGCATGTGTCCTTCTTCGTTCCTGTGTCTGTCCCTTCGGGGAAATGTCACGCGATGAATACCGGAGTCCTGTTAGCCCGCTACAGCCCGGTTCACCGGAGTCCTGCTAGCCCAGTGCTACAGCCTGGATTCACTCGCTGATGACCGACACGTTCGATGCTGGGTCATGGATGCCTGTCCCTGTAAGTCTGTGCCACTTTGGGTTTACGACTAGCCATGTCAGCCCCGGGCTCCTTATCATATGGATGCTAGCGACACTGTCATATATGTGTGCCAAAAGGCGCAAACGGTCCCGGGCAAAGGTAAGGCGACACCCGTGGGAATACCGTGCGTGAGGCCGCAAAGTGATATGAGGTGTTACATGCTAGATCGATGTGGCATTGAGTCGGGTTCCTGACAGCGTTGGTATCAGAGCTTGACTGCCTGTAGGATTACCAAGCCAAACTGGTCGAAGTTGAGTCTAGAAATTCTATAGTTATATAAGGGAATTGATTGTGGGATGGAACGTAAGGCTCTTTTTACTCCTTATACCTTATGCCCTTCTGATCTGAGTCATCTTATCTTTCCTACGGGGATTAAGAACTAGGCTATCTCTTCTTTCTATCAGGATCACGTGTTACTAATCCGTAGACTTATAGATTGTTGGATTTAAGCTTGAGTTCAGTTTCTACTACTTCCGTACGTTAACTGTTGATCTCGAAACCTTGATGTTGTGCTTCTGAGTGGTTATGTCACCATTTTTGTGAATGTCTCAAATCTTTTTTTGAGCATTTACAGCCGTTATGCTGTCCGAGTCATCCCAGGTTTCTAAATAGTCGGATGCATTTGCAAATCCCTTCCTCCTGTTTCCGATGTGCCTTTGGTCAGATTAATCACACAAATCAGTGAGTTGAGGTACTTTACTGCCTCGACCTTTATGTTGGAGTTATTATTATGACCCTAGGTGTCTTAGGGGATCATCTAGTAATTTAGCCATGATTTGTGTTCCCAGTGTGATGATTCTGGCCATCATTCTCGAAAGCATCCCGTGATGCTACTTAGTAGTAGGTATTCTATTCCTGGGTTTTTGAACCCGAGATTCACTCTACTTAAATCATGTTGATAGTGTTGCTAGTTCCTTCAGGATATTAGTAACCCTTGCATTAGTCCTCGAGGTTCGTGGTATTTCCTTCTTCCAAATACTATGAACCGTTTATGGTAGATGTTCCTCGCTGATCGAAAGATCACAATCAGAGTGCTCTTGATGGGTTCTCGATTCTATATTGTGACTCTGCCAGTTCTACCTTTCTGCATGGGTTATCCGGAAGAATTATGTTGAACTTGGTTCGACATACTAGTCTATGCATCCACAACTCAGAAAGTTATATGTTCCTTTGAGTTGTCCCTCTTTAGTTGTCTACTGACCTTCGTCTATCAATTGATAGTCAAGAGTATGCGTGCATTCGTTCGTCGATGCCTATTACCCTTGTGGTCCGCCAAGCCATTCTATTTCAGAATGAATAGGAGAAACAAACTCCAGTACCTCATCCATAATTAGGATTGGGTCAAAGTAGTTGTGTTCCGCAGATCAAGTTACAATCCAGCTTCTGGTCTGCTCTACCCTGAAGTATTACCTTCTTTATGACAGGAATTTCATGAGAATTGCACCACCTTTTGTGAATTCTTGACATAGTGATACTTCTCGCCATCCTTTCTCATTCCTCGGTTCCGTGTTGTTGCAGCCGGAGTGCCGACAAGTGAATCATGATGTGTGAACTCAATACTCCTAGCAACCCCATTGCTTGGTAGTTAATGGACAATAATCTTATTCTTAGTATGTTGGTTACTGAATCACCATTCTAAGATTGATCGTGCTACCTAGTCCTTATTTCCTGGTGCACCCCTCGATTGATGAGTTAGGATCTTGTCAAGTCCTCACCCATTTGATCATATCGTCTTGCCCTGAAAAGCAAGATTGTTCTCCAGCTTAGTAACATATCGGTGGTTCGTGATTTTCCGAAGATCTTCTCGGAAGTATTACCAGGTTGTCACCTGACCGCTATGTTGAGCTCGTGATCAAGTTGGTTTCTTGTGAACCACCCTCTCTCCAAGATCGGTGTTAGATATCCCTGAGCTAGTTGGTTAAGCTAGACAACAACTTGGAGAGTTGGAAGATAAAAGCTTGCCTGACTTAGTTCGTTCCAAAGGGATATTCTTGTGTAGTGTGTGTTGAAGAAAGGTGATATCTTCATCGATTGGTCCCTGTGATCAGTTGCTGCACCTACTGTCTTATCAATCCTTTGATTTGAGTGTGGGCTATCATCAAATCAAGTCAGAACCAACGATGTTCGTAATGTTGTCTTACTCGTGGTTGATCCCTCGAGCATACACCATTATATCTTTTGGGTCTGACTAATTCTATCACCGTGTTCACATGATGGTGGAAGTCCAGTGATATGGAAATTCCGATGAGTTGTTGTTGAGCCCATTGACAACATTCTTATCTCCTCCATGATGTTGTTGAACTTTAAGTTAGTGTTGGAAACTTTTGAAAGCATTTTCTTCATGCTAGCTCATGAAGTACTTGTTTGATGAAAGGAGTGACTTCCTTTGATTCACGTGCATTTTGATGTAAGTTGCCGTCGTGAATTCGAGAAAGTTTGTTTTTGCTCTTTTGGAATTGTCCCAAGTCGGTCATGCACGTGCGAAGAATTCTGTGGTCTGTTAGACTGATCATCTTCATTCCATATGTATATCCTAGCACACCAAGCCACTGATTGACTTGTTCAAGGAAAAGAAGTCTATGCTTGGGATCTAATCCATGGACTTGCGTAAAGACTTCGATATCCTCGATGATGGCTCCCAACCAGAACTCGGTAGTGTTTAATTATAAGACTACTACGTGGCCATGCTTGTCTGGGACAACGTGTTCACATGTTTGTAGCAGATCCAGCTCATGTTTTGGAGCTTGCTATCGTAGTTCATCTCCCGAGAATCTCGCAACGTCATCTCGTCGATTTGTGTTGCAAACTTTCATTTTTCTTCCTAGACTCGATGGGTCTGGAATATTCCGACACCAACCAGATCTGAATCTCAGGCAGATATGATGGTTGGAACATTTCCCAAGAACTATAATATCGGTCTCTCGATAACCGGTAAAGTGGATGTCGTGGCCAGCACCACCCAGCCGGAAGACCTGTTATTATAATATCTTGATTGAGGAAGTTGGCCACCTCCCCATAGGGATTTCGTAGGATTTACTCCCTAGTTACCCCTATGGATTTCTGTGTTCCGAAGTCCGACCTTTTACTTGATGTTCTAGTTATCAAATCGTATCTATGAATGGGATACACTAGCACATCAAGGAGAACATTAGAAGCGGAGTGCTAAATGTCTCTCGGTCGATCATCCAGATTTTATTTCCTTGGCCCCGCCAAGGGTGAAATCTGAAAAGGTGTTATCTTCCTTTGCATCTGCATCTTCCATCACCATTCATCATGGTAGTAAGTTGTGTTACCGGACCCTTGACACGGATGTTGATAAAACCTTGATGATTATGGAAATGCTCAAGTTCTTGAGAGCACGCACAAGCGCTATGTGTTATCATCATCTCTAACTGGGATTCCTCTCAGTTTCCTCGGCAAATGCTATGACCTTTTCAAACAGTGAATTCACTCTCTTTTGTTGGGTTCTTCCCCAGTTACCAGAATCATTCCCAGCATTTGCATTTTGTTCCCAGCTTGCACCGCCAATGTCCCATTCCACCATGGGTCTTTTCCATTTCCGGTGATAAGCAAAATCATCCATTACGTTGTCTTCAACAAGGTAATCCACATCATCCAAGTTTGAGTATGCCATTCTACCGAACCCCTCTAAATGATCGATCATGTTTTGCCTTAAGCTGGTATAAAGAGTCTCAGTGATCTCTATATCAAAGGTAATTCTTTTTGCCACCTAAGGGGAGATATCTACGAGTCACAGTTCCGAAGGTGTCTCGTTGTGGTATCATGGCAACTCAACTCCTCACTACGTTGACAACCGTTCACCACCTTCTTAGGTGTGGAATCGTTGTCCACCTAGTGAACCTTCGTCATCCGTTTCTTTCCACCCCTCTTGATGTGTATCTCGTGTCTCAACCCGAGAGATGGTCCTATGTCTCATTCCGTGAGTTGTTCGATCTTCGAGAAGATCGACCCCTCGAGAGTCTCCTTCTTCCCTCCATGTCATGTTGACAGGATTTCTCAGAGCAAGACTTCAAGACGATGATGGTGGACGAATCAAAGTCCATTTGAAGTGCAACTGGATCGTGAAGATTATACTAGTTTGCGTTTCCCCTTCACCTTACCCTACACTTGAATCTCGAGACGAGATTCTTGTTTAGTGGGGGTGAGTTGTCACATCCCTAGCTTCTGGTAATGCACTAGGCTAGACCTCATGTGAGCATCATGTTTAAATTCAAATGAAATTGAATTGAGGAATTTTCAAAGCCTCAGAAGACCTCTAAAAATAACCAACATTTAAATTTCATCAAATGAGTCCAAGAAAATGTTCCTGTTATTCCATGGAAATATTGGTGAGAGGTAAAATTTAAACCAATATTTTTGGAGTCACAGAGATATTTATTTTGGCCATTTGAATTAATCCAATAACTATTTGCTTTGGATTTATATTTAATATATATTAAATATGACTCCAAATAATTCTGGAAGTTTGTGAGTGGCTTTGTATATATTTTAGTAAGCCACATAATAAACTACAGAATTTATTAAAATGGTTTAGTATTTTACTAAACTAAAACAAAACAGAACAAAATAGAAAACAATAAATAAAAACAGAAATAGAAAGAGAGAGAAGAACTTACCTGGCCTTACCTGGTAGCCCACCAGCAGCCCAGTCCACTAGAGCCAGCCCAGCCCAACCTAGCGAGGGGCAGGTTTGTCTTCAACCCCTCGCCAGGAGGACAAGTCGTGGCAGAGCGTGCGTCGCCGGTCGCCACCTCCTGCTTCGACGTGTCCCAGCCGCCCCCGACCTCTCTAGTGCACCGTTGGAATGCCCTCGACCCCCTCGACCGCTATCCCTTCTCTCTGCTCGCTCTAGCTCTCTCCCTCTCGCGATTTGGAGCACCACCGAGAGCCACCGGAGGGCGCCGCCGTCGCATCCATAGCCACCGCGCACCCCAGGCTTCACCGATGGGTCATGTGTCACCGCCGGACTCTGCTTCGTCTCCAAGATGACGCACGCGGACGGAGAAGGCCACAGACGACTGCAACATCGCCATCTTCGTCCTCTGCCCCGACGACCGCCGTCATCCGATTCGCGTCGTCCAGAGCTTCCCCGACCTCGTCGTCGACTCTGCTAGTCCCTACGTGAGCCACTCTCCATTTTCCCCCTGGAATCCCCGTCGTTCCCCTCCCCTAGCTAGCTTCCCCACCTCCACCGAGGCTCGCCGCCGCCATGGTCAACGAGCTCCGCGCTCGTGAGCTTGGCCGCTCGCCCGAGCATCACCAGCGTGCTCACCGCGCTCCTGCGAACCCGAAACACCCACGGGTGCTCCCTGCCATGCCCTATAGCGCCATCTCCGCTGTTGCCCGAGCTCCGGCCGCCGCCGCGAGCTCGACTCCGGTGAGTACAGCGCACCCCGTCCGCTCCTTCCTGCTCCGTTGGATGCGGAAGAGCACGGGCTACCTCCTGGTGGCCTCCGCGCGTCCTGCCATTGCCTGTAGCTCAACTCCGGCGAGCCTCCGCCGTTGGTTTGGTTGTCGCCGGCCGAACCCCGGCGAGTGCCGACGTGGCCACTTAATTAGGTCCTAAACACCCCGGTAATCACCCCCTGGTGCCACTGCCACGTGGGCCCCGGTGCCAAAATTAATTAGCTTAATTTCTGTTTAAATTAGTACTAATTTTGTGGGCCCCATAGGTCAGTCTGACCTGGCCCCGTCACACTTTGACCGACCCCACACGTCGGAGTTGACCAGGCTGATGTGTCTGTTGACCGGGCCCACCTGTCAGCGTCACTAACCAGCCTCAGTCATTGACCAGTGGACCCCACTGGTCAGGTTTGACCAGCAGCAGCGTCTGTTGACCTGCTGACGTCATAGTGACGCAGTGCTGATGCAGTTAACCATTTTCTGGACTTAAAATAATCAGGAAATTCCAGAAAATTGTATAAACTTCTAAAATTCATAGAAATTCAACCGTAACTCCAAATTAAATAATTTATATATGAAAAATTATCAGAAAAATTCAAGGAATCCATCTGTACCATTTTCATGCATGTTAGAACAATTTATAGCTGCTGTCTAGCACAAATCAATAAAATGGCATTTGAATAATCACATATGGAGTTTAAATTTGAATCTTGTATTCAAACCAACTTCATTTAATCTGTGGCTAGTTGCATTAGCCCAAAACACATTCATTTTGCCATGTCATGATCATGCATCATATTGTGCATTGCATTGATTATGTTTCCTTCTGTGTTGCCGGTATTTGTCCCCTCTCGATAGACGTGATACCGATGATGTGATCGTTGACACTGATGAAGACTCAATGTTATCTTCAGAAGTGCCAGGCAAGCAAAACCCCCTTGTTCATTCCGATACAATCGTACTCTCTCGCTCCTGCTCTCTTTTACTGCATTAGGACAACACCGATCATCTGTTACTTGCTGCGGTAGCTGAACCCCTTTATCCTCTGCATGACCTGTCATTCCACAGTAAATAGATGAAACCCACTAGCATGAGTAGGAGTTGTTTGAGCCCTGTTGTGCCTACTCATTCTTGCTTGTTTGTCATGCCTGCTACTGCTTAGAGTTGAGTCTGATCTGATTCATCGGGGATGAATCAGAGGCGTGTGAACATGTCCTACTATGTGTGAGCTAAGTGTGTGAACACGATTTGGTAAAAGGTGTCGGTGAGAGGCCATGTAGGAGTACATGGTGGGTTGTCTCATTGAAGCCGTCCTCAGGAACTGAGTTCTGTGTTTGTGATCCATGATTCAGCTACTACCATGCATTGGGCCCTGAAATATGACCCCGCTCGACTTCTTAATCACCCTAGTCCTCTGTCCAGGAGTTGCAAGTAGTTTCTGGTGTTTGTAGTATGCTGGAGGCCGTGGACAGCGCTGACCGTAGGGGTGGGCTGTGATGCGGTAGGCACGTGGCCGGGTAAACCGGGCACCCGTTTGGTGTCACGGAACCCTGTTCACATCGTTTGGGGCTGTGAGCGAAACTCCGGCCGGATCTCCTCATGGATGGAACCCGAATAGGCGATAAACCTGGACTAGAGACTTGAGTGTTTAGGTAGGTCGTGGTCTACACCCACGTCGGCTTTCGCTTGAAGTCTGCCGAGCACATGTCGTGTGCAGACGCTAAGTGGTGGAAACATGTATGAAGAAGTACACCCCTGCAGGGTTAACATCATCTATTCGAATAGCCGTGTCCGCGGAAAAGGACTTCTGGGTTGCTTATATCAGTTCATAGACAAGTGAAAGTGGATACTCTAAAATAGGCAAGATAAGCGTGAGTGCTATGGATGGCGTTCTCGTAGGGAGACGGGAGCGGATCCATAGTGGTGTATTGGTTGGTGAATATGTGGACTCGTGTGCGCCACCTCAAAAGAGTTACTCGCAGTCGTAGATTAGGATAGCCACCGAGTCAAAGCTGGCTTGCTGCAGTTAAACCCCACCATCCCCTTTGTTGATAATGATGCATATGTAGATAGATCTGATGTAAGTCTTGCTGGGTACATTTGTACTCACGTTTGCCTATTTTATGTTTTTTTGCAGAGAGACTTCGGTGTAACTAGTAGTTTCGCGTGGACTTCGACGTTTAGCTTGTTACCTCAGCTACGATCTTGTGCAATCGGCAGGATCTGGTAGATAGTCGGGCTTCTCAGCCTTTTTCAGTTATAGATGTCTGTACCCAGACATGATAGCTTCCGTTTGTGCTTTGACTTGTATGCTCTGAATGTTGGGTCATGAGACCCCTGTTTGTAATATCTCGCTCCTCGGAGCCTATTGAATAAATTACTTGAGTCGTAGAGTCATGTTGTGATGCCATGTTGTGTTTGCACATATCGAGCATATTGTGTGTATGTTATTGAAATGCTTGGTATGTGTGGGATCTGACTATCTAGTTGTTTACCTTTAGTAGCCTCTCTTATCGGGAAATGTCTCCTAGTGTTTCCACCAAGCCATGGTAGCTTGCTACTGCTCCGGAACACTTAGGCTGGCCGGCATGTGTCCTTCTTCGTTCCTGTGTCTGTCCCTTCGGGGAAATGTCACGCGATGAATACCGGAGTCCTGTTAGCCCGCTACAGCCCGGTTCACCGGAGTCCTGCTAGCCCAGTGCTACAGCCTGGATTCACTCGCTGATGACCGACACGTTCGATGCTGGGTCATGCATGCCTGTCCCTGTAAGTCTGTGCCACTTTGGGTTTACGACTAGCCATGTCAGCCCCGGGCTCCTTATCATATGGATGCTAGCGACACTGTCATATACGTGTGCCAAAAGGCGCAAACGGTCCCGGGCAAAGGTAAGGCGACACCCGTGGGAATACCGTGCGTGAGGCCGCAAAGTGATATGAGGTGTTACATGCTAGATCGATGTGGCATTGAGTCGGGTTCCTGACACCCTGCACTTGTCAAAGTTAAAACGGTGATTGGTTAGTTGGAGGTCCATCTTAAAAGGCTTTGTTAAATGGTTCAACTCAGCGGCCTGACATTCCACAAAAAGCCTCGAATTTGGGCCTGGCAGCCCTCAAAAAGCCTCGACTACACGGTTTTATTTGCGTTTTGCTCAATTTTATGTTAAACCGATTTTCTTAGCCTGGTATTCTTTAAACCGGCTTGGTTTGCAACTACACGTTGACAGACCTTATTCTTAAACCGGAGTTTACTAACCCAGCCTGGCTTTGGTCATCTGATGTGCATCATCACTTGGTATGATTTATTATACGACATCAGTACATGATGGAGTTATACAAGAATTTCAGATTTGGGTTTTCACCCTTATTACAATCAAATTTGACCAGTCAATTAAACAGGGATATTACATCACAGGTATGAATCATTTCATATTTTTACGGTTTGATTCTCAATCAGGCTTTTTCTGGGGCATTATGACCCGTTCGGCGGTAAACCACCAGGACCCTTTTCTTTTTTATGCACACACAGGAGTTGCATATTATGATACCTGAACCAAAATTGACATTGACATGGCGGATCACATAAAGTATCTCCTGCACGATGGCAGCAGATCAAAATAGTTTTTGCTACCCTATTACAAGGCACAGATGCCCAAAATATGGAATTGTTTCACAATGGATAGTTTCTAACATATCAACTGAATTGATAGATAAAGCTTCACTGCCCGGTTGATGTGAAGTAGATGGGTCATCTGGCGTCGGTTCAGCCTCCTGCTCCCCATCCAATGGCTGGAAGTCATTGGTGGTCCAGTCAATCCGGGTTAAAGCCTGAAAGACAGCCTCTTCACTTATAAGCTTAGCCGGATCAACGTCAGGGGCGTAAGTGTGCTTACGAATTGGTGGAATAAGGTTCTGCACTTCAGGAATGACAGCTTCAACCTGTTTGTTGTTTGCATCATAGAAGGACCGGTGAACCGTCAGGTCAGCGTCTTATGCCAACTGACTCGCCAGAGGACGCATCTCCCTTGTTACCCGTTTGAGGGCATCATTGTCAAATACTTCGCTGTTTTCTTGTGCACTGGGGAAGCCCTTGGCTATATCAGCCGGATCAAGATCAGTTATCCATGCCTTGGCTTGAGTCAGTGCTAGTAAAGTGCCAGCCCGGGCAGCGGATCGCTTCAATTCTTCTATCTACGCTGGCATCATAGATAGCCGGTCCAGCGTGTCTTTGATCAGTGTTGGAGCCGCATTGTCATAAGAAGTGGCGCAGATAACCCGTTGGACGCCGGTATACAGCTGTTCAATTAGCATATATGCGGCCTTGAGTTTCTTCCGCATATCAGAACCCAAATGAGCAATGCGACTACCTATAGCGGTTTAAGAAGTTCATGTTAAACCGGAGAAAATTTCAAAGCGGAGTATTCATAAAGCCTTGGTAAACAATGCTTACCAAATATTGCAGAGGTCATGGCATTGATTTGGCGCTTTAATCCAGTAAGTTCTTCCGTCACCAGTTTAGGAGTTGACTCAGCGTTTTCTGCCCGCTTCAGCAATCCAGCCTTTTCGGTATCCCAGTTGGCCTGCTCAGACTTGAACCATTCTTTGAGATGCTCCATGGTGGTTAAGGCGGTTTTCAACTCATCCTTGGCTTTGGTGGTTTCTGCTTGTTGGGATTTCAGATTTTCTTGAAAGTCAGCAATTTGCGAGACTTGTTGGTTTATCTCACTCTGCAACAGTAAGAGAGCATGTCAATATCTTTGTTAAAGTCCCAAGCATATAACCAGTTATACATTTGGCACTTGGGGGCTAATGCAGATCATTTTTCTGCTGATTATTGAAGTCCCAAGGATTAATACAAGTTTTAATCATGGCACTTGGGGGCTAATGTGTGTTTGATCATAAATACACAAGGAAATTTTATAAAGTACAGTATGGAATATACAAAGTCCCAGTTTGACTTTCTAAAGACAAACCAACCCTTAGGGGCTACAATGCAATGAAAGTACAGAGCAAAGAGCAAAACTATTTACCTCATAGCGCTCCTTCATCAGATTTACTAAATCGGCTTCATAATCACGGCTTGTGAAAAGCCGGTTCAAGAAGCCGGAGTGAAGGTCTTGAGCAGAGAGATCGACATAAGCTCACAAATCAGTCTTCCCCTTCCCCTTGCTCATAGCTGCAAATTCATCCTTGGCAGTGTGCTTTGATAGAGCAACCGGATTACCAGGGGCGGTATATGCAGTGCCAGTAACTACAACGTCGTCATCTTTGGCCGGACTGGATGAAATGACATTCTTAACAGGGCTTGGCGCCTTGGTAGCAGGGCTTGGCGGTTTGTTAACTGGGCTTGGTGGATCAACAGTTGAGCCCCGCTGTTCCACTGTTGGACTTGGAGGAGCAGGAGGATGTGAAGTATCAACCTCTACATTCGGTTAAACCTCTAGCGGGTTAACATCAGCATCTTGGTTTTGCCCAGCAGAGCTGTCTATGGCAACTTCAGGGTCTTCGCCATGAGGCTCTGGAGTCTTCTCCGGATTAACATCAACAGTAAGGTCGCTGGTCTTGGCTTTCTTACTTAATCGAGCCTTGGCACTGTAACATCAAAGGTTAGAATATGGTAAACGATAAATGAAACAAACAAATTAAGGAGTAATATACTTACCCAGCGACGACTTTGAGAGGAGGCAGCTGAGTGGTTGAAGAACCGCCAGACGAGTTGGAAGAAGCCTGGTAATTCGGGTTAGACGGATTGAGAGGGCATCGGAAGAAACCTTTCAAAGGATAATGTTTTTCAGGAGAACAAGTCACCTTTGGACGATGTTTCCGGGTTGGCGTATCAGGTAAACCGGATGACGTGATTTGTTGACCGCTATGTCGGGTTGTGCGACGTTCTTCAGCTTGTTGTGTCTTCAAATAAAATTTTGGATCCAAATGAGCAAGGGGGTGAGATTGTTTTACTTTCCGGACTGTGCGGCGAATTCTTTGAACCGGTACAAGATCTGAATCAGAAGAAAGAAGGATTACCTCAACATGTTCTGCACGACTGGCCTCAGCATCATGCTGGGAATAGTCATTGTCAATAAGATGAACGAAAAAGGAACCAAGTGAGTCAAGTTCTACCTCAGCGTCTGATTCTTCATCTTCTGGCGGATCAGAAGACTCGGTGGTTTTCTTCTTGCCGGCTTTCTTGGTGGCCCTGATCTTTGCACGAGGAGCCCGGGCCAGTTTAGTCCGTTTCCAAAAGGAGCTGTTAGCCTGAAATTAAGACAAGGTTAGTATACAGTCAATACGGAAGCAAATCAGTAAAGTATTTAGATGAACTTTACCGCTGGCGGTTTATTGGAGACGCAAAACGGAGCCAACCCGGTTTGGCTACATGCAGACATCGGTTCATCAAGCATTTTCTTCACTGATTCAGTAACTTCAAGATTGGTCATTGCTATTTCATGAAATTGTTGAGGGTCTTTGACATCACCAGTATATTCATGCATCAATTCGGGGCGGCAGCTTAAAGGTAAAATGCCCCAAGAAACCCAGAAGCGGACAAGATCAATGCTAGTTAAACCGTTGGCCATCAGGGCCCGGAGCCTGGCGAGTTGAGGTGCAAAATTCTTCCGTTCTACGGCGGTCAAGCGTGAAGGTAATGGGTGGCCGTTGCTAAGCCGGTGAGGGCGATAACCCGGCAAAGGAATTTTTCCATCAGGGGCAGTGTTCCGACAGTAAAACGAGGTCTGATTCCAATCTTTAGGATGGCGATGATGTTTTGCATGAGGGTAGTCGACTTCTTTCCTTTTTTGAATTGAAACGCCGCCAAGCTCTGTGTTGGGACCATCTGAGAATTTGGTGCGGTGGTTCAGATGAAAGAAATCCCGGAACAGCTCCACGGTTGGCTCTTCTTGAAGATAAACTTCGCAGAAAACTTGAAAGTTGCATATAGTGGACACAGAGTTTGGACCAATATCTTGCGGATGGAGTTGGAAGCTTGTGAGGACATCCCGGAATTTTTTTGATCCGGGCGGACTGAATCCCCGGTTTAAGTGTTGCATAAAAACAATCACCTCTCATTCTTGAGATTCAGGTGGACATTCCGATTCCGGAACTCGCCAGTGGAGAACTCTTTTTGAGGCTAAAGCACCAGTGGTAACATAACCGTTGATTTGTTTTTCCGTGATCCGGGATGGAACCCAATTACAAGCAGCAAATTGTTTCGTCATTACGGAAGGGGGAAACTGAAAGGAAAAAAACAAGTGTCGGTTTAATGCTAGTAGATCGTTCTTTTACAGAGGAGCTGTACAGAGGAGCTCGCAAACCCTAAACACAGATCTAAAGATGAAGTAAAATGGAAACTTACCACTGCAGGTTTGTTGTGGAGGGGTGCGACGAGTTTCTAATCCGATTCAGGTTGATGCAGCTGCCCTTGTCGATGCAGTTCTCAAGGATCTCGGACGGCGGCGGAGCTTCAGAGCTTGGGCGTCGCGAGGAAGAAGAAGGCACAGAAGGGGAAAAGAGAGAAGGGCCCTCGGGCCTTTTTATAGAGGAAAGAGTAAAATGGCAGGCACGAGAATCAAGGAGCCTGAAACGGCAGAATGGGTGCGCCTGTCGCCTCGATTTTTGGGATGACCATTAAGTGAAGGGAATCTTTTTTATCTTTTTATACAGAGATGATGTCATGATGGACCGTTGCTGTGTTCAGAAGATGATGTCACGGCGGTTTACAAAATTTACAGGAGAAGACGATATGGCGGTTTACAAAAATACAAGAAGACGCCTACAAGATATCTTTGAAGTATTGAAGATTGACATGAACAAATTCAAATCAATTTGGGGCCTAATGTTGAGGATATAGCTACTGAGTGTAAACCGGCCAGGAGGGCCCGGTTCACCCTCGACTATGCTGAAGCCCATGAAGATATAGAAGATGGACTTTTACTAATGAGGCTTAGAAGCCCGCAGCCCAAAGGCGGATTAGGGCCCGTAGTGGTAAACCGCCATGACTATGTAAACTTGTAATATAAGTTAGGAAAGGAGAGACCGAGCCGGACACTTTGTATGAGTCGGCCTCGGGGCTCTGTAGACCGGCCGAGCGTCAACCTGTGTATATAAAGGGACGAGCCGGCGGTGGTTCAGGAATAACAGACAACAACTTGAGACTCAGGCAAGCGTATTTCGCTCCCTGGTCATTGAAACCCAATCAATCCCATCACAACTAGACGTAGGCTTTTACCTTCATCGAAGGGGCCGAACTAGTATAAACTCCCGTGTCCCTTGTCTGGTTTAACCCCTTCAAGCTAACCCGTTGCGATGGCTCCACGACTAAGTCCTTTCATGAGGACATCTGACGTGTTAATTCCACGACAATCATCGACCTCCTCCAGCCTCCACGGGCCACCGTCGACCTCCTCCAGCCTCCACAGGCTCCTGTTCATCCAGCCTCAACCGCACGCTACTCCACCGGATACTGTTCAACCACCCCTCCACGGGCACCCCTCCATTGTCTACTATTCATCCAGCCCTCCACACCACAGGGTCCTGTTCAATCACCCCTCCACGGCCACCCCTCCACCATCTACTGTTCATCCAGCCCTCCACACCACTGGGT